>NC_083318.1:83097374-83404936 GCF_963455315.2 Globicephala melas
AGGTGGCAGTGTAGCATTACTACAAATACTACCCCTCATGCATATTTGTGAAAAATTAATAAATAAATGAGAAATTGTTTTCATACACATTGGCAAATTATTTTGCTTTTTTTCCCCATGCTAGATATATTGAGGCTAAACAAATTCTTAGTGAATATTAAACTTCATAAATTGTACAAAGAGGACAAAATGAGCTTGATTTGATGCTTGAATGATGCAGACAATCCAAGATTTACTAAATATCATGTCAATATCTTGAAGAGAAATCTAACTTTACTAAAATAGGAAATGTCATGTATATATGATCAGGGAACTTAATGGATTCTGTTTCTTATGGTCTTACAAAAGCACACTATGTTGAAAGTGATGATTTATCAGAATCTATACTGAGCCAAATCAAGCTAGTGGTCTGATTTTAAATTTTAATTTCGGAGTTGTCCATGTACTTTTGCTTGTTATAAACAGGAAAAATCACTTATAATGAAGACATTTATAAATTGATGTCACCAATAGATACTTCTTTTTTGAACTATAGTCTTTTAAATAAGGATCACTAGAGTCATAAAAAAAATCAGTAAATGGAAGGGTTTTTGTTTGCCTTGTTTGTTTTATTTTCCAAGCATAATTTTGATGTATAGGATTCAACCAATATAAGTCTCAAATAGAATTCAATATGGGCAGCGAATCTACAGAAATATCTAAAGTGTATCTCACCAACACTTGTGATTTGTAATAGTTTTCACAAAGTGACTGCAGTCATGCTTGAGAGTTCATGATATTCAAAAGATTCATCATTAAGTGGAAATGGGGATAGGCAAGAGTAAGTGGAAGCAGAATATGTTTGAAGTCATATGTGCTGTAGGCAATAAGATGTCTATAGAGAAGCAACTTTATTGTGTATCTTCACAGAGTAATCTCCAACCTAATGAATGCATAAGAAAATAAGAACAATTTTGTCAGTCATTTTCTTATTTGCTTTCTTCTTTTTCTAAATCTCATTTCCTGCCCTAATCAGTTATTGCCTACTGAAAAAAAAAGTTCATAAAGTGTGAACAAATAAGATATTAAGATTGCCCTAATTTGGTTTTATCCTTCCATAATTATTTTCACTTTTTAATGGTAATTGATACTCCTCCTTTCTTTGAAAAAATTGTTTCTCCTCCACTCAAATAATATTTTTCTGAAGGACTTCCAGTCATGATGCTCAGACAATCTAGTTATAGGGTTGAACCAATATCCCAGACCTGGTCAAATATATTATCCATGCCTATGGTCAGAAAAAATAATTTATAGATAGACTCATGGCTCAATCCAGGCCAATCACAGACCTTCCCTGGAATGCGGTATATTAGAGTTTGGAGAGAGAGACAGAGAAATTTCAACTGCAATATGAAAGGATTTAGCCAAGCAGAGAACAGAAGAGAAAGGTTGCAGAGGGGTGGAGAATCTTGACAGTAGTCGATAATTCCTGCCTATCTTCTGTTAATTCTGTGAATCACCACAGGATCTTTCCAATAAATGCCATTTTCTGCCGCAGTTAGTTTATTTGGATTTCTTTTACTTACAACCAAAAGAATTCTGACTGGAACAGCTATTTTTCAAGATACTTCTTTATTAACATATAATATCTTTTAAACATTTGCAGATGACATTTTTAAAAAAATACTTATCTTGACCATCTAGAGAAATATTGTAGAAAAAACACAAAAAGTAGAACATAGTCTAAAATATATAGTGATCATATTTTAGGCCATTATAAATATCAGATTTGGAAGGAGAATTATAATTCAAAGAAAAGTATATTAAAAATAAATAAATCTGAAATAAATATGTTGAGTTATAGTTTAGATACAATTTTAACATAATAAAGGGTTGTGTTCTTCTTAATTCAATTTTCAACACCTCATCCACCTCGCCCACACCCTGTACTTTTCCCCCAACATAAATATGCAGCGGAAAAATAAGTAAGTGAGGAGGGGAAGAGGTCACAAATAAGAAATATGTTCAATGTTGTAGACTTGTAAAATAAAAATCAGAAGCCTAGGGTGGACGATCATTATAGAAACTTCAAGGAAATAGATTCTGGTTTTACTTGGAGTTGAGGAGAATAATCAACTCAATGACCATGGATCATAACAAAATATATAAATATCCTACTCTGGAACATAAGAATGGTTAGAAAGGAAAGGTAGGAACCAGTAGAGATAAAGAAATTATGGATGTATGGGAGTTTACTAAGGATATTTGGATATTGTAACTTAATTGTTATGGATGGCGTCTTCTTTGGCAAGGCACATTTTGGTTTATCACTCTTCAGTTTTGCTTTTAATCTGTTGCATGTTTTGTTTTGCTTGTTCTGACGTATTTGTAAGAGTCAAAGTGTAACTCCTTGATTACAAATGAAGATTAAGTGTCACTAGTTAAAAAAAAAAGAGTCCATTCTCTACGTCTGTGTCTTTATTCCTGTCCTGCCCCTAGGTTCTTCGTAACCAGTTTTTTTTCCTTAGATTCCATATATATGTGTTAGCATATGGTATTTGTTTTTCTCTTTCTGACTTACTTCACTCTGTATGACAGACTCTAGGTCCATCCACCTCACTACAAATAACTCAATTTTGTTTCTTTTTATGGCTGAGTAATATTCCATTGTATATATGTGCCACATCTTCTTTATCCATTCATCTGTTGATGGACACTTAGGTTGCTTCCATGTCCTGGCTACTGTAAATAGAGCTGCAATGAAAATTGTGGTACATGACCCTTTTGAATTATGCTTTTCTCAGGGTATATGCCCAGTAGTGGGATTGCTGGGTCATATGGTAGTTCTATTTTTCATTTTTTAAGGAACCTCCATACTGTTCTCCATAGTGGCTGTATCAATTTACATTCCCACCAACAGTGCAAGAGGGTTCCCTTTTCTCCACACCCTCTCCAGCATTTATTGTTTGTAGATTTGTTGATGATAGCCATTCTGACTGGTGTGAGGTGATACCTCATTGTAGTTTTGATTTGCATTTCTCTAATGATTAGTGATGTTAAGCATTCTTTCATGTGTTTGTTGGCTATCTGTATACCTTCTTTGGAGAAATGTCTATTTAGGTCTTCTGCCCATTTTTGGATTGGGTTGTTTGCTTTTTGATATTGAGCTTCATGAGCTGCTTGTAAATTTTGGAGATTAATCCTTTGTCAGTTGCTTTATTTGCAAATATTTTCTCCCATTCTGAGTGTTGTCTTTTCATCTTGTTTATGGTTTCCTTTGCTGTGCAAAAGCTTTTAAGTTCCATTAGGTCCCATTTGTTTATTTTTGTTTTTATTTCCATTACTCTAGGAGGTGGGTCAAAAAGGAACTTGCTGTGATTTATGTCATAGAGGGTTCTGCCTATGTTTTCCTCTAAGAGTTCTATAGTGTCTGGCCTTACATTTAGGTCTTTAATCCATTTTGAGTTTATTTTTGTGTATGGTGTAGGGAGTGTTCTAATTTCATTCTTTTACATGTTTCTGTCCAGTTTTCCCAGCACCACTTATGGAAGAGGCTGTCTTTTCTCCATTGTATATTTTGCCTCCTTTATCAAAAATAAGGTGACCATAAAGACGGAGACGTAGAGAATGGACTTGAGGACACAGGAAGGGGGAAGGGTAAGTTGGGACTAAGTGAGAGAGCGGCATGGACTTATATACACTACGAAATTTAAAATAAATAGGTAGTGGGAAGCAGCTGCATTGCACAGGGAGATCAGCTGGGTGCTTTGTGACCACCTAGAGGGGTGGGATAGGGAGGGTGTGAGGGAGACGCAAGAAGGAGTAGATATGGGGATATGTGTGTATGTACAGCTGATTCACTTTGTTATAAAGCAGAAACTAACACACCATTGTAAAGCAATTATACTCCAATAAAGATGTTAAAAAAATACAAAAGGAGAAGAAAAAAGACATTTAGTTCTTGATAACTTTATGGAACAAGAAAACCATATGTTGTTTTTTACATCTATATATATATATATTTTTTTTTTTTGTGGTATGTGGGCCTCTCACTGTTGTGGCCTCTCCAGTTGAGGAGCACAGCCTCCAGACGCGCAGGCTCAGCGGCCATGGCTCACGGGCCCAGCCGCTCCGCGGCATGTGGGAACCTCCCCGACCGGGGCACGAACCCGTGTCCCCTGCATCAGCAGGCGGACTCTCAACCACTGCGCCGCCAAGGAAGCCCTACATCTACATTTTTGATAGTAGTGTGTAAAGTTAGTTTAAAGCAACATCATTATCTTGTAATAAAGAACGTGGGAAAAGTAATTAAATGACCATTTTGGATATGGAGAGCAATGAAAGTACTTGTATATATTGAATTAGAAAGTTTATGCTATTGATAAGAAATAAAATCAATGCCAGTGCTATAGTTATTAATTTTTCAAGAGAAACTTTGGTTCAGAAAAACAATATCAGAGAAAAAGGACAAAAACTTCATTAAAGGACAGCATTGTACTAGTGTTCAATTCTACATTTTCAGTGCTTCACTGCCAATTAAGAAAAAGCAATGAGATAAAAATTCCATCAAACTATGGGAGATTAGTTTTGCTACCTGTGTGGAAGATAAATATTTTTAGGCCATGTTGATGGGCATATGTAATGAGGGAAAAACAATTCTTGATATTTCCCCCAAATTTATTCTCCCTATTTTCATTAAACAAACTTAGTGAGTCAGAAAACCTAGTTGATTTCATCCTGATACACATCCTACATAATGAATTTCAATTGTAATTATTCAGAAAACCTCAATTCTGTATTACTGTTTCTTTTTTACTTTCAATCCAAGCCATTATCATGTTTCCCATTCTTTATATTCCTTTTAGTGTGTATGAACAATGATGATATTTCCTGATTTGAAAGCATATACTCTGAAATATTTAATCTGGAAAAGTTAAAAAAAGAATTCCAGTTTTTGTTATGTTTTATTTTGCCAATGTGCTTATTTGCCTAAAAGCATATAGCATCATTTTTCTAGAATCATAATATAGTATCAATTTTTACTTTCAGGAAAAAAAATAGAAATTAGTGAAGTTATTTTCAAGAAGACCTACAGCATCATATTCAGGTCACAACGCTAAAAGAAAAGAAAAACTTTTAACAAGGGTTGCTATTACCAAATGCATGTTTAACAATGGGGTTATAGGTTGTGGCAGAAAACAAAAACAGCATAGAAATATTTTTGAGTAATAGGAGGATAGGGGTGGAGACAATAGAAAAGATTAATATTTAGGCAACAGTCAGCACAAGTGTCTTTTTCCCAGTCACAGCCAGAGAGAGGAAACATAAAGTCTTTCCCAAGTTACCTCAGAAAGCATTTTATAGAAGACATTCACTTGCAGAAACTTTCAACACATCCTTTTGAAGAAAATATAACGTTAGTAGTATTTTTATTTTTTACACAGATTGTGTAATAACCATTAGAATCAGAATTAAGTATGATTAGCTAAGGAAAAACATATTAAAGATAATTTTATTTTTAGTAATTTTTAGAGAGATCGAAATCTGTATCACAGCCTGGATACCAGAAAGGAACAACATTTGTTAATATATTTCACTATGAAATATGATGTATTATAGGATGTCGGAAAAACTAAACCCGGACCATTCCCCCGATGACTTCCAATTAAGAAATTAAATAATCTCCTAATTAAATATTGATAGTGGTAATGATAAGGATATAACAGGTATAAATGTATATTCTCTGAACTCATTTTAATAATATAATATTTTAATAAGACATATATTAAATAGAATAATTATGTAAGAAAGTATATGTAGTTAATTCTTTTCTCTATGTATTTTTCTAAACAATTATGTTGTTTTAAAACTATATCTAGTTAAAACTCCCATGCAGATATTATTAACATTAACCCTTAAATCCAGTAGACCCAACAATCATAAATGGTGACTTAAACATAACCTTAAATTTTGTAAATATTTAAGTATTTTATTTAAGGATGGATTTAGTTTACTATTCATTAAATAAAACTTTTTAAGGAAATTGCCAGCCTTAACTGTGCAATTGTTTGAAAACAATAGTTTAAGTGACTAAAGTAACAACAGAATGTTTTTATGTTGGAGTCCATGAGACTCGTTTTATTGAAAAGATAGGCATAATCTATAATTAGTATAAAATATAAATCATTTAGGTAAACTTTATGAAAACGGGTGATTTTAGAGAACTTGATATTAGTACCTTTCTTTAAACGGATTAAATTAAATATTAAAAATATTTAATCCCTTTAAAGGGATTAAATATTTTCTTGGTCAGATTTTTATACCACTACTTTGTTACATATCATAGCTTTAAAAATTTATTTCATTCATGGTGCTGCGTTTAATGCTAGGCTACTATGTGATTTAATTGTCACAGTATAGGAAATACTTAAGTTGATATTAATAAGATTTTATTATATGTACCATATCAGAAAATCTCAAAATAAAGTGGTAAGGTTTTAAATTTCCACCTTCTCTGAGTTAGAAAATCAACATATTCATGGATTCAGGAACATATTCATGTAAGTTTCCTTTACATGAACTTTCTAAAAAAGTATTAGAGACGTCAACATTTTAGTGCAGACATCTGTTGAGATCATACATAATTAAGTTGATGGCACTCCCAAAAGAACAATAAATAGAAACGCTATTCAATAACTGTTTTCAAGTTCATATGTTTAAGCAGACATAGAATTCTCTTTCAGTTCTGTGATTTCAGTGAGAGCCTTAGAGGTCAATGGTTACATGCTGTTCTGAGGCTCTGAGTACTAAGTGTCATGTTGCAGAATCAGAATGTTATTTCCAAGAGCAGCCAGAAGAGAGCATCCATATCTCAGAGACTCAAGTGGGAAAATGAATAAGGCACAGGTCTACCACACAGCTTAAGCCACCTCTTTTTGGGGAAATGATGATGAAATTTTTGTGATCATGCTCAAATGGCTTAGGAAATGACTGGAATGTAGTTGATATTCCAAGATTCAAGCATCTGGTGTTCGAATAAACCCAATTTAACTGTGTCTTAGTTCTACAAATTTGTTGTCAAGACAATTTAGGCTAAGCAGTATAGTCATGTACTTATTCCAGACCACAACAGTCCACTAATCTAATTACAAATGGGTTCTAAGAAGGAAAAAATTAAATTAAGAAAAATTGTTTTGCATAGCAGTGATTTATAGCCTACTTTACTCCCCAAACAAGTCAGAAGTGTGAAATTCAAGACTTTCAGAATATGATTTTCACAGTAAAAAGGCAAAAAATTAGTATGAAGAAAAGGGGAAAAAAGACTCATTAGACTAAAAGCAGAAGTTGTACACAAACTACTTTTTACAGTAGTATTTGAATAATAATGCTTCTTTATTCTAGTACATAAAAAATCCACTAGTTCAGTTTTCCTTTTGTGTGGAGTATAATTTTAACTTCTTGTGTGTGAACAATATTTATGTACTGATGATGTGATTTTTCCTATTATGTATTCATTTCCAAGTCCTGATTATTTAAACTCCTCTGTGCTTCCTACTCCATGAAATTAGTCTTTGGTACTTGAATCAGAAGAAAATGTTCTCTCATATATCTCACCTAAGTTAGATCAGGTTATGTCATCATAATACTGCATGCTAAGCTATAACTATATTAAGTACATAAATTAAAAAGTGGTTAACTCTAAGTTGCAACATTTTCAGGCTTAAAGCATATTAGAGATACTGTTGGAGCTAGAGTTTCACATACTTTTCACTGAAGGGATTTTAAAACAAGAAGTCTTACAAAATGCTAGATCAATAAATGATTTCATAATGGAGTAAGTAATTATTATTTGGAAAATTATTTTTCTCATTCTATCACAATGTTAATCTAAATTCTTCCTCTCTCCCTCCCTTCCTCCCTCCCTTCCTTCCTTTCTTCCTTCCTTTCTTCCTCTTTTCTCTCCAAATCTAATATCCAGAGATTTCAATTCCCTGTAAGGTGGTTATGGGCTTCATTGCCCCAATCAAGTGCAATACTACTTCCTAAATATATATTTTTGGTCAGGTTCTTGCTGATGGTCTGATGAAAACTGTGTAGACTCTTCACAGAAAAAAGCATATGAACATAAAATTTTTTTACAGTTTTATAGAATTATAAGATTGCTCACCCAAGCCCAAACATAGACACCACAGTGACTGATTCTTGAACCTTGTCTTTAAAAAAAGCTGACTGTGAGTCTATTATTTGAGATAATTTAAAGTGAACTTAACTTCTCAAGGCAAAAATTACCTCACTGTATTCCATAGGAGACAGAGAAATAGGCTCAAAATTTATTTTAACTAGAAATGTTCTCTGACTTGCAACTTACTGTATTATATGCATATTATGTAAAATCATGATTCACCCAAAAATTATTTTTCAAAAGTTGTTCATTTACTGAACAACTACTATGGGCATTGTTTTTTACAATGTATGTACAATTATGAAAAAAAAGGTAAATAATCGGTTTAATGCAATCATCACCTCTTTTCTATATAACTGTGACATGTAGCATGAAGGTATTATTGTCTGTCTCATAAAATATCTCAATAGTAGTAATAATAGATATTAGTTTTTGAGCATCGGTACCAACCATTATACTAAGTTCTTCACATATATTGCCTCATTTAATTTTGAGTACTGAATATAAATACAATACTGTAATAAAATAATAATACTGTAATTAAAATACATTATGAAGTATAAAATACAAGTAAATTTGTGAATTTTTACATAGAAAAAAACCTATGATCTGTGGAGTAGTAAACTTCATCCCTGGATGGTTTGAAGATATTAAGTGAAATAACCCATTGTGAGTGGCAAGTTTTAAAAATGTTCACGTTTTTAGCTCCCAGAGGGCTTACTTCTCTGCAGGCTGATCCCTGAGGTACAGAAATGCCACCTTAGCTCTGCTAAGAAGACACAGAAACCACTTTCCTGGAACCTACAGATCCATTCTTGCCCAGAGCCCTGGGGCTTCTTGCCAGGATCTATGGAAGTCACAAGAAACTACTGTCTGGTCAAGGTTGGCCAACCTCCTTGAAAAGGCTGAGCAAATGCCCAGGATGCCAGGGGCTTGTGTGGGGTGGGAGAGCCCACGCTCTGCCATGGAGCAGCAGAGGGGGTGGGGAATCAGACCTTGCGCAGCGACATACCCAAGATTTGATTGTAACGATGTTCTGCAGCCCTGAGGGAGAGCACAAATCCCTCTTTCAAAGTAGCACCGCGGCTCCCTGGCTCTGAAATGCTGTTGATAGATCTCACCCGCTCCTAGCTATCTCACAGCTAGGTGGTACCCAGTCTTCAGCATCCTTGCACGGTCCAGCAGAGGGGAGACCAGACTGGGGAAATAGTTCCCTCGGGACACCAGAGTGCACTTGGGGGTTGCCACTCTGCTCCCAGCCTCCATCTGACACCCCATAACTTGACTGTCACCATCAGCCCTTTTGCAAGTCTTGCCCATGGTGTCAGAAACTACCCGAGAGAGCAGATTCAGCACTTTCCCAGCCTCCAGTGCAGTGAGCCACTCTCTGGAGGAAGAGAGCAGAGAGCAGAAGCAGCAGGGGCAGGAGAGACACTGGACTGGAATCCCATTGTGACTTTTGGAATAGACCTTTCATCTTTCACCCAAAGGTATTTCTTGAGTGCCAAATGCTGTGCTAAGGAAGCTACAACCATGAACAGACAAACGTGACCCTGCCTTCATGGAAATTACAGTCCAGTGGAGGAGGCAAAAAATAAAGTGAGCAAAGTCACAAAATAACATATTCATATTGTAATGAGTGCTCAGGAGGAAATAGTTACTGTGATAGGAAAAAAAAAATGTTATCATTTGAGTAAATCACAGGAATGTTTGGATTATAGTCTACAAGGTATTTCAATATGGAAAAATGTATAAGTTGCCAGGTAAGTTAACTATTTTCCATCAAGTATTTGAATAAAAATATCTCTCCAAGAAAATATACTGTTTTTATTCCAATCCTTTACAAACTCCTGGCACTTCATCAAGTACCCCAGTAGGAGATGAATGTATTCTGAAGTGTGACCAATCTGGAGTCCATAGGAATAGCCTTTATCCCATTTGGAATATTCATCTCTTCCTTGCTCCAGCTGGGCTCACATGTGTGAGCATGTCCATACCAACACAACACACACACACACACACACACACACACACACACACACACACACACACACCAGTTCTGGGAGAGTTCCAAAGTTGCAGACTGCTAGAGGCAAAGGGAAGTAGAAAACAAGAAGGGGCAGATAAATCTCCAGGGCCAAAATAGTCTACCTCTCTACCACTTGTTCATCCATAATTCTTAGCTACAAACTTTATCCCTTAGGTAGTATACTCAGGACCTATTTTATATCTCCACTTCCAGTCTCTAAGAAATAAATAGTTCCTGGGATATTACTGTAAAACAGCTTATGAGAGTGAAGGATTAAGGAACAGGATTTGAATCCTGTTCAGGTCCCTTGTGGCACTATGAAACTTGCCCTGTCTATGGACATGGTCATAGCAATATATAATTTCTCAGGTTGCCTTGAGGATTAAATGAGATAGTAAATATAGAAACATTTTGTATCTTATAAATTGCTACAATAGATATTAATTGTAAACATGAAAATTTTGTGTTCTCTATACAAATTTTGGGTAATTTAGGCAAAGCTTAGTGAAACACTTGTTTTTGGCCTGAAATATACTCAAAGATCCTCTATTATAATCTACATAGTCCCTTTTTTTCCCATATAAAATCTAGAGGATGTAGAGAAAGAACTAGGCTTTTTAAAAAAAATCCACATGCTTTAATAATTATTACCTGTATATGATTACAAAATGTTGGGTTATGGTCACATACATGTAATAGTTAGTGCATATAGACTTGTTTTTTAAAAATCTTCTTCTTTCCCAACATCCTCTAGATGGGTAAAATGAAGTATTTTCCATGGAAGACCAGGGAAAGAAATAAAAATTGACGCAGAATGTTGGAGCACAAGGGGCCAGGCAAAATTGGATGGATTGCACTAAGACAAAAAGAAACCGTATGAATGCGAGTAAGCCTGCAATAAAACATGTCCATAGAGTATAGTATAAGTAGGATATCTTGATAGCTCATTCTACTTCCCCTTACCACTTGAGAGACATCTAAATTTCTCAGCTTCACTTTCGAAGGAATCCATCCTAAACGTTCACACCTTTCTTCTCAGGACACCCCTACACAAAACCTACAATCAGCTAAAATTCTGATTGTAACCAAATATACACTGGACACTGATACTCCTTTACTGTGTGTTTACTCTAAGAGCATGTGTTAGTTTTTCACTCCTGCTGTAACAAATTACTATAAACTTAGTGGCTTAAACAACACAAATTTAATATCTTACTGTTCTGAAGGTCAGAAGTCTGAAATGCGTCTCAATGGACTGAAAAAAAAAGGTGTCCATCGGGTTGTGTTCCCTCTGGAAGGTCTAGGGGAGAATTCATTGTCTTGCCCTTTCTAGTTCCTTGAGCTGCCTGCGTCCTTGTTGTGGCCCCTCTCTCCTTCTTCAAAACCAGCAGTCTTCTTATCTCCCTCTAATTCTAAAATCTCACTTTAAATGATCCTTATGAATATATTACATCCACTTGGATAATCCAGGGTAATCTTCTTATTTTACAGTTATCTGTTTAGTAACCTTAATTCTCCTTTGCCAGACAACATAACGTATTTACAGGTTTAGGATTAAGACTTGGACATTTTTGGGTGGCCATCATTCTGCCTACCATAGATTCTACTCCAAACTAATTGCTCATATTCTCAAACGTAGAGCAACATTTTCTGTAGCAATTGCTTATTATCTAACCATGAATTGTTTTATAATATTATTTTCATTGTTACTTGTTTATCTTACACTTCTGGACAACAATCTTAGTATGTTAGATTTTGTATCTTCTTTTCAGGGATTGATGCACTGAGGGGCCAGTCTAGTACCCCAAATCCAAGGATACTTTCATTTTCCTCCTAAGGATTTCTTTGAAAAGTCTAAAATGAAAACATTCACTTTAATCTCTTGAGATATTGCACTTCAGGAAACTCATCTGGTTATTTGATGCCTCTTAACAATCTGCACATATCCTCCGACAGTTCACCAGGAATTCTTAACAAAAGAGGACCTGTGCTGATAAAACAGCTAAGGGCAAACAGACATAGTTTATTCTGAAGCTGCGTTTATCAGACTTGGTTGCAAAGTAAAGCAGGTTCTTTGCAAAGTAT
This sequence comes from Globicephala melas, assembly GCF_963455315.2. Taxonomy (NCBI): domain Eukaryota; kingdom Metazoa; phylum Chordata; class Mammalia; order Artiodactyla; family Delphinidae; genus Globicephala; species Globicephala melas. The sequence continues at coordinate 83,109,650 of NC_083318.1, forward strand.
CCAGGCGCTAGGAAGCAAGTAGAGGGAACAAGGCTTGCTGATACCCACTTCTACTCCTGCTGGCTCTCGTTGCCCAAGTGCTGTTGCAAAGGTCGTCCCTAATTTCAGTAGTTGAAATAAGAGGCAGACCTACGTGCACATGGAGATAGTCCATCTGGAGGAAAACCTGAGAGTGGATCCAAACCTGTGCCAAAGTAAATGTTGCATCTAAATGGTCCTCCTCACATGATTGCCACTGCTGAGACAGGCCCAGCTACACACTGAGCTAGATTGACAGAAAATGCAAATTATCTTCATTTATTTGTTGAGTAGAAATGGAGTGTTCATATGTAGCTTGCTTATGACGACATTTCCTAATTCATTTTCCCTGGAGAGTATGTATACTGATGTATATTTAAAATTGAAAGCAATAATATTTCCCAGTTTTAATGTATGATTTTTCATTTTTGGAGGGATTAAAAGCTCACAAAATCACAGAATTAATTTTAGGGAGCAAATGTCGATTTCTGCTTCTTCCCTTTGTCCCTCGCATATATTTTCTCTCTCTAGATACTTAGAATATTTTGTAATTTGTGAACTTAAACTTCCATTGCGAAAGTGTAGGTTACAAAACCATTTTGTTACTACAAATTATAAGATTTTAAACTCTTATGCATGTCGTCATATCTTGCTATCCACTGAATCTGCAGGTGTGATATTGCCAAATAGAAGAAGAACTATAGAAGTGGGTTAATTCAGTTTGGCTCATTCTTCAGGGAAATGACATAGTGTATCTTAGACAAAACAAAGGGGGCAGATTTGACACTTGGCTTATTTTACCTATATCAAAAAACACTATTTTTATATAATTGTCTTTTGTTAATTTTTTTCTTTTGTTCAACAGGGAAAAGGTATTAATAAAGATTAAAAATACATGATTTTTATCCAGTTTGGCAATCAACATCAATAGCATTCACTTCTTTGAAAGTTAATATACATTTTTATTGATTTATTTATAAATATACAAATTTATTTGCTTATGTATTTATTTGTTTGATAAATGCAACTCCATTGACCCTGGCTGAGTAAAAGCATGCTTTACCTGAGACTTAATTGATCAGAATAAAGGGTTTACATGAGTTCTAGATAATGGTGCTAGCCACTGTGCACTTTTTAATGTAATCTTGTATTGTGCTTTTCTTTTTTCTGATGTTATGCCTATGTTTATAGATATAAATAATAAATACATCTCTATAATTTTCTTGAAATACTGGTAGCTCAGCATTTCAATTTCATTTGAGTTATTATTTTATTGTGCAGGTGCTCTGTTGCATCAGTGGTGGCAGAGGGTCCTGTCTTGATGGGCTAGGTGCTCAGAGGGAGCACACAGGACACCACATATCCAAAATTCTGTCATACAGGATGAAGTGTAAATGTTTCGTTCTAATACTTAATGAGTACTTATTATCATAGCCGTAGCTTTCAGCCTATATGTGCTCTGTATTATTTAAGTCTAACTTAAAAGTAAGTGGTACTATATTAGTATCCTGTTGCCATTGTAACAAATTACCGCAACTTTATTCTCTTACAGTCTGGAAGTCAGAAATCCAGGCAAAATCAGTTTCACTGGGTTAAAATCAGATTGTTGGCAGGGCTATTTGCTAGTGGAGGCTGTGAGAGGTTAGCCCACTTTTTCACATTTGGTTTCTATGGCTGCCATTAGTCTTTGGCTTGTGGCCCCTTCCTTCTTCAACGTGCGTTAATGCAATCTCTGCGTCGGCCATAAATTACCATCTCATCTTCTGTAGCCAAAATTCCCTCCGTCTCCCTTTTATGTGGACAACCATATTTATATTTAGGGCTCACAGGGAGAATAATCTCCCCATCCCAAGATCCTTACTTATTTTATCTTATTATCAATTTAATCATATCTGCAAAGTCCCTTTTGCCATATAGGGTAACATTTATAGCTTCTGAGGATTAAGATTTAGATATTTTGGGAGCACATTTTTCAGCCTAACATAGGTATTATTATGTTCCCCCTTCTGAAGATTTAAAAAATGAGGCACACATAATTAACTTGGTTAAGGTCTCATATGTTAAAGGGTATCGAATCAGCCAAACCTATATTCTTAACCGTAAAACTCATAATAGAGTAGTAGGAAGATCCTTTACATATTACTGGAAATTTCAAACAGAAGATGTATGAAGAACTGTCAAGGATATTGTAGATGTAATTTCTTTATAACCATAAGATACTCTATATATTATGGTTCACAGACTTCTGGCTTTCAAGAGAAATATTTGTGACTAATAAGACACAGACTAATAAGACACAGAGAAAAATCTATTTTTGATAATATTATCATAATTTTATAAAGGATGTTATTTCAATACTTACTAGGAATACAGAATGTGTGCCAGATACTTCTAAAATGGTTTACCCCTTGGTTTTTGGCTTCCATAATGATGTCATTAGAAACAAACATTAAATAGCCCCCCCCCCCATGCTCAGTAGTTTTTGCTCAATGGAAAAATTAAAACAATGTCAGAACACAAAATAAGTGTATCATACTGCTGAGTCAGTAACAACCAGTCCAGAGAAAACAGACAAGCCAGTTTTGTATGTAGACCCAAACTCACTATTTTAAGATTCACTACTCTTCTTGAGAAAGAAACATTATATGCATTCAGAACCAGACACTTTAAACAAATTGTATTCTTATTTGCAGTAATAACTGATTAAACCCATTGTTTCAAATTGGGTTCCCTAGAGGCAAACCCTGGAATGTAAATTTGTTGCACATGGCTTATTGAGGGTATATTCTCAAGAGAAAGAGAACAAGATAAAGATGTGTCTCAGAGACTGTAGCTGTGGCCCAATCCGTCAGGGAGATCTGGAGCATGAATTGCACCACAGAGTTGGTCCCTTGAGGCAACGGGGTCTTGCTTGCTTTAGCCCTGCGAGTCAGTCATTGCTGGCAGAATGTGTCTGAGGTTATGCAACTTACCTGACAACCTGACTCCCAGTCAACATTCAGGCAAGAGCCAGTCTTCAGAGAAGGAGTCAGCTGTAAGCTCTTAGGATCTAATGCCAACAGCAACTATTTGCTCTTGGCATTAGATATTTTTTTATTACAAAATATTTTTTTATTACAAAATTTGTGTCTTTGGAAAATCATTTAATTATTATATGTCCTATCTCTCCCCTCACCCCAAACACTGTGAATTTCTCTGGTTTCCATAATGACTTGTGGTTATGTCTACATAATTAAATCAGCCTGGCTGAAAAGGGTAAAGTTAATTAATCAATTAATTAATTAAAACAATTTAGTCTATCAAATTGTTTGGCTTCATATTATTGACAAATATCCTCTATTAAATTGTCTCTCTACAAATGGTTAGTGGGTAACTGAAATACTAGTACCATGTATTTAAATATCCTACTTTGCTTCATAAGAGTGGACTACAAGATATTGGACATGGGAAACATTAATCATTTTGTGGTTTCAAAATACCAATCATTATATATTGAATATGTAATAACAGTTTTTATTTCCAATATTATTCATATAAAATTATGACCTGTCAAAAAAACTGTGGTCAGTGGCTGACCCACTTCATAGAGAACAGTTTTTTGTGTTTACTCCTACATCAGACCGTGAAACTCGAAATAACTTTTACCAAGTAAGTTTGTTGACTAAATGGTAATTTTCCTACTAAATTCATTTCTCAGTGATCCATGACCTCAAAGAAAACAGAGGTGGCTCATCAACTACTTGTTATGCATCTGAGGAAAAACCATGGCTACAAGTTCACCATACTTGTAATTAGCAGTGTGAAAAAGATTTCAAATGATCCCTTATAAATGGAAAGCGGTGACATTCTCACCCTCTAGGCCACCAAGGGCACAGGCATTATTTGATATATTGTTAAGAAAGAGGCCCTGATTTAAATGTACAATATAATATTTGGTTGATAAGCTGCCATAAGCTTATCCAGTATAGGAAATGAAGAAATGAAAAGAAAAAGTTTCTTTTTGAGGTCACAAAAATACTGCATTACTAATTTCCCTAGCTTCATTAGTGAAGTAGACATGACCAATTAAAGATCCCAGAGAAATCTTACAGACATTGCTGTCTAAACTTGTATATAATGTTTTGCAAATATATAATGACAAAGACAAACATACATTTCTCATGCTTTTTTTCTTGTCCTGATCTGAGTTCCATTTTCCCTTTTAATGTTTCCTTCTTCATTGTAAATACATAGACTCATTTGCCAGCCCAATATTCTTCTGTTCTCAAAAAATTCATTACTTCTTTTCTGAGACCAGATTTGATAACAAAAATAAGTAGGAGGGAGAAGCAGAAATTTTGAACACCATCATCCTCAAATTCACCACTGGGTCAGAAAAGTATAAAATGCTTCAAATTAATTTCACTCTCAAATCAATCCTTCCCAACACTATGCAAAGAAAATGTGAATATTTTTCTTCCTGGTTTTCTAAGACTCTGGTTGTTTGTATGAATGAAGCAAATATAAATGTACATAAATTATATAAAGAAGCTGCATATAGAAGTTTACATAAATCAATTAAGAAAATTACATGTTGCAATGATTTATATAACCTTAAAATGATTAAAGAGAGCTTTGGATTCTCATCTAAATAACAATATCCATTAACAGTCTTCTGTCTTACTAAATCCTTCTGACACTCCCAATCTTTTAGCAGTCCAAGACCATAACTCCTGGGAGTATACATATTTTACTCACTTAATTTTCAATACTGTGGAGCCAATCAGTATATTAAGTACTGATTACATTTATCTACTCTCTTTTTTCTAAGTCAAAGAGCAACTCTGATCTCTAGATAAGTCACCTAATCTTGCCCTAGCTCAATATCTTTATCTATAAAATGGAGAAAAGATCTAAATCTCAGAGTGTTTAAGAGGAAAGTCAGATACAATACTTAGAGATAAACAGTGGATAAAAATTGTCCCTAGTTAAAACTTACTTTGGATATTGTTCAAAAGCTAAATTAAAGCAGGAATTAAAGTGACCTCATATTCATATTCTATACCTTCTGCCACTGGTACTACCCTCCCTAATTTGTGGCAGCTTTTAAAAATGTGTATATTTTATTAAAGACTCTATATTGTGTTATATAACTGTTTCATATTATAGTGGAAGAAAGTTTTAGATACCTCTTTATCTTTCTCAACCATTCTCCAGGGAAGAGAAATGACTAATAGAATTGTTTATGTTGAGAGGTCATTGATTAGACCATGATTGCTAATGGGTAGGGTGGACCTTCTTTAAAAGGTTCATTTATCTATATGTGGTTTTCTCTCTTCTAATTCCACATTTTTAGCCTTTGGAGAAATAAACAAACTCAAATACTTGACAATGGTAATTTTTCCAGCTCTTTATATGTGTGTGTATGTGTGATGACTATTGATAGATTTTTTATACCATGGAGCCATACAAAGCACGATAGAAAGACTTGGATTGGAAGATAAGCAGAGGGATATTGTTCTATCAGTCACCTAAACCAGGTGCTCCTGTGAATCTTTACGCATTTTATGCATTTGGGTTTATCAGGCTCTAGCTTAGTGATGAGTTAATTGCCTCATATTAATCATATATAGCTCCCTTAAGAGCTCTCTAAGTGGGAGAGGGATACCAAAGAGAGGTAAAGGTGATAAATAAAAAGAAGAATTTGGATAAAGTACCATCGACACACAATTCCAGACGTACTCTTACTCCTAACATATGTATATGGCTTAAATGTCCAGATCTTGCATCAGTTATAAGGTTTTTTTGTTGTTGTTTTCTTTTGTTTTTTTGCAGTATGCGGGCCTCTCACTGTTGTGGCCTCTCCCGTTGCGGAGCACAGGCTCCCGACGCGCAGGCTCAGCAGCCATGGCTCACGGGCCTAGCCACTCCGCGGCATGTGGGATCTTCCCGGACCGGGGCACGAACCCGTGTCCCCTGCATCGGCAGGCAGACTCTCAACCACTGCGCCACCAGGGAAGCCCCTACATGACTCTTTTGGAATTACGGTTTTCTCAGGGTATATGCCCAGTAGTGGGATTGCTGGGTCATATGGTAGTTCTATTTTTAGTTTTTAGGAACCTTCATACTGTTTTGCATAGTGGTTGTATCAATTTACATTCCCACCAACAGTTTTCCATAGTGATTTTACCAAGTTACATTCCCACCAACAGTGCAAGAGGGTTCCCTTTTCTCCATACACTCCCAGCATTTATTCTTTGTAGATTTTTTGATGATGGCCATTCTGACTGGTGTGAGGTAATACCTCATTGTAGTTTTGAGTTGCATTTCTCCAATGATTAGTGATGTTGAGCATCCGTTCATGTGCTTGTTGGCAATCTGTATATCTTCTTTGGAAAAATGTCTATTTAGGTCTTCTGCCCATTTTTGGATTGGGTTGTTTGTTTTTTTAATATTGAGCTGCATGAGCTGCTTGTATATTTTGGAGATTAATCCTTTGTCAGTTGCTTCATTTGCAACTATTTTCTCAGATTCTGGGGTTGTCTTTTCGTCTTGTGTATGGTTTCCTTTGCTGTGCAAAAGCTTTTAAGTTTCATTAGGTCCCAGTTGTTTATTTTTACTTTTACTTCCATTACTCTACGAGGTGAGTCAAAAAGGATCTTGCTGTGATTTATGTCATAGAATGTTCTGCCTATGTTTCCCTCTAAGAGTTTTATAGCGTCTGGACTTACATGTAGGTCTTTAATCCATTTGAGTTTATTTTGGTGTATGGTCTTAGGGAGTATTCTAATTTAATTCTTTTACATATAGCTGTCCAGTTCTCCCAGCACCACTTATTGAAGAGGCTGTCTTTTCTCCATTGTATATTCTTACCTCCTTTATCAAAAATAAGGTAACCATATATAAATGGGTTTATCTCTGGGCTTTCTATCCTGTTCCATTGATCTATATTTCTGTTTTTGTGCCAGTACTATACTGTCTTGATTACTGTAGCTTTGCAGTATAGTCTGAAGTCCAGGAGCCTGATTCCTACAGCTCTGTTTATCTTTCTCAAGATTGCTTTGGCTATTTGGGGTCTTTTGTGTTTCCATACAAATTGTGAAATTTTTTGTTCTAGTTCTGTGAAAAATGCCACTGGTAGTTCAATAGGGATTGCATTGAATCTGTAGATTGATTTGTGTAGTAGAGTCATTTTCACAATATTGATTCTTCCAATCCAAGAACATGGTATATCTCTCCATCTGTTTGTATCATCTTTAATTTCTTTCATCAGTGTCTTATAGTTTTCTGCATACAGGTCTTTTGTCTCCCTAGGTAGGTTTATTCCCAGTTATTTTATTCTTTTTTTTTTTTTCTTGCGTTATGCAGACCTCTCACTGTTGTGGCCTCTCCCATTGCAGAGCACAGGCTCTGGACGCGCAGGCTCAGCGGCCATGGCTCACGGGCATAGCTGCTCCACGGCATGTGGGATCTTCCCAAACCGGGGCACGAACCCATGTCTCCTGCATCGGCAGGTGGACTCTCAAGCACTGCGCCACCAGGGAAGCTCTATTCTTTGTGTTGCAATGGTAAATGGGAGTGTTTCCTTGATTTCTCTTTCAGTGTTTTCATCATTAATGTATAGGAATGCCAGAGATTTCCGTGCATTAATTTTGTATCCTGCTACTTTACCAAATTCATTGATTAGCTCTAGTAGTTTTCTGGTAGCATCTTTAGGATTCTCTATGTATAGTATCATGTCATCTGCAAACAGTGACGGTTTTACTTCTTCTTTTCCCATTTGCATTCCTTTTATTTCCTTTTCTTCTCTGATTGCTCTGGCTAAAACTTCCAAAACTATGTTGAATAATAGTGGTGAGACTGGGTTACCTTGTCTTTTTCCTTATCAATGGTTTCAGTTTTTCACCATTGAGAATGAGGTTGGCTGTGGGTTTGTCATATATGGCCTTTATTATGTTGAGGTAAGTTCCCTCTATGCCTACTTTCTGGAGGGTTTTTATCATAAATTGGTGTTGAATTTTGTCGAAATCTTTTTCTGCATCTACTGAGATGATCATATGGGTTTTCTCCTTCAGTTTGTTAATATGGTTTATCACATTGATTGACTTGCATATATTGAAGAATCCTTGAATTCCTGGGATAAACACCACTTGATCATTGTGTATGATCGTTTTAATGTGCTGTTGGATTCTGTTTGGTATTATTTTGTTCAGGATTTTTACGTTTATGTTCATCAGTGATATTGGCCTACAGTTTTCTTTTTTTTGTGACATCTTTGTCTGGTTTTGGTGTCAGGCTGATAGTGGCCTCGTAGAATGAGTTTAGGAGTGTTCCTCCCTCTGCTATATTTTGGAAGAGTTTGAGAAAGATAGGTGTTAGCTCTTCTCTAAATGTTTGATAGAATTCGCCTGTGAAGCCATCTGGTCCTGGGCTTTTGTTTGTTGGAAGATTTTTAGTCACAGTTTCAATTTCAGTGCTTGTGATTGGTCTCTTCATGTTTTCTCTTTCTTTCTGTTTCAGTCTTGGAATGTTGTGCTTTTCTAAGGATTTGTCCATTTCTTCCAGGTTGTCCATTTTATTGGCATAGAGCTGCTTGTAGTAATCTCTCATGATCTTTTGTATTTCTGCAGTGTCAGTTGTTACTTCTGCTTTTTCATTTCTAATTCTATTGATTTGATTCTTCTTTTTTTTCTTGATGAGTTTGGCTAATAGTTTATCAATTTTGTTTATCTTCTCAAAGGACCAGCTTGTATTGATCTTTGCTTTGTATTGATCTTTGCTATCATTTTCTTCATTTCTTTTTCATTATTTCTGGTCTGATTTTTATGATTTCTTTCCTTCTGCTAACTTTGGGAGATTTTTGTCCTTCTTTCTCTAATTGCTTTATGTGTAAGGTTAGGTTGTTTTTTTTTTTTTTTAACATCTTTGTTGGGGTATAATTGCTTTACAATGGTGTGTTAGTTTCTGCTTTATAACAAAGTGAATCAGTTATACATATACATATGTTCCCATATTTCTTCCCTCTTGCGTCTCCCTCCCTCCCACCCTCTCTATCCCACCCCTCCAGGCTGTCACAAAGCACCGAGACAATATCCCTGTGCCATGCGGCTGCTTCCCACTAGCTATCTACCTTACTACGTTTGTTAGTGTGTATATGTCCATGACTCTCTCTCGCCCTGTCACAGCTCACCCTTCCCCCTCCCCATATCCTCAAGTCCTTTTAGGTTGTTTATTTGAGATGTTTTTTATTTCTTGAGGTAGGATTGTATTGCTGTAAACTTCCCTCTTAGAACTGCCTTTGCTGCATCCCATAGCTTTTTAGTCGTTGTGTATTCATTGTCATTTGATTTCTTTGATTTCTTCAGTGATCTCTTGATTATTAAGTAGTGTACTGTTTAGCCTCCATGTGTTTGTATTTTTTTCAGATTTTTCCTGTAATTATATCTAGTCTCATAGCGTTGTGGTCGGAAAAGATTCTTGGTATGATTTCAATTTTCTTAAATTTACCAAAGCTTGATTTGTGACCCAAGATATGATCTATCCTGGAGAATGTTCCATGAGAACTTGAGAAGAAGTGTATTCTGTGGGTTTTGGATGGAATGTCCTATAAATATCAATTAAGTCCATATTGTTTAATGTATTATTTAAAGCTTGTGTTTCCTTATTAATTTTCCTTTTTGGATGGTCAGCCTATTGGTGAAAGTGGGGTGTGAAAGTCCCCTACTATGATTGTGTTACTGTCAATTTCCCCTTTTATAGCTGTTAACATTTGCCTTATGTATTGAGGTGCTCCTATGTTGGGTGCATAAATATTTACAATTGTTATATCTTCTTCTTGGATTGGTCCCTTGATCATTATGTAGGGTCCTTCTTTGTCTCTTGTAATAGTCTTTATTTGAAAGTCTATTTTGTCTGATATGAGAATTGCTACTCCAACTTTCTTTTGATTTCCATTTGCATGCAATATCTTTTTTCATCCCCTCACTTTCAGTCTGTATGTGTCCCTAGGTCTGAAGTGGGTCCCTCATAGACAGCGTATTTACAAGTGTTGTTTTTGTATCCATTCAGCCAGTCTATGCCTTTTGGTTGAAGCCTTTAATCCATTTACATTTAAGGTAATTATCGATATGTATGTTCCTATTACCATTTTCTTAATTGTTTTGGGTTTGTTATTGTAGGTCTTTTCCTTCTCTTGTGTTTCTTGCCTAGATAAGTTCCTTTAGCATCTATTGTAAAGTGGGTTTAGTGGTGCTGAATACTCTTAGCTTTTGCTTGTCTGTTAAGATTCCCATTTCTCCCTCAAATCTGAATGAGATCCTTGCTGGGTAAGAGATCCTTGCTGGGTAATGTTGGTTGTAAGTTTTTCCTTTCATCACTTTAAATATGTCCCGCGACTCCCTTCTGGCTTACAGTGTTTCTGCTGAAAGATCAGCTGTTAACCTTACGAGGATTCCTTTGTACATTATTTGTTGCTTTTCCCTTGCTGCTTTTAATATTTTTTCTTTGTGTTTAATTTTTGATAGTTTGATTAATATGTGTCTTGGTGTGTTTCTCCTTGGATTTATCCTGTATGGGACTCTCTGTGCTTCCTGGACTTGATTGACTATTTCCTTTCCCATATTAGGGAAGTTTTCAACTATAATCTCTTCAAATATTTTCTCAGTTCCTTTCTTTCTCTCTTCTTCTTCTGGGACCCCTATAATTCGAATGTTGGTGCATTTAATGTTGTCCCAGAGGTCTCTGAGACTCTCCCCAATTCTTTTCATTCTTTTTTCTTTATTCTGCTCTGTGGTAGTTATTTCGACTATTTTATCTTCCAAGTCACTTATCCATTCTTCTGCCTCAGTTATTCTGCTATTGATTCCTTCTAGAGAATTTTTAATTTCATTTTTTGTGTTGTTCATCATTTTTTGTTTGCTCTTTAGTTCTTCTAGGTCCTTGTTAAACATTTCTTTATTTTCTCCATTCTATTTCCAAGATTTTGGATCATCTTTACTATCATTACTCTGAATTTTTTTTCAGGTAGACTGCCTATTTCCTCTTCAATTTTTGGTCTGGTGGGTTTTTACCTTGCTCCTTCATCTGCTGTGTGTTCCTCTGTCTTCTCATTTTGCTTAACTTACTGTGTTTGGGGTCTCCTTTTCACACAGTCTGCAGGTTCGTATTTCCCGTTGTTTTTGGTGTCTGCCCCCAGTGGCTAAGGTTGGTTCAGTGGGCTGTGTAGGCTTCCTGGTGGAGGGGACTGGTACCTGTGTTCTGGTGGATGAGGCTGGATCTTGTCTTTTTGTTGGGCAGGACCATATCCGGTGGTGTGCTTCGGGGTGTCTTGACCTTATTATGATTTTTGGCAGCCTCTCTGCTAATGGGTAGGGTTGTGTTCCTGTCTTGCTAGTTGATTGGCATAGGGTGTCCAGCACTGTAGCTTGCTGGTCGTTGAGTGGAGCTGGGTCTTAGCGTTGAGATGGAGATCTTTGGGAGAGCTTTCACTGTTTGATATTACATCGAGCCGTGAGGTTTCTGGTGGACCAGTGTGCTGAATTCAGCTCTCCCACCTCAGAGGCTCAGGCCTGACACCTAGCCAGAGCACCAAGACCCTGTCAGCCACAAGGCTCAGAAGAAAATGGAGGAAAAAAAAGGAAAGAAAGAAAGAAAGAAAGAGAGAAAATAAATGAAATAAGATAAAATAAAGTTATTAAAATAAAAAATAAATAAATATTTTTAAAAATAAAAAAATTAAAAAGTAATAAAAAAAGAAAAAAGAAAGAAAGAACAAAAGAAAGAAGAGAGCAACCAAACCGAAAAACAAATCCACCAATGATAACAACTGCCAAAAACTATACTAAAAAAAAAAAAAAAAATGGACAGACAGATACCTAGGACAAATGGTAAATGCAAAGCTATACTGACATAATCACACAAAGAAGCATACACATACACACTCACAAAAAGAGGAAAAGGAAAAAAACAAATATATATATATATATATAAAATAAGGAAGAGAGCAACCAAATCAATAAACAAATTTACCAATGGTAATAAACTCTAAACTAAGATAAGAATAAAACCAGAAACAAATTAAATACAGAAAGCAAATCCCAAGTCTACAGTTTCTCCCAAATCCACCACCATTTTGGGGATGCTTTGTTATCTATTCAGGTATTCCACAGATGCAGGCTACATCAAGTTGATTGTGGAGATTTAATTCGCTGCTCCTGAGGCTGCTGGGAGAAATTTTCCTTTCTCTTTTTTGTTCGCACAGCTCCTGGGGTTGAGCTTTTGGATTTGGTCCCACCTCTGAGTGTAGGTCTCCTGAGGGCGTCTGTTCCCTGCCACAATGGGACAGGGTTAAAATAGCAGCTGATTAAGGGGCTCTGGCTCACTCAGGCTTGGGGGAGGGAGGGGTACGGAATGCGGGGCAAGGCTGTGGCAGCAGAGGCCAACATGATGTTGCACCAGCCTAAGGCGCACCATGTGTTCTCCCGGGGAAGTTGTCCCTGGATCACGGGACCCTGGTAGTGGCAACCTGCACAGGCTCCCGGGAGTGGAGGTGTGGTTAGTGACCTGTGCTTGTATGCAACCTTAGCATTTCATGCCCCTCTCTGGGTTCTGTGCTGATAGCTGAGGCTCGTGCCCATTTCTGGAGCTCCTTTAGGCAGTGCTCTGAATCCCCTCTCCTCATGCACCCTAAAACAATAGTCTCTTGCCTCTTAGGCAGGTCCAGGCTTTTTCCCAGACTCCCTCCCGCTAGCTGTGGCACACTAACCCCCTTCAGGCTGTGTTCATGCAGCCAACACCAGTCCTCTCCCTGGGATCTGACCTCCGAAGCCCGAGCCTCAGCTTCCAGCCCCCACCCACCCTGGCAGGTGAGCAAACAAGCCTCACGGGCTGTTGAGTGCTGGTCGGCACAGATCCACTGTGCTGGAATCTCTCCACTTTGCCCTCTGCACCCCCATTGCTGTGCTCTCCTCCATGGCTCTGAAACTTCCCCCCCGCTGCCACCCCCCATCTCCACCAGTGAAGGGGCTTCCTATTGTCTGGAAACTTTTCCTCCTTCACAGCTCCCTCCCACTGGTGCAGGTCTGGTCCCTATCCTTTTGTCTCTGTTTTCTCTTTTTTCTTTTGCCCTACCCAGGTATGTGGGGAGTTTCTTGCCTTTTGGGAAGTCTGAGGTCTTCTGCCCGCATTCAGTAGGCGTTCTGTAGGAGTTGTTCCACATGTAGATGTATTTCTGATGTATTTTGGGAGAAGAAGGTGATCTCCACGTCTTACTCCTCCACCATCTTGAAGATTCCTCCTATCCTTATTTTTAAGTTAAAGATATAAGTATATATACATGAGTAAATCTGATAGTGAGCTTATATAAACAGTGAGAACAATGAGTACATTCCAAACCATGGAAGATATACAGAGGAGGTGGTGAGAGGTACACGCTTCAAAAAGAAAGGGAATCCCAAGGGGATCCTGACAAAATCATTTACATGAAAGGTGTAAAAGTGAATGTCAAGTATTCTTCAATTATAGAGTCAAATGAGGTAAAACTTTAGTAACTAACAAAGCAAACCTACAGTACACTAAGAAGTCCTTCCAACTAATGCTGATGCTGCAGGAAAAATGCAAAGGTCGTAGCTGAGTTTCTGTTGTAATTAGTTCTCATACGGTGGTAAACTGATGTTGATGCATTATAAGCTGGAGTGGTGGCAATGACTGTAGAAATAATGCATGTCTTGCAAGTCACAAACTTCTGGAAATTAACCAAGTGACCTCTAGTGTCAGCCAGGAGAGCATGCTGACTACACCAAGAAAACCTGTGACCTTTTCCCATAATGCACCATATTTTTAAAGACCTTTGTCTTTAGAAACTTCAAGGCATGCCGTTCAGTGTTCACTGGAGCTTGTGATTATATTACCTTGTCACCTTTACTTTGCCAGACCCTGACTTGCATAACTGTTAAACAGTATCTTGTTAAAATAGGAGGAGTTGATACCCCTGAAAACAATAGGAAGCAATTGAGGGAAATCTGGTAGAGCGTAAAAACATGATCCAACGTGTATATTAATAAAGATCATTTTACAGAGTGTGGCATGATGGATTCCAGGTGGACACAAAAAGGTTAAACATATGGAATCTCTTAAAAGCTAATAAGGGTAATCTAAGTAAGAAATTAAGTCCTGAGAAAGAAGGGATGGACTTTTAATAGGTTGATTTAGTAGATTTAATGAGTGACTGAAATGCCAACATTTTGAAAAGAGGAATCTAGGATGATTACCAATTTACCCTCTAAATATCTGGGATGATGGTGGTGACATTTATGAAGATTGGTAATATGATAAGCATAAAGAGAAACACTTCTTAATTTGTTCTTTTCCCCCTCTGCAACCTCCACTGGGTGTTTGTTTCCATTCATATACACAGAGATTAAGTGAGTGGGAAAACTGGGAGGAGCTTTACAGAGGAAGGCACTAAGTGATAAGGATTCAGAGTTTAGAGGAAAATAAAATGACTTTTGCCCAGAACATTGCCAGTTGGAATAGTTTTGAGCCTCCTGGAGAAAGAGTATAGGTAAAGAACCCAGGAGAATCTATAAGCCTTAAGCACAAGAAGAGATATTTTACAGACTCTGGTAGCCCAGTGAGACACAGGGTTGGGAGAAGAAGCCCTATCTCACCACACCTCACCAGTACCATTTATGTCAGGAGGACTGAAATATTTGGTAGCACTGGAGAAAGCATTGTAATAATTATACTGCCAATTTCATGGTGGGCAGGGGCAACTGTGACTCTCCAGATAGCTTTGTAGGCATCACCCAAGAAGAATGATCACACATATTCAGGGCAGCTGCAAGACATAGAATAATTTGTAGACATTTATGAAAAGTTTCTTGATCTGCATACTTAGGGTGTAGGACTGATATTGAATTTATAAAAATTTGGAAAAAACTAAAGGAAGATGAGGAGTTCAGATTCTACATATGATGTTAAGGTAAGAGCAGATTACTTAAGTGGAGATCTTTAGTATGCATGAGAATATATGGATCTGAGTATTTTGATACTGGTTTGGGCTAACTGCATAGTATCAGATATTTTGGAGAATATTGATAGTTTGAACTACATGTGTGGGTCACTCAACAGGTAGAGTATGTAGGGGAAAACAAAAACGAAAACAGATCCAAGATGGAACGCTGAGTAACATTGATATCATCACAATTTCTAAAAGTGATATTTTTAATCTAATTTTTTATATATAATTTTAATACAATTGATATTTTCTTAAATTATTTGAAGATTTTTTTTCCTTTATAAACATCAATTAAGTTTTTAGCTACAGTGTATTTTGCCTTATAACAATGTGTGAGATGAATCTGTAGCAACTCTCCCAAATATAAGTTAGGGTGTATTTCTGGGACCCAGGAAATCTGCGATTTAGTGCCTTCTTGGAGATCTACATCTAGAAAGTTTCCCCTTTAAAATAGAAATGAGAATGAAAATCATATATTGTGATCTGTCTCTCTCTCTTCTCATTTATTTCTCCTCCCTTAGTTCCCACCACTCCCACTCCCCACACATATGCAAAAATGCTCATCACACTTAGTCTCTCTCTTTGGGAAATCTGGAGAATTCCGGGTGCCTAGACTGGCTTTATAGGCATGATTTCCAAATTACAGGGAAGGCCTTCCCAGACCAGTTGATAGATCCCTAAAGTTAATTTAGCATAAAGCAATTTTTTTTAATTTTTTAAGCAGAGATAGGCTCAATACAAATATCTCTGGAGTTGTGCACATAGGACTTAAGCATGTGATTTTATGCAAAGATTGATACCGGAATGCAGATTTGGCTTGAGGGAGTTTGCCAAAGGATAGTCAAAGAAGCTGTTTTGACATACTTCAAAATAATACAATTATTTCCAGGTACATTAGTACTCATTTTCACTTCCAAAGGTTATTAGAACATCTGCTGAGAAAGGGGAGGTAGGGTGGTAGTTAAATTACCATTGTTTATAGAGGCCACTGAAGATTTAGAACTATCCTGAAATTAGGCAGAACTTTAGTCTGCAGGTTGAAGCAGTTTATTTAAACTTACTTAACTCCTAAGAAATATTTGATGAATTAGCTTGGCACTCGTAAGGAGTATTTTGAAGATAATCTTCAACTTAAATAATATTTTGCAAATGCAGAAAATCTGCATTTGAGTTTCTTTTTGTGGGAGGCCAAACATACTGAGTATATGTGAAGTTTTTATCCAGTTTCACATTCCAAAATATAAGCCTTGAAAATGACCAAAACCTCCTGAGATCTATTTTCTCTCTGCTGTGCTGTGGTTAAGAACTCAGTCCCTGGAGTCAGATGGACCACAGCTGAATCCTAGCCTCATCACTTGTTAGTGGATTTTGCTTGGGAAAGCCACTTAACCTTTCTAAGCCTGTTTTTTTAACCTGTAAATATAGAAAGAAAACTGGTATCTCAAATTACTGTAGTGAAGTTTGAAACAGATAGAATTGTCAAACTCTTGGCATATATGAAGCATTCAATAAATGTTAACTCTCGTTGTCAACAGTACTTCCTATTCTGCTTTTGTTTTCTATTTTCACAATTTGCTATAAGGATACTTTCACAAGTATCATGGCTGTGAATCTGAGTACAGGGAAAAAAGAAAAATATATAAACAAAAGGTAGAGGCCAACTGAGGAAAATACCAACAGGAAAAAATGTGGCAACAGATTAAAATACATAACTTGCCAAAAAAGTCATTTTAATTGAAAATTAGGCATATTTGAAATTATCCATATTATAACTTTTCCACTAAAAGATGGAAATAGTCAGTGATGGCAGGAAACTAGCTCTTAGAAACCTGTCACATCAAACTGACATAATTATGCTTTAAAATACCTCATTATTCATGTGTTAATCTAAAAATCTTATATTAATGTACTTCTTTTTCCATACACATGCCCTATTTCTACTATATGAAAAAGAAATAATGCAATATTCGGTTTATATTTTGACATCTTTAGTCTAATTTCAGGCCTTATGGTGGAACGCTTTAAAATTAAAATAGAATTAGATAAAATTAAAATAGAAATAAAATAGTCTTAAGCACAAA
Organism: Globicephala melas; assembly: GCF_963455315.2. Taxonomy (NCBI): domain Eukaryota; kingdom Metazoa; phylum Chordata; class Mammalia; order Artiodactyla; family Delphinidae; genus Globicephala; species Globicephala melas. The sequence continues at coordinate 83,126,744 of NC_083318.1, forward strand.
GATAGTTTGAATTTTGTTAATGTTCTGTGGTTCTTTGACACAGTTTGGAATAATCTGTCTAAGAAATAGTCACTATGTGGCCTCTTTCATCAAAGTTGCATGCTGTATGAAAATGGTTATCAAGGTAGTCTAAAATAAATTCTTTGATAGAAATTATCATATTTTAAAGAAATCAAGCATGGGGGAAACTTTATACTCTCCTTTACCTGCAATTTAATATCTAGAATCATCTATATCCATCACCATCATTATGTTTTCCCTTCCTGGCTGGTTGCCATTCAAGTATGCCTCATAGAAAATTCTCATGCAGTTATACTTTCTGTGGGAAGGCACTGTAAAACTGTTCTCTTCTGCAGCTAAATTCTCTTTTCAAAAGTTTGAATTATTTCCTCTTTCCTTTCTTTAGTTGTGCTTCTTGAACACTTTCTCTGTAAGAGCAGTCAAACCTATCATAAAGCACTTTGTTTATGCCTATCAAAATATACAATCTAGAAGGATTCATAACCTTGGCAAGTCTGCTCCTTTTTCGTTTCACATTGTGTCTTCAACTCAGGTTTTATTTTTTTCCCTAAAGATATACCATAACTTATCTTTTCTATTTTGTTTTCTTTTTCATTATTTAGAACTTGGTTACCGTGGCTTTGTTGTTGGACCAGTGACATAAGGATGGAATTTTGCTTGTTCTAGAAGGTAAGTACACACAACATTCATCTACTGTTTAAGAACTCCAAGATGATGAAAACTCAGTAACTTCTGCTGTTTTTTTACATAGTTTCTGTCCAGGATTTCATGTTTTACTTGACATTACTTTACTTTCATTTTCTGGTATATTTGCTCTGTGATAATTGTCATATTCCATTAACCTTTTTTTGATTCTGCCAGTCTGAGAATGTTTTGTTTGTACCACTGGAAATGATGACATAATTATTTGATGGTGTAATGAATCTTTTATGTCTATCTTGTCTGTCATATGCTTTCCATCATCATTTACTTTCCTTACACACTAGTTATCCTAATATAAGCAATGATAACACTACAACGTTTTTTCCTTGGCCCTGAGTCTTTCAGTATCATTATCACTACTCTAACTTTCCCTGTAAGAATAACCAAAACAAAGAAAAAATTTTAAGCCATGCTATTAAATCAATTTAGTAAAAGCAAGGTTATAGTTCTAATAATTTTCTCAATATGTTACAGATTTCTCATCTTGCCACTTCTATGTACAGCACAGGAATCATATTTTATGAAAGAAGCAACATTGACTTTGTAGTAACTCTGAACAAGTCATTCAGTTTTTTTCTGTCTCTGATTTCATATCTGTCCATATGGGATAAGATAAGGCTGCATAAGAAACTCATTGACATTAATTCAAATTCAGTTCTGTAAAAAATTTGGGAGAGTTCAGAGACAAATTGAGCTAACGTGTTTCTTTAATTTGAGGGGAAATTTCCAGAAACTGCCCAAAATAAACACTTCACTGAAACCTCTAATTAGATCAATTGTACAGATTTATATTATATTCTCCAAGTAAGATTTGTTCCTTCTTGGGTTTGATATGAGATAAATTACCTCATTCATCAATTGAAAAGAGTTTAAATCCTAAATTTTAACGATGATTATTGTGTTAAAGTACAGAAAAAATTAAGGAAGTCTATAAAAATGGTTTTCCACTTCCTTGGCTTTAACTATGTAACAACCTCAGTAATAACTTACTGCATATTTATTTTATTATAATTATAAACATTGATTTTAATGTTTAAACTATGAAGGAAACTAGAAAGCATTTGCAATCTCACCAAATGTCACTGAATATTTATGACAGGAAATTAGAAGTCACATTAATTTCTCTCTCTATGCTGTTTCTATCCACAGTAATGAATAATGCTCTTGAACCGAATTATTTTATTAACTCTTACAATAATGACTAAAAATAACTGGCTCAGTTGGAGCTTTCCATTAAACTGAGTACTTGTTTATTTGTTTAATTTTTATTAATTCACTCACCAGTTACTTATTGGACTCTGACCACAAGCCACACATGGAAATAGAAAATGGGAATAGAAAAATATATGTGTGTTATTCCTACACTCAGATTGCTCATATTCTGTTGGGTCAACATAAATATATGCAAAACTCATACCGTGATGAGTATTCTAATACCAGTGTGATAGGAACATAATAATGTATTCCAAAGAAGGAGTGTTATCATAGAGAAGTTGATATTTGTTCTGGACTTCATTAAATAAGTAGTTTTACCAGGCAGAAAAGAGTAATATCACAGGACAGAGTAACAACACAGAGTTCTAAAGGATGTGGTAGATTTGAGTGCCATAAGCACTGGAACCCACAACATGCATGGTGGTGTTTAACAGAGGACAAGGCTGGAAAAGAACCTTGAGATAATATTGTTCAAGGAATTGAATACACTGCTTAAAAAATTTAGATTTTGTTTTGCTGAAAATGAGAAGACAATAGGATATTGTCCAGATTCTCAAAAGAGCATATAATACACTCAGGATTTGACTCCTGACACCCTTTTCAACCTAATGGCCTAGATTTACCAATAAGTAATTTATATTTTAGGCATTTTTAACTGACTATAGTTCTCCAGTATATCTGTGGCTTTATACTTCCTATGACTGGGACATATTTTCCTTTCTTTCTCTGTCCCTCCTTCACTTGGCTAATCCCTACTCTGTCTTCAAATCTCAGATTATACATCACACCCTCCAGGAAATGTTCACTAATTCTAATATATTGTTAGGTTTTCCAGTTATGTGCTTTAACAATAACCATATCTCTAGCAAATTCATAATGTATTATATTTATGTTTTGTTCCTCTTCTATCATACAATGAGCTAGTTGAGGACTAGAACAATGACTGGTATAAAAACTCCTCATACAATGGAGAAACCTGAACTATTACCTTAACCAAGTGATCAGGAGTAACATGACAAGTAATATGGTGTATAGATGTCATGCACACCATGATAGGATAAACTGAGAATGGCACATCACTTTCGTGGTACCCTTGCAAAAATGCATTACCTAATCTAATCACGAAAAACCATAAACAAACCCAAACTGAGAGGCATTCTTTAAAATAACTGATCTTCAAAATGTCAAGGTCATGAAAAACAAGGAATGACTAAAGAGTTTTCACAGATTAGAGGAGACTAAGGAGACATAACAACTACATGCAATGTGGGATCATGGCTTGGATCCTGGAACAAGAAAAACTATGTATAGTAGTGGGAAAACTCATAAAATCTGAATAAAGCCAATAGCTTAGTTAACAATATTATACCAGTGTTAATTTCTCAGTTATGTGCTATGATAATGTAAGATGATTACAGTATAGAAAGCTGGTTGAAGGGTATACAAGAACTTTGTACTAGTTTTGCAATTTTTTTGCAAGTCTAAAATTACATCAAAATAAAAGGTAAAAGGAGTTCCTTAAATATTTGTTAAGTATATAAGTTACTGAGGCATGGTGTTTTGAACCATAAATCACTATTTCCTCTTCTATATTTCCAAATAGTATTTATTGAATACCTAGCCTACAACTTGTACTATGTTAGGAACTCAGGAACCTTTTAATGAAAGATGAATAATAACGACTAAAACTGCACTCTAATGACTATTACTAAAAAAATTGTAATTAAATGTAGTTTAATATAGTGCTAATTATATATATATGTATATAATCCATTTGCACACATTTTAATCTCCCAGTGAGTTTTTTTGTGTCAGCGTGCTACATATGTAGTATTACTTTAGTAATCTTAGTTAATATCAAATTAGTAAATGTTGCATAATGTCAGGTAGCAACAAAGGAGCCATAATACCATGAAAAGATTCAGTTTCTCATAGAATGAGCTATACTGGGTAGCTTTTGAAGATCAAAGAATAAATTTCCTCATGAATATCAATCATGAAAGTTCTCAACAAACAATTCAATATAATCAAACCATTGCGTGGGAAGCAAACCAAAGACACAGTTACAGTCTTCAAAGACATTATTTTTTAAAGCAATAGTCCAAAATATGCTGCAAGAGCACAGAGTTTTTGAAAATTATCCTCAAGGGGGAGTAAAAAGAATGTCTTGTGATATGAAGTAAATCAAAACTTCAGATTAAAAATGCACTTGTAAAATGTCTGTAAATATTGTAAAGTTCGGATTTATTACTGATCCTCTCTTATTCTAGACTAGTCCGATATTTTTGGGTTTTGTGACTATAACGTGTAACTCAGCTTATAGAAGCTAGAGGTCACTCTCTGTGTTGTTTCATTTTCACAGACTTGCTGACAAGTAAAACATTGTACACAGATTGAAATATTCCATTAGATGTGACAGAAAATAAAAGGTTAACATAAGCATTTTAGAAGTGAAAAAAAGGTTGAAATTACTAAGATCTTCTTCTGATATATCATAAATTATAAAGGCCGATATATATTTCAGGTCATTTCTACTCCTCTTAAAATTTTAAACTTTATTTTTAAAACTATACCACTCACAATATGGTATTTGCCTACAATCTAAAATTTACTCAATTAAGGTACATCTTATTTATGGGGGACAGAAATTTGGAGACAGTGCTTTCCATGGACACTCCCTGTCTCAGTCTATAACTCCTTATAAAAGGACCCAATGTCTCCAGAAGCAACCTCTCAAAGCCATCCCAGGAATCTTCAGCAGCTGTCTTCAGGTCCTATCTGGCCTGCCCAAACTGTCAAATGACAAAATTAAAACAATTTAGTAACTAGTGTGATCTCCTTTATTCAAGGGAAAACAATCCATGGATGGGGGGAGTACAGTGCCTCACAAGCAGTGGTATACTCTTCCCGAGGGATTTTGGGCAAGAGTGAGTTTTATGGAATGTTAGGAGAGGCATCTGGAAACAGGGCATGATTGGCCAGGAGGTTGGGGTTTTCCTGACAGGGCTAGTGGGGTTCTATTTTCTAGGGTAAGGTAAGATGGCTAAAGCTGAGTTGGAGGCCTGTGATTGGTGTATGTTAGGCATCCTTTTCAGGTGTTTCTCATAAGTGGAGGCTGATTTAGGTTTGATTTGTGACATGGGATGGGCCACTTGGGCAGCCTCCATTTTGTGGGTCTGGATATATGAATTAACTTTATCACGCCTTACTTTGTCTGTTTTCCTCTTAGTTCTTTTAGTTTGTTGTTTTGCTTACTTTCATGAAGGAGGATTCCTCATATGTGTGTCACCTTTTGTTTTCCATGAATTCTTAATCTTGAGAGATTAAAAGTCCCATGGGTGTGGTTGGGTGTGTAGCGTGATGGGATGGCCAGCTGAGGACACTCAAATGTATTTTTCGTAGTTCTTTCTCCAAAAGGATAAAATTTCTCCAGATAAGAATCCTTTAATGTCCAATCTTCTTACTAGGTTCTTTATTTTCTTCTATAGAACAACATTTTTTAAAAAGACATAATAAATTTTTGGTCAGGTGTTATACAAATCTCAGAGTCAGAGAGGCCCCAGATGACTGAAGGGCTTTATAAAAATTATTTTTAATGTAAAATTCTTTTGAATATGTCTTTAAAGATGAAAAATCCTTCAATAAACATTCAGAATTAGTGCCTTTAGAGATTTGAAAAGCCAAATACCCCTTCCAAAAGGGTAAAACTCCCACACAATGAGGATACTAATAAGTTCATCAAGTAAGCAAGAGTAAAATTGGGAAAATATTCTCATGTCGTAAATTAATAGCAAACTTGAAAAAATCTTACTATTTTTTTCCTAGCTTATATCTAAATATAAGGGAAGAAAAATAGTGTGAAACCAAAGTAGAAATGTTAACTAAACCTTAAAATGGGTTATGTTAGTCTGTCTGTAATTGTTTTTGAATGCTTCCTGTAAGGTAGGAGGTTAGTAATCCCTGATAGGGACTTGTTTATTTTGCACTACCAAGCAAAGCCTTAAATTGATTTATTGTGTTAGATCAGTTGCTTGTTTGTCTGTTTTTCGTATAGCTTCCTGGGTCTGGCTCAGTACAGCATTAAACAATACTACAACTGTTTTCTACTACAACCTCTCTTTCTTTTTGTGTACTCTCTTATTGGATGGAAAACCAAGATATTGTAGCCATCACCTGTGTTATTCAAGTAAGTAAGGTCCAGACCAGTAAATAGAGAATTATACCTATTGCATATTTTTATTTTTATTGATGTTTTAATGCCCCTTTAGTACTGATCTCAGCTGTTATTTCCTTGGTGTATCACATAAGGTAAAGAGGCAGTAAGTGCTCCATCTGTTTCTTCATTAGGTCAGCTCTTTGTTTCTCTGTGAACTGCTGTGTAAAATTGGGAAAAATAAGAACTTGTGCGAGCTTCCCTGGTGGCGCAGTGGTTGGGAGTCCGCCTGCCGATGCGGGGGACGTGGGCTTGTGCCCTGGTCCGGGAGGATCCCGTATGACGCGGAGCGGCTGTGCCTGTGAGCCATGGCTGCTGAGCTTGCGCGTCCGGAGCCCGTGCGCCGCAACCGGAGAGGCCACGGCACTGAGAGGCCCGTGTACCGCAAAAAAAAAAAAAAAGAGCTTGTGCAAGAAGACAGTTGCCTTTACTTAGCATAAAATGTTTATGGTACTTTGGATTAGTTGTGGATTTCTTTGAATTTCAGTGACTTGAAAGAGCTTGGAATTCTAATCCAATTGCTTTCAGATTCAATGGAACTGTAAATAAACAATTTAGAGATATGTAAAAAAATTTTCCTAATTAATTAATACATTTCATGATTACATGTATTATCCAGAATTCCGAATTGATTATACATGTTCCAGAAATTAAAGTTTGAATATTTGGGTTGACAACTTTATGTAAAAGTTGGGGACTGGATTATGTAAATGAACAAAATCAATTGTTACACGGTAATAAGTTGGAAAACACCGTGCAAAGTTTTCATAAAGCAAAGCAAAAATCAAAAAAAAAACCAAAACCTCCTTCTCATATAACTGTTTGAACACCACAATTTTTGTTACCCTACAAGAGTCCCTATTTATTTATTTAAATTTGAGTTTATTGTTGTAAGAACACAATATTAGATCTACCCTCTTAAAAAATATTTAAATATGCAATACATTATTGTTGAATATAGGTACAATGTTGTACAGCGGATCTTTAGAGACTATTCATCTTGCTTAACTAAAACTTTATTCCTGTTTTTTAGAAGCTTGACATTTCCCTCTCCTGTCAGATTTGATTGTATGAATTTGACTATTTTAGATACCTCATATAAGTAGAATCATGCAGTATGTATTTTTTTGTGACTGGCTTATTTCACTTAGCATAGTATCCTCAAGGTTCATCCACATTGTCACATTCGGCAGAACGTCCTCTTTTTATAAGATTGAATAATACTCCATTGTATGTATATGCGGCATTTTCTTTAAGCATTTATCTGTTGATGGTCATTTAGGTTGCTTTCACGTCTTGGTTATTGTGAACAGCTCTGCAGTGAACATTGGAGCTAATATCTCTTTGAGATCTTGGTTTCAATTATTTTAGATGAATATCCAGAAGTGAGAAATTGAGATCATACAGTAGTTCTACTAGATGACAGAGTAAGTTTTAAAGAATTAGTGCAAAATAATAGCTTTAATTAGTATGTTACTACCTTATAAAACACGATAATCATCTAATATGGGTAATTTATATAAATCCCATTCTGTGGTATATATGACCTTCCTAAAATAGTGAAAAACTGGAGAAAATATTGGCGCTATAAAGATGTTTTAGTTTTGCTTCCTCTAATTTTATTTGGCTGTTGGTTTATTTTAAGTGTATAAGGGGTCATCATAAGTATACATTTTATATTCTAGACTAATTAAAATAGAACTTTGAAATCTTGCTGTACTAAAGTGGATTTGAATAAGTAACTAAATAGCATAATTAAATACACAGATAAAATAATTTAGATAAAGCTAAAATTCCATTGTTACCTGGCTTTTACTTCCCCAAATAATTTCTCAGAGTGATGTTTAATATACAATTGTCCACAATGTAAAAAAACAAAAATTCCTGCATACTCTTAAATTCACACATATGCAAATCCTCTTTCAACAATATTGAAAAGTGTTATTGACAAAGGACAACATTTCCTAACCACAAAATAAGAAAGACACCTATATTTAACGGAAAGAAAAACTCTCAGATATTGAAGAAAACAGGACATCTGCAGGGGTTTATTCCATTCAACAGTACAATTTCTCAAAGGCCCCAATTCTCTGGGAACATAATAACACATTCTTTGCCGTATGAAGCTCCTTCCTCTCTGTGTTTCCTGCCTGTTCCACATTCCTTATTCTCTGTAGCATCTGATAGGGGCACACAGTTGGAAATACACCAAATCAAAATTGCATAATTTAAAATTTTTCTAATTATCTAATATGAAAGCAAGGAAGTGTGTGTCATTTTCTGGGGTAAGATTTGGTTTTCAATAATAAGTGACTGTGATAAACATGAAATGCTTGAAGAAGCAGAACCTGGTAATTCTCAAAGTACAGAAAAACAAAACAAAACAAAACATGGACGTGATTAGACAAAGATCTGACGGAAGTTGTCCTTAACAATCCTTTTCCTTTCTCTTCAAGGTACATTTCAGGAAATAAGTGCTTTAATATCTACTTGTGATGAAGGACACTAAAATTTGAGAACATTGTAACTATGTTTATTTTACTAGTATGCTGATGTTTCTTCATATCCAGTTTTTATTTTCCATCTTCTAATAAGCTGGAAAAAAAAAAAGAAAACTGAGTGAGAGTTCTTTAGGAGCTATAAATACAAAAAAAAAAAAAAGAAGAGAAAATTTAAAAGTCTAATTTACAAATGTACTGCATTTTCTAAATAAAGCTTCTTTTACTTAAGGCAAACATCTTGGCAAATAGCAAGAGAAAATACATTTATACACTTAGTATATTTTGCTTCCTTAAATTAAATGACTTAAGATTGTTAAAGAGTGCTAAAATATTGTGTATTTCCATTAGCACAAAAATGATTTTAGGAGTAAAAAGGTAACACACCACAAACAGACACACACACACACACACACACACACACACACTCACTCTGACCATGACTTCAAAGTTTGGAAATGTTTACATCTCTTTATCTTCCAGTGATTTGTTCTGTCTTCCTAGCTGAATGAGATAGAAATTCATGCAGAATACTCAATGCAAATACCTCTCTCTCTCTCTCTCTCTCTCTTTCTTTCTGTTTCTCCTGTGGTGCTGTGTGCCATGGAAGTTAACCTTCCATATCTGACATCTTACGTATAAAAAGCACACCAACTTTTACAAAGTGTAAGAGGAAAATATTGTCAAATATTGTCCAAGTCCTTAACTAGGTCATGGAACCTAGTCAGTGAGCTGCTGTAGGTTTTGACAGCTGTTCCTGGCTGTAGCTCTGCTGTGTGCATAGGGGCTGCACCTCTCTCCAGATGCCAAGTAGCAGAGCAGCAGGGTGCTGATGGCATTTAGAGCTGTGACAGTCAGCCAGCTTGGTACTTTTCCCCAATTGGAAGGCTACTGTCTTCAAAAGTTCGCTTTGAATACTACTTTCTCTTATGTTTAGAAGAAAACCACAGCCAAATGCCTCGCCTGCCCATCTGTGCCATATTAGACATCTGGACAAACTTGGCCCTTGTATGCACATCAACGTGATGGCTCACAGATTTGTTTTGTCAGTGTTCACAGTCCACTGGTCAAGATATGGTTCTCAAAGAAAAGTGTCCTTACCTGTATTTCTATGAAGCCCTTTGTTTTAGATATGACTTATAAATTGGATACATTACAAGAGCAGGTTTATATCATGGAACTTTTGGAAAGTCTATTCATCCTAAAAATCCCCTTGGTTACTCAATTTGCCAACATTTAAGTGCCTTCCCTTAGCTGTTACATTAATTGTTGTAAGCAGTATCTCATTGCACTATTTACAAATTACACAACATAATTGCAGGTGGAAATTCTTGAGGATGAGACTTTTGCCCCTTAGCCATTTTATGAAATCTTACTAAGAAGCATTTAACAAAGAAAACATAAATAAATGTTTTATATAAACATTTTCACTTCAGTGCTATCTTGTCCTCTTGTCTTTTCAATCCACAACCCCTTTCCTAACCCCTTCTGCACCAACCACCATTGCCATTGTAAGTAATTTACTACAACTTCTGGACTAAGGGTCAAAAATGACCTCCCACTTCCCAGTACTCTTCTGATTCAGAAGCACTTGGCATGGTTGGCCACGCCGTCTTTTTGCAGACATTTTTCCTATTTGTGCCTATGACACTTGAAACAGCTTGTTCTTACATTTTCCAGTCGTAGTCTATTTTCCTAGCTCCTTTCTTCCCCTCACACTTGAGACTGGCATTTTCAAAATTCTGGCTCGATCTTCCTTGCTATGTTATTCTGTTCTTGACTCTCTCTTGCCCTTATCATAGGATTTCACATATTGGAGGCATAATTTGTCTCCAATCTTTATACCTCCTAAACTCAGGTAATGATAAACTCCGTAATCCATGTAGTACATGTACCATGGCTTGCTCAGTGTTTAGAAAACATTTTTGTACAATATTTTAGCATGTATTTTGTATTCAGTTGAGTTTTAGTTCTCTTTTTTCCCTTTTGTGTTAGTTTACTATTGCTGCTGACACAAATTACTGTAAATATAGCCATTTAAAATGATTAAATATTATTTAAAATTATTAAATAATTCCTTTAATTATTTAAAATAACATTATTTTACAATTTTATGGTTCAGAAGTTCCAAACGGGTCTCACTGGACTAAAATCAAAGTTTAAGCCTGGGTGTATATAAATTCTTTTCTGGAAGCTCCATGGGATAATTGACTGATCACAGTTTTCAGATTCTAGAAGCCACACGCATTCCTTGGCTTGTGGTCCTCTTTCTTTAGCTCCAAGCTTGGCAACAGCAGGTCAAGTCCTTCTGACATCATATCACTCTGACCTTCCCTTCTGACTCCCTCTTTCATTTTTAAGGACCTGATGTAACATTGGGCCCACCAAGGTAATCCAGGATAATTTCCTTAAATTCAGTGGATTAGCAACCTTAATTCTCTCTGCAACACTTTTTCCCCTTGCCATCTAACCTAACACATTCACAGGTTCTGGGGATTAGGACATAGACATTTTTGTGGAGGGTATTATCCTGACTACCACACTTTACCATCTCTCTGCCTAAACTATTACTTTAGCATAAAATTTTCTTGATCTAATCTGTAAAAATTTAGTGTAAAAATATTTGGAATTTCATCTCTGAACCTTGGGACTGGGGAGAGTTTTGAGGGTAAAGATTTCACTTTTTGAGACACTTCTGAATCTTTGTGCTATGCTGAGTATGTGGCATTGCTGTTGATGATGAGTATAAAATGAAGAAAGTGCTGTATGGAGGGAACATGGACACTGCTGGTGATAATTAGTAAATGAACTAGATAATGCATCGAGGGAACAAAGCTGTGGGGTGGGGGGAAATAAAAGTTTCTGACTTCAGTGGGAACTTCCATAATAAGTATGGACTCTTTCGTCATAGTTGTCATGCTCAACATAATCGTTGAGAGCTTTATGAAATTAGAAGTTATAATGACACTGAATTCATTAGATGTATATATTATGTATGTGTGAGGATTATGTTAAAAAATGTTTTAAAAACTGTTCATTTAGAGCTTACTTTGTTTAAAGCTTGCTAACGATTTCAAAGGATGCCAAGATGATAGCACACAGCCACTGCTCTGACCTCCAGAGGGAGGAGAGAGAGACAGAGACAGAGAGTCCCAATGGAGCAAATGAGGAGAGCTGTTGCTCTACAAAGGTAATACTGTTCTTAGAAGAGTGAAATATATGACAGTGCTTTCTGCCGTTAACCTTCCCATGTGTCGCACAGGAAGAGAAACAGAAGAACTCCTACAAGAATAGTTCAGACTCTATCATCTGGTTCATCTTTCCCTTGTTTCTTTCCTTTCTTGTCTGGTTCTGTTAGCCAGGATCTTCCTTAAGTATTGGGATTCAGGTCCTGCCTTGTTTTTTTGAGTTTTGAAATAAGACTTCAACCCTTAAGTTCTAGTCTTCATAGTTATTCACCCCATCATTCATAGCTTGTCCACAGAAATATTACCCTCTAGAGTGTTGTCTACAGTTTGGCCTCTCAGTTCAGATATTTAACCACTAAGATTTCTGTGTATTTTTTTTTACTGACTCTCCTGATGGTCTGCCTTAGCCTAATGAGATTGTTTTCATTTCTGAATATCAGCCATTTCTGCTGGTAAAGCCATGGTTCTGACAGGAACTATTCTTAATACAGTATGTTTGTTTACTTTTGGTACAGAATGTGTCTTTTCATGTTAACAGGTCTCCTTTGTACCAAGTATTCACATAACACATCTAACATTACTGCAGAAGGTAGAATATTTGTTAATGGAAACAAAGAATTCTAGCTCCACACTTCCTGACTTTTCTCCCTGTAGCATCCTCTCCCAAGTTTAGTTATTGTATTAGCCAGGGTTCTCCAGAAAAATAGAACCCATAGGAGACTGATTGATGGATTGGTTGATTGATTTTACAAATTGATTCACAAGATTATGGAGGATGAGAAGTCCTAGAATCTGCCATTGGCCAGTTGGAGAATCAGCTATTCGGGCCAATTCGGAACACCTGAGAACCATTAAGGCTGATAGTGTAAGGCTAAGTCCAAAGGCCCAAGAATTGGGGAGCACAAGGTATAAGTCCTGGTCTGAGTCTGACAACCCAAGAACCAGGAGCAAAGATGTCTGAGGGCAGAAGATGGATATACCACATTTTTGTTCTATTCAGACCCTCAATGGATTGGATAATGCCCACCCCTATTGATGAGGGCAATTTTTTTTACTCAGTCTACTAATTCAAATGTTACTATCTTCTGGAGACATTCTCATAGACACACCCAGAATTATTTTACCATCTGGCTGGGCAACCCTTAGCCCAGTCAAACTGACACATGACATTAACCTTTAGTGTTATACATGTTAGATTTATTCTTGACTTTTTCAGTCCTAAGGTTAATAAAATCTGTGCAAGAAACTTTGTGATAGAGGTTGAAGCCCATAGCTAGACACCTACAGACCTCATTTCCACTTGAGCTACTGTTATATTTATTTTCTTTCCTTTATACCAAAGCTCCTGAAACAAATTTTCATTTTCTACTGTATCCAATGTTTCCCTTCCCATTCTGTATTGAACACACTTCCACTGGAGCTTCAAACCCATCATTCCTCAGAAATTTAACCATAATTCTTTTTGTAGTCACCTTCCTAGGTCTAATGGCCGATTTTCAGATCTCACTTTATTTCACCTATTAGCAGCATTTGATATAGTCGGTCACTACTTCATCTTTCACAAATTTTTCTTCATTTGACTTTTTTTATGTTTTTAAATTTTTATTGAAGCATAGTTGCTTTACAATGTTGTGTTAGTTTATACTGTACAGCAAAGTGTATCAGCTATATGTGTATATATATATATATATATATATATATATATATCCCCTTTTTTGGATTTCTTTCTCATTTAGGTCACCACAGAGCACTGAGTAGAGTTCCCTGAGCTATACAGTAGGTTCTCCTTAGTTATCTACTTTATATATAGTAGTGTGCATATGTCAATCCCAATCTCCCAATTCATCCCACCCCCCTTTCCCCCCTTGGTGTCCATACATTTGTTCTTTACGTCTGTATCTCTAATCCTACTTTGCAAATAGTTTCATCTGTACCATTTTTCTAGATTCCACATATATACATTAATATACGATATTTGTTTTTCTCTTTCTGACTTAATTCACTCTGTATGACAGTGTCTAGATCCATCCATGTCTCTGCAAATGACATGATTTCGTTCCTTCTTATGGCTGAGTTATATTCCATTGTATGTATGTATCACAACTTCTCTATCCATTCTTCTGTTGATGGACATTTAGGTTGCTTCCATGTCCTGGCTATTATAAATAGTGCTGCAATGAACACTGGGGTGCATGTATCTTTTGGAATTATGGTTTTCTCTGGGCATATGCCTAGGAGTGGGATTGCTGGGTCATATGGTAGTTCTATTTTTAGATTTTTAAGGAACCTCCATACTGGTCTCCAAAGTGGCTATATCAGTTTAAATTCCCACCAACAGTGTAGGAGGGTTCCCTTCTCTCTACACCCTCTCCAGCATTTATTGTTTGTAGATTTTTTTGTGTGAGGTGATACCTCACTGTAGTTTTGATTTACAGTTTTCTAATACTGAGTGATGTTTACCATCTTTTCATGTGCCTCTTGGACATCTGCATGTCTTCTTTGGAGAAATGTCTATTTAGGTCTTGTGCTCATTTTTTGATTGGGTTGTTTGTTTTCTTGATATTGAGCTACATGAGCTGTTTGTATATTTTGGAGATTAATCCCTTGTCAGTTGCTTTGTTTGCAAATATTTTCTCCCATTCTGGGGTTGTCTTTTTGTCTTGTTTATGGTTTCCTTGGCTGTGCAAAAGCTCTTAAGTTTAATTAGGTCCCCTTTGTTTTTATTTTCATTACTATAGGAGGTTGGTCAAAAAAATCTTGCTGAGATTCATGTCAAAGAGTGTTCTGCCTATGTTTTCCTCTAAGAGTTTTATAGTATCTGGCTTTACATTTCGGTCTTTAATCTATTTTGAGTTTATTTTTGTGTATGGTGTTAGGGAGTGTTCTAATTTCATTCTTTTACATGTAGCTGTTTAGTTTTCTCAGCACCACTTAATGAAGAGACTGTCTTTTCTCCATGTATATTCTTGCCTCCTTTGTCATAGATTACGTGACCATGGGTTTATCTCAAGGATTCTTCAATACATGAAAATCAACCAATGTGATACACCATATTAGCAAACTGAAGAATAAAAACCATGTGATCATCTCAATAGATGAAGGAAACACTTTTGACAAAATTCAACACCTATTTATGATAAAAACTCTCCAGAAAGTGGGCATAGAGGGAACCTACCTCAACATACGTTATAAAGGCCATACATGACAAACCCACAGCAAAGATCATTCTCAATGATGAAAAACTGAAAGCATTTCTTCTAAAACCAGGAAGAGGACAAGGATGTTCACTCTTGCCACTATTATTCAACATAGTTTTGGAAGTCCAAACCATGGCAATCAGAGAAGAAAAAGTAATTAAAAGAATCCAAATTGGAAAAGAAAATTAGAACTGTCACTGTTTGCAGATGACATGATACTATACACAGAAAATCCTAAAGTTGCCAACAGAAAACTACTAGAGCTAATCAGTGAATTTGGTAAAGTTGCAGGATACAAAATTAATACACAGAAATCTCTTGCATTCCTATACACTACAATGAAAAATCAGAAAGAGAAATTAAGGAAACACTCCCATTTACCATTGCAACAAAAAGAATAATATACTGAGGAATAAACCTACCTAAGGAGGCAAAAGACCTGTACTCAGAAAACTATAAAATACTGATGAAAGAAATCAAAGATGACACAAACAGATGGAGATACACCATGTTCTTGGATTCATTTGACTTTTAAAACACAGTACAGTATTGACGCCATAATACCTCAATGACTCCTCTTTCTATTTTGTCTTTTGATGATTCTTCCTCTTTTTCCCAACCTTGAAGCACTGAAATTTTTATCCTTATTTGCTCTATCATATACTATCTATAGGCCATCAACTCCAATATTGACATCTCTATGGTAGACCTTTCTCCTAAACTCAGAGAGAGTCCCATATAAATGTGTAATAGACATTTCACATTTAATACACACAGACAGACTTGAGCTTTTGATCTCTGCCCCTCAATCCTTCTCCTGCTTTAGTCTTTCACATTTTAGTTAATGACAAATTTTTCTTCAAAACTGCCCAAACCAAAAGAATGTGGAGCCACTCTTGATTCTTTTCTTTGTCTCTTATATTACATAAAGCACTTCACTAAATTCTGTTGTATATACCCTATCACCTCTATTGCTAGTTTCCCAATCTAGGTTACAATCTTCTCTTATCTCGATTACTGAATATTGTATCCTCTTAACTGATCTTACCACTTCTGCCCTTGTCCTTCAGTCTATTTTTAACAAAGCATCTAAAAGTGAAGTCATATTTTTCCTGCTAAAAAGTAAGTCATATTTTTATTATTTATTTCTTTTAAAAGCCTTCTATGACTTTTTCACACATTAAAAATAAAAACCAAGATCCTCATAATGGTGTAAAAGACCTTAAGAGATCTGAGTCCTGTTCACCCTCTCATCTTATACCCTGTATTCTCCCCTCACTCACCCTGTTCCAGCTACACTGACTTCTGCTTCCCTTTAAGACCACTTAACTTCTCCCTCCACAGGACCTTTCATTTTCTCTCCCTGAAATTCCCTGATGCCTTCCACAAATACCAACAGGGCTCTGTCTATCATGTTTGTTCTTTATGAGACTCTATATCCAAGAAAAAAAAGGATGAAGTTTAGACTTAACTTGCTTAAATTTTTAAAAATCTGCCATCTAACAATGCATTTTCTCTAACATACTTTAAATCTGTGGCTTTAGCAAGCTGCACTATTTATCATCTCTCATTTCTTTTTGCATTTAGTGTGATAATTAAAAGAGGCAGATTTGCATAGTGATAAAGAACATGTATGCTGAGGTGAGACTTCCTGAGTTTGACTCCTTGATCTCTGCTACTTAGCAGTGTGATACCTTGAACAGGATACTTTTACTCTGTTTTTCAATTTATTTATTTGAAAAGTGAGGAAAATAAAATACCAAGCTCATAGGGTTACTGAAATAAGTGAGTTAAAACATAAACAACTTAGATCAATGTCTAGCAGTTAGGTAGGCATTAAGTGTGGGTCTGTATCCACCAGCAATTTTGACTGATGGAAGGAGTCACATTCATGTGTCAAACTTTGATTATAATGCAGATTGAGTTGTTTTATATCTAAGTGGCTCCAGGCTGATTTCTTAAATTCTGTGAGTCTCATTTTCCACATTCAAAAGTGAAGGTAGTGTTGCCCTCTCTGCTTATCTACCAAAGTGGTTATGAGCAACAAGTTTGTGAGAAGACTTTGAATTCCTACAACTACACCTTGCCGTTAAACCAGTCAACAATTCTACTTTCATGAATATGTATTTTCTTACTTATGTAAGAGTAAAAATGACTGCTTGAATCCAGATATACTATTTTCAGTAACATTAATCACTTTTATCAAACGTAATATTAAGTGTGTAAAACTTTATTGAGGGCTTCCCTGGTGGCGCAGTGGTTGAGAGTCCGCCTGCCGATGTAGGGGACGCAGGTTCCTGCCCCGGTCTGGGAAGATCCCACATGCCGCGGAGCGGCTGGGCCCGTGAGCCATGGCCGCTGAGCCTGCGCGTCCGGAGCCTGTGCTCCACAATGGGAGAGGCCACAATAGTGAGAGGCCCGCGTACCGCAAAAAAAAACAAAAAAAAAAACCCAAAACTTTATTGAATACCAGATGTTAAGGACATGGTAGCCCCTGACCTCAAGGAATCTAAAATCTAACTGAGTTGTAAGATATAGTTATAGTAATAGAATAAAAATTCAGGGTAAAAATAATGAATACCAGTTGGAATGTAGCTTTAAGCATTTATAGGAAAAAACACATTTTATTCTTTGATGCTAAACACAATGCCTGACAAAATTTATTATTTAACTTTTAAATTAATGAATGAACTAAAAATATAACTCAGTGGATTTTAAAATTATAAATACTGAAAGCAGTCCAAGAAGGGAGAGATCATTTCCTTTTGACTTTCAGGAAAGCCTTATGTTAGACATTCAATTTGATCTACATCGTAAAGTATAGCATTTATATTAATTGAAAATGAATTATCAGTAAGGGGGAAAGTGTGAACCAAAGAAGGCATATAAGAAAGAATAAAGTTTATTAAGAAGTTAAGTAGATGGAATGGAAAGGCAGTGGTTTTTTTAAAAAGAGAGAGAGAACAATGGTGTCAGAAGACTATGTTCTTATCCTTGTTCGGCAAATTGGATCAACTTGAGCAAGTGGTTTGACGTCTGTGCTCAGTATATGAAGTTGGCAAGTAGTGGTTGATGATCCCTAGTTTATACAGCTAACTTGAAAAGTGAGTAAATACTATGTAAAAAAGATTGTGAACTGTGAAACTCAAAACAATTTTAATATTAGCAAAAACTAAATTCCTCCTAAAAGTAAATATATAGAATTATGACATAAAAATGAAAAGATAAATTTAGACCACATTTAATCAGTTTAGATTATGAATATTCAGGAAGTTACTTTTTTGTTAAAGTATAGTCGCTTTACAATGTTTTGCCAATGGAAGTTAGTTTTTAATGAAAATTTGACTAAACTAATTTTGTTGTTGTTTAAGAATAATTAATCTAAGTGGATATACTGGAAGGATTGAGTGAAGTAAAATATTTGAATAAAAAGACCAGTTAAACAGTTCTTGCAATAATACTTGTGTTAGATGATAAATAGCTGTTGTGTTATTAGGTACAATGAATTTATGAAATATGGAAAGAATAAAAGTATATAATACTTCAATACTGTTTTGTATATAAGAACTGAGGAAACTTAATATTATACGATGATAATTTGGTACAGGAGTAACTGAGAAAGTAAGCAAGATGCGGGTGAAAGTATTTTTTGATCTGGGTAGGAATCTGAGATAACTTAGTTGTTTTGGAAAATTTAAGTTGAGATGACAGAAAACTTCAAAGTGAATAATAATCAGCTCCTAAAGCATGAGACGGTCAGGTTAAGAGAAAGATGTCCCAATATAGTATTGAGGGTGTTAGTTAAGATGTAATTTTAAGATAAAGTTCATCTAAAAGGAGCTGTATTCATCTCTCTGTGTTTTCCTTATCGTGAACCTTGTTACACCTTCTCCTTATGAAATTACTCTTTTCTCTCTGATGGCAGCATTCAGATTCATTTTCTCTATTTCCCAGGATGCCCTTTACACTTTGTCACAGATCCTATGAGCAAAACTGATAAGTATTAATTATAGGACTTCAGAGATTTTTAGAGTAGTTCTGTTTTATCGCTACCAAGAGAAATAGCCACAAAGGATCAAAGACATCCAGGGTACAATTGAGTGAATCAAATCAATTCAATACATCATAGAATAAAGTCAACAGCCCAAGGCTTTTTGATAATTAACACCAGAAGCTGTAAAATTACAATTCACATTATGATCAAACAAAGCGTATTGTATAATCAATCAAATATGTCAATATGATTATCAAAATAAACATCATATCATAAGCAAGTACATGATTTATCCAAATTAAATTTGACAATCTCAGATGATTATTTGTCTTTTTCTTTCTTTCTTTTAATTTACTCCCACATTTTTCTTTCAAGTTGAAAGTATACCTTTCAAATGTGGAAAAACTCTTTTGTTAAAAAAACTAAAACAAACAATGACAGCAAAAATGTCAAACCTTTGTTAAATTCCAAATGTTTATAAAATTGAAAACCCCAGGTCTTTCTGGATTTGTGTTTATTGCTGCTGTTTTCTTCACAGAGCCACCTGCAAGGTCAGCTTCCAAAATGTTCCCAGTTGAAATCTTGACATTATTATGAGGGCTTAAACTGCAATTTTTACAGAGAATCGCTGCTGTAAATTCTTAGAGTGCATTAATAGAACAGACAAGAAATTGAGTCTTTAGCTAAAGAGAAAAAAATCAGATGCCTTTTTCCCCCTTATAATTGAAAGTTTAATAATGATAATGATAATTACAAGATGATAGTGATTTAAATACTCATTTGAGCTGGAACTTATAAGAATAACACACAGCAAAAATAGTTTTATAATGGTATTTTAAAATTATGCAAATCAAGGGTCATAAAACTTCTTAATTTTATTTAATATAATAAACTATTTAGTTCATTTCATAATAATGATAGTTTACATTCACTACATAAGATTTTGAAAAGAATTTGAACATTTTACTATTTGTCATAGGTTTGTTCCCCAGAAATCAAGTCAGACAAAGATTAGTGTACAAAAGATTTATTGGGGAGTGCTCTTAGGATCAACAGCCGAGGAAGAAGAAAAAAGAAAGAAGCAGGACAAGGCAAGGGTTGAAGTTGAGCTGCAATGCAATTTCAAAGAAGGTTTCAAATAATCCAGAGGGTCTGAAGCCGGTATGGTCCTTCAGAGCTTTTCCTAATTAAACTAAGAGGTGAGACCTTTTTATCCTGAGCCAAATAGTCATTGAACATGGGCTTTTCTGAAAAGGGGGAATGATTTTTAGCAATGTGGCTCTCCTCTGCCAAGGCAATGTGAAGGGGGACTGTCTGCTGGCACCATTCACAGCAGCTGGGAATATGCCTTCATCAAGAATTGGGAATCAGGGTGGGGGGCAAATCCTAGCATTCACTGAAGCCCAGCTCTTGACCCCTGGGATACACATTTTTACAAAGGTTCTGGGAGCAGCTCCTCCAGGAGGATTCTGGGTGGCCTCTTTCCCTTGAGGAAACTGATAAGAGAAAGTTAATGGGATGAACTATAGCTCTGCTGCTGCCACTGGTCTTGGGACCACTGATATTCATTGTTTCCTCCTTTTCTTTACATTCAAGGCTCCCCTCACTCTCAGCACTTCTTATGATTTTAAAGGTTTGCCTGGTGGCAGGAAACAAGTCTTCATCAGTGAGAGGTCTGAGCCTCTGGTCATTACGCTCTTTTTAGGCTGTTGCTGCTGCATTTTTAACATTTAGTGTCAAACTTGTTCAAGAGAGCAACCAAAATAGAACCCATTATGTAATGGCAGTGCTATCTGCTTCTGTTGATTAGAGTCAATTACCCCAGCTTAGTGGGCGACTTCTTTTCTTGTCTGCTGGCTCCTTGACATGAGGAATCTGAAGCCTATAGTTAGTGAAACTTTCCCTGTGTCCTCTTTTGGGAACCAGTGCCTCTAGAGCCACACAGCACAGATTTTCAGGGTTAATTCCTGATTTTGGCCCTGGATTCTTAGATCCAGTTATTTTACCTGTTAGAAATACTTTTTTTCCCTGCTTATCATACACACTGAGTCTCAGAGGTTGGTGCTGCAGGCTCACAAGGTCCTGCCTGTGAGTGGGCCATGCATCTGTGCCTTCAACAGGCTTCTCCATCATTCTATCAGGACAGCAACTTCTGAGTCATACAATATGTATGTACAATCTGCCCAGTGGATCCCATGATCTTATACCCATTCCTGTTCACCCTTTGCTTTGTTAGTCACTTGGTCTAACACAATGTTATGTGGGCTCCTGTGCAAATGGGTCAAAAACTCTATAACTCCTTGGATTATGGTGTTGGTTGCGTTTTGTGAGCAGAAACAGCAAAACTATACCTAGAATATATGTATATCCCTGTCAAAACCTTGCTACTACTGTTGAGAAGCAAGGGATCCAACTTGCCATCCAGTAGCTGTTTGTGTTCTCAAGGGATGTTGCTATATCAGGGACTTGGCATTGGTCTCTATTTCTGGCAGGTTGGATGTTGGCAACAGCAGTAGCCATATTAGCCTTGATAAGTGGAGCCCATGCTGTTTGGCCTATGCATAATCTCCATCCATGCCATCACATCTACTCTTTTAAGACTCAGATGATCAGGGTTCACTTCTGTTGCCACCCCTGGATTCTTGGATACAGGTATTTTACTTTTAGTGATGGTATAACACCCCGTGACAGAAGCTGGGTGAAATCAAATGTCTGAGTAATTCTGACTACCTGGTTGTTTAATCTATTTCCCATGGCAGATGCTCTTTGGTGGTGGTGCAATACAAAGATGTTCACATACAGTTCCCACTTCCATATGTGTATCTACATGCTTCTTCTCCAGACTGCTGATGTACCAGTCATTTTCACACAGGCCCCATGACCAGGTAGTCAAACCATTTTTTCACTTTTCATGAGTCCATTTATATTCTAATTTTGTCCACTTCTCTTTCCTCACAAAATGGATGACCAAATAACTGTCCAGAACTCTACAGTTTAGGGAGACTTGTATCCTGCCACCGTCTTTGAGGGTCAGGCATGACTGGGGCTGTGGTGCAGCCAACCATTCATTTATAGTTTGCATTCACATACTGAACTGATCCATTTGTAAATTAAGCTTGGGCTTCTCCTTTTTCTGTTATCTAGCCAAAGGTGCTTACTGAGGGAGAAGTGCTGGTGCAAAAGTAGTAAATAATATGCGAATCTGAGCTACCTGCTCATGAAACTTGCTGTGCCCTCTAGCCCTGCCCATGCTCAATCCTTTCATTTTAAGACAGATGACTGTAGAGCCTCTTGACTTTATGACCTGTTGGATCTAAAATAAATCAGCATTAGGTGGTCAATTATAGCCTCAAGTCTCATGGGCATGTGTTACCTCACAGCCGGTCTCTGCACATCCATAAGAGCCCAATAGTACATCAAGTGCTGTTTTTCCCAAAGGAATAAAATTCTTCAATGAAAGGGGCATAGTCTTCCTCCAGAACCCTAGGGTTTGTCCTTGTGATTCACCCATCAGGACTGGCCTTAAACTCCACATGGTGTTTTTCCCGTCATTGGTACTCATAGTACCACAAGAGTTACTTACATAACAGCCCAGACCTGCTGCTAAGCACTTTCTTGTTACGGGCCCCCTCAAAACTGGAAGCCTTTTGTGTCACCCAGTTTGTGGTTCAGGCAGTATTTCCAGGCATGAAATATGGTACTCTCAGAGTCTGAAGAGATGTATTCTGTGGTGAGCTTCCTTTGTGTGTGTGTGTGTGTGTGTGTGTGTGTGTGTGTAGTTAGGGTACTTTGTCAGGGATATCCCAAAGTGTTCCAGATCACTGAACCCCTAAGAATTTTTCAGATATATCAGGCCCCTGAATACTTCTGCAGTCTATCACCCACCCTCTAGACCACATGTGTCTTATTAAGACCTCTAATGAACTACACACTAATTTCTCATATTGTCCAATTAGCATGAGGCCATTGATAGAGTGGATCAGTGTGATGTTCTGTAGGATGTCTAGACTGTGCAAGTCTCATTGGACTCTATTATTACAGAGGATCGGAAAGATAACAATCGTGATACACCCAAGTGAGAACAAACAGTCTCTGATCCTTTTTTTCTGGTAGGAAAACACACACATATACACACACATACACACAATGGCCTCATCCCATGTATCAAAGAGTGAATCTACCCTGGCAAAGAGCCAATATCTGTTACAACAGATACAATTGGATGAGGTTGTTGAAGGTCAATGTCATCTTCCAAAATCCATCTTGTTTTTATAGGTGCCAGACTGCTGAATCAAATAGTGAGAACCACCACTTCTGCGTTCTTTAGGGGTTTTTTTTTCCTTCATTTTTTCTTTCTTTCTTTCTTTCTTTTGGCTGTGTTGGGTCTTTGTTGCTGCATGTGGGCTTTCTCTAGTTGCGGCAAGTGGGGGCTACTCTTCATTGCAGTATGCGGGCTTCTCATTGTGGTGGCTTCTCTTGTTGCGGAGCATGATGGGCTCTAGGCACGCGGGCTTCAGTAGTTGTGGTGCGTGAGCTCAGTAGTTGTGGCACATGGGCTTAGTTGCTCCACGGCATGTGGGATCTTCCTGGACCACGGATTGAACCCATGTCCCCTGCACTGGCAGGCGGATTCTTAACCACTGTGCCACCAGGGAAGTCCCCATTCTTTAGGTTTTCAAAGGTGGCAGTAAATGCTACCATTCCCCTTGGAATGCAATATTGTGATTTACTATCTTGGCCTGGTTAGAGGCTATTTCAGAGGCTTCCAGGAGCCTTTTCTGAGTACAGTTGACTTTCCTTCATAAGCCAGGAAACCAATGTAAAGGTTATACTGACTCCCAAATAGATCTGTTCCAATTTTGTACTTGAGGAACAAGAAAGAACAGAGAGTGAGTCCATTGTCCCACTGTGAACTAGACCTGGGTCAGGACTCTGTTTAATTATCTTATCCCTATGAACCTCCACTCTAAGAGGGGACCCAGTCCTCAGATATCAATGTTAATTGAAATCTTGTGTCCAAAATCCCTAAAATATGAGGGTATTCCCTTTCCTAGTGTATGGTTACCCAAATAAATGGCTATGGGACCATTTCAGGAAGGACTAGTGAATACATTATCACCTTCCATTAGATGTAGCACCTTCCATTAGGAGACCTAGATTCTCCTTCAGTTAATGTGTTTGAAGTCCATTAGCATAGGTCCAGAAACTGGATCACATTTTCAAAAAATGTTTAATTAATTAATTATATTACTTTTTATGTTAAAGTGTAGTTGATATATAATATTTTATAAGTTTCAGGTGTGCAACATAGTGGTTCACAATTTTTAGAGGTTATACTCCATTTATAGTTATTATTGGCTATATTCCCTGTGTTGTACAATATATAGTTGTAGCTTATTTATTTTATACATAATAGTTTGTACCTCTTAATCCCCTACTCCATCCTATCCCCACTAGTAACTACTAATTTTTTCTCTTTATCTCTGAGTCTGTTTCTTTTGGTTATATTCACTAGTTTGTTTAATTTGTTAGATTCCACATATAAGTGATATCATACAATATTTGTCTTTCTCTGTCTGAATTATTTCACTAAGAATAATACCCTCTGTGTGCACCCCAGTGTTCATAGCAGCATTGTTTACAATAGCCAAGGTATGGAAGCAACCTAAGTGTCTATTGACAAATGAACAGATAAAGAAGATGTGGTATATGTATACAATGGAATACTGCTCAGCCATAAAAAAGAATGAAATTTTGCCATTCACAATAACAGGGATCATACTTTTTAAAATTGGTGGACTGCTCTTAGCCTCTTGATCAGCCATTCTTTTTTTCTTTTAAATGTACAGATATAGCAGTAGCCTTGTTGGCTTCCCATCCATTTTGCCCCTAGATATACCATATTTTATTTATACCATATTTTATTAGCCATCTCTATAACTCTCTGTGGGTCAGTACCCCCCACCTAGACTGCCAGCCACCATGTCTTTGCCACTCATTTACGGTAATTGTATCCTGGCACCTGATAACTAGACAGTATCACCAAGTCTTATGCAGTCTAGCTCTATGACAGCTCCTACTGTCAGCTATGTCCAAATGGAAAGAGTCACCATTTAATTTAGTAATGATGATGGTACATTACTAAATGTCCTGGCAAGTGTTGTATCATGTAAGCTCTGGTGGGTTTTCCAGACTTATTTAGTATATCTACTCTGGTTCTCTGATCCTTTTAATGTCTTTTTCTACTTTCTGCTTTTCATTCAATTAGAATGAACCATATCTTTTTGCATGCTTCTAGTGGCCATCTTAGCAGTATGTTTGCACCAACTTTCAGATCCTTACCAGAGTTTTTTATATATATGTGTGTGTATATATATATATATCCCAATTTGATAGACTTTTTCCTATCCAACCTATGTTCTATCATCACCCTTCCTCCTCAAAATACAGCCCCATGTATGTTTTCTCAGTTTCGGCCAGTATAGGCAAACTATATGCTGTCCTTTGGACGATAGTTACCTCTTTTCTTTTCAAACTCAGCACATCCACAGTCACATTATACTGCTACTTAATTCTAGGTATTGTCTTTGTGGCCAAAAGTGAATTTTCAGAGGACTTGATGTTGTATTAGAGAGGAGAGGCCTCTGGGTCATCTTCAACAATTTGGGGAAGGCAAGAGTGCTAAAGAGGGAAGGTTGGGCCATTTCTGTATACTCAAAAGATTCAAGGGGACTTGAGGATTCAAAATTTTGGGGTGCATCAACCCAGATGTCCCTATCCAATTTGGCAGGACCACATTCTTTTCCACCTGGGCCCTTATCTTAGTATAATGGATCTGCCAAATTCTTTGGGGCTTTGATACCTTTATGCTTAAGTCCTGGACCTTGTCTACAGTTGTACATGACGTTCTGCATTATGAAATGAAGACCTCTTTCTATACTACTAAGGAAGCCTTATGAACTTCTTACTTAGCATTTAATTACCAATTCATGACCCCCAACCTTTAGTTATTCTACTCCAAAATATCAATTGAGCTTAGCAACAGCAGTCCAATTCCACTATCTTTATATTTACTCTTTCCTCCATATTCTCCAAACTCTTGATGCATCATTCCAGATAGTGTATACCTTTTTACTGGTAGCTCATCTCAATTTGCCACTAATAAAAGATCTAACAGTTGAGCTGAAGATTTGTGCTAGTTGTCAGTTGTAGTCCACTTATAAACAGCACTGGAGTTTTTATTGCCTTGTTGACCTAAAACAAATAGACTGTCATATATTTCTCCAGCAAAGATGGGTCTATTTGGTATCAACAGAGAATTGCAGTTTGGGCTGTGCAACCATGGTGAGCCACATGCAAGTCCAAGTCCCCCAAGGAAAAGGAAAGGGAAGAGGAAGTTGGGAGGGCTGTAATAAACAAAGAGGCCCTGGCTTTTCATTGCCAGGAAAGAAGAGGAGTCTTTCTTCTTGTTGGGCTCTGCTATCCTCACAGGGTGTGAGAGCTCTCCCTTCTGGTCTCCCAACTCTATTTAATTGAGGTTTCTGTTTATTAATATTTTACAGCCATCTGGGTGGCAGATGATCCAGCTTCAAAATTCCATCTAAGTTTGTACTCACTTGGGTCGCTTCCAGAATCACCTGTTGTAGATTAGAATCCACTATAAACAAACTCTGATATAGAAATTAGCAAAGAGGAATCACAAGCTATGTAAAAGAAAGAAAGGAATATAATTGAAAAGAGGGAGAAGCTGAGCTGTGATACTGTCTCAACAAAGACTTCAGCTGATCCTGCAGGGAGCTCTGACTCTAGGATTATCCTTCAGATTTGTCCTCAGTTGCAGTGAGGTCTTTATATCCTTAGTTGACCATTCATTTGATGCAGGCCTCCTTGGAAAGGAGATGACATTAGGTGACGTGGCTTTTGTCAGCCAAGATAGTTGTGAAGAGAGTTAACAACCGATGCTATCTGCCAGCAACATTTCCAGCAGTGAGGGTAATAAGGTCTCTGAGTCCTGAAGGGAGACTTGCACACCACATCCAAATGCAAATCTGTAGTTCAAACTCTCAATGCCACTATGCTCTTTAATTAGGATTAATCACATGTTAGTATGATCAGAGTTTGAGTTACTGTCTTTCTTTCTTTTCTCTTCATCAAAGTCTGTTTATTCCTCAACCCATTAAATGTGGTTTCTGCCCCAAATATTTGCCCTGACCTATTTTTGTATAGGGTAATTGAAATGGTTAAATAAAGTTGTGTAGTGAAAATAACACTGAAATTTTGAAAAATATGTATAGAGATATATTATTGCTATTTACCTCTAACCATATTTGTTCATATTCTTTGTTCTACTTAATTTTCTCTTATAACACATCAAATGTCTTAATCTAATAAAATGCATGTCCTTGTCTATACAATTTTAGTTAGTTTGAAAGGGCCTTTGATGACTTAGAATTAATTTTCTTTTCTTCCAAGTGGACTCTAGGAAATATAAATACAATCAACATTATTTTCTTTTCATTCTTATAATTCCTGAAATGAAAATGAGGTCACTGATTTTACTTTCATGAGCATGAACCACTTTTGTCTTTGATTGGAAACCTGAATCTCCTCTTTGGCCCTACTGGAATTACCATAAGTAGTGTTCTTAGCATATTTGACACCTGGAGCAGATTATTTTTTTAACACCTTACTTCTCTATATGGCAAAATTATTTTCAGTAATAACCATGACATAAAATGAATAATAATAATGGACAGGAAAGAAATACTGACAGGGAAAATGTATTGGAATTGAACTTTATATTTATAAGTATTGAACTTTATATGTATGATTATATAAAGTAAAAATAGCATGCAATAAAAATTTTGAAAAATTCTTTTCAATAATATTAGTGTATTTTTTGAAACAGGGAAAAATAAATATATACTTACATGTTGGTCAGTCATGTGTATATGTATATATCGATATATGCATAAACATTTAACCATATGGATATATGCAAAGTATATATGTAGATATATATTCAAGTTACATATATGTGAGTAAAGGAAACGGAGTTTTTTGTATAGTTCTTAAAATTTTTCTTTTATCTAGATTTGAGGCTGTCTCAAAATAAAAATGTACTTTCCAAAAATAAACAAACTCTCTCAGAAAAAGATATATTTTTTCATAAACCTCTAAGAAGTAAGTCCTTTTAAGAGAAAATTGTTGATATAGACCAAGAATTCCTAAAGCAAAATAATATAAAGTAGCCAATATTAGTTTCTTAAAAATCACACTCAACAAGCAATTCCTGAATCTTCATCCTAAGTCAAATCTGAAATGACTTAGAAAAAGCTTTTGGGGTAAAAAAATAATGGTTTTCTAGAAAAATTTAAAAATATTACTTAAAATATTTTGAGTTGGAGAACAATAATATCTAACTCCTAAAGAACTTCCCCGTGTCATATCTACTCTTAGTATTGAATAAAAATATTCTGAAATTCTCTTCAAAGATCTTGAGATGAGGATACTTAATTCTATAGCATTGCAAGAGTGTACTTTTAACAATCATATTAAGATGTCTAAACTTTGGCACCTACAATTCTCTATCACACTGACTTTCACAAAAGACAAATAATGTGAGTAGAAAAAATTGCTTATCTCAATAACTCCATATCTAGTACACCACCAAGAAATATTTTTGATTGGTTGGTTAGGTAAAATCATTTGGTAAGCTTTCCCCTTTAGTTCTAGCCAACTTGCTGAAAATGACCAAATTAACAACAATATAACATCCTTTCATGAAATATCAATCGATCCTCTGAGGTCACTCTTTTATAATGATATAAGATTTAACTAAAATAGAAGCTTACTTTTTAATAATTATAACAACAAGAAGAGATTGTCATTTACTAAAGATCTATTATATTTGTAGTAGGTACTTTATATTATTAAATAGAGTATTTATAGTAACCTTGAAGAATGCAGAGGAAAGTAATTTAATATTTTGTGAGTAACTATTGTGTCAGGCAGTATTCCAGACACTTTAAATATGTTACTTAATTTAACACTTATGTGACTGTGTTTGAGAGATACGGAATTGAATCTGAAGGTCACATCACTAGTAAATATCAGTGTGAGGAATTGAATTGATATATAATTTTAGAATTTAAGCTCATTTAATCATAATATGTTGAGTATAACAATATAATATGCATTAATTAATTAAATGAAACAGATCAATTTTGTTAGAAAGTGAGGATCACTTTGTCCAAATATGTCCTAAGTATCTTCTGATTGCAACATAATTTTGAGGTTGTGGACATTTTAAAAAATATTTAACTTCCGGTTCCTATTCTATTTTTACTTACAAGACTATTAGGGAGATAAGACAGAAACATGAATATCTTTAATATTAGATATTTTAAGTGCTTAAGAGTGCTTAAGCTCAATTCTCTAGGATTTAAGCGCCAGGGATAGTTTCCTCATTGTTATGGAGAAAGGTGAGTTGTCTCTGGGCTCATATAGCTAATCCAGTTTTGTTTCTTTCTCATTATTACTTAAGTTAGAACAAATTTCAAAGTTCTAGATACACTGGGAGAGTTTCTCACAGTCTAATAATCCAAAAACATATCAGAGCCCTCTGTTAAGACTTCTCTCCTTTAAAGGAACACTTGTAGTGAAATACTGAGACACCATTTTCCCACTGATTAACAAAGTAACTAGTTAAAAGTACATGACCATCACAATTTGAGTCTCTAGCTATTGCAGTCATCCACCATTCTTGCAGTTTTTCATTTTCATTTCTTTTCAGGTGTTCAGCTCTTTCATTAATGTGAGACATATTTAACCTATAGTATCAAATTGTTACTAATTATTATTTATAATGGTGTGTTGACATCAAGCAATAGATTCTGAGATTCTTGGAGATTTACATACTGGACATTTGGCGGGGAGTGTGTCAAGAATACCTTTGAGTGAAGCAGGATTGGGCAGAAGAAGATGAACTCTAATGCAGTTGCAACAAAGATCTCAGCCAAGCCCACAGAGATCTCTGAAGCTGGGGATAGCTTTCAGGGACTAAGCTGAGAGTTATGATTCTCTTAATGGCTGGAAATATGAGTGTCTTGATCCTGAAGAGGAAATTGAAGTACTTCACTTCAGCAACCACTACAATTGTGAATGGTTTTTATCTAATATATGAATTTCCAACAAACATTTGAAATTTAATTTTCGTTAACATTCAATAAATATTGTATATTTTCAATATTGTGATTTTTAAATATTTTAATGTTTCTGAAATTAGGGTATATCTTATAATCAATGTGTACCTTTAGTTTGAAACCAGTGTTACACTTTCCAAGAAATTCCACTACAAAGTGGATAATATAGAGTATGTGTCAGAGGAGCTTCAAGATGGCGGAAGAGTAAGACATGGAGATCGCCTTCCACCCCACAGATACATCAGAAATACATCTACATGTGGAACTGCTCCTACAGAATACCTACTGAACGCTGGCAGAAGACCTCAGACCTCCCAAAAGGCAAGAAACTCCCCACGTACCTGGGTAGGGCAAAAGAAAAAAGAAAAAACAGAGACAAAAGAATAGGGACGGGACATGCACCAGTGGGAGGGAGCTGTGAAGGAGGAAAGGTTTCCACACACTAGGAAGCCCCTTCACGGGTGGAGACTGTGGGTGGCGGAGGGGGGAGCTTCGGGCCCGCGGAGGAGAGCGCAGCAACGGGTGCGGAGGGCAAAGCGGAGAGATTCACGCATGGAGGATCGGTGCCGACCAGCAGTCACCAGCCCGAGAGGCTTGTCTGCTCACCTGCCGGGACAGGTAGGGGCTGGGAGCTGAGGCTCGGGCTTCGGAGGTCGGATCCCAGGGAGAGGACTGGTGTTGGCGGCGTGAACACAGCCTGAAGGGAGCTAGTGCGCTACGGCTAGCTCGGAGGGAGTCCGGGAAAATGTCTGGAGCTGCCGAAGAGACTAGAGACTTTTTTTGCCCTCTTTGTTTCCTGGTGCACGAGGAGAGGGGATTCAGAGCACCACTTAAAGGAGCTCCAGAGACGGGCACGAGCTGCGGCTATCAGCGTGGACCCCAGAGACGGGCATGAGACGCTAAGGCTGCTGCTGCCACCACCAAGAAGCCTGTGTGTGAGCACAGGTCACTATCCACACCGCCCCTCCCGGGAGCCTGTGGAGCCCGCCACTGCCAGAGTCCCGTGATCCAGGGACAACTTCCCCGGGAGAATGCACAGAGCACCTCAGGCTGGGGCAACGTGATGCTGGCCTCTGCCTCCGCAGGATCGCCCCACATGCGTACCCCTCCCTCACCCAGGCCTGAGTGAGCCAGAGCCCCCGAATCAGCTGCTACTTTAGCCCCCTCCTGTCTGAGCGAACAACAGACACCCTCAGGCCACCTACACGCAGAGGTGGGTCCAAATCCAAAGCTGAACCCGGGAGCTGTGCGAACAAAGAAGAGAAATGGAAATTTCTCCCAGCAGCCTCGGGAGCAGTGGATTAAATCTCCACAATCAACTTGATGTACCCTGCATCTGTGGAATACCTGACTAGACAATGAATCATCCCAAATTGAGGAGGTGCTCTTTGGGAGCAACGAAATGTTAATAGGAACATGCCTATCGATAATTACCTTAAGTGTAAATGGATTAAATGCTCCAAACAAAAGACATAGACTGGCTGAATTGATACAAAAACAAGACCCATATATATACTGTCTACAAGAGACCCACCTCAGACCTAGGGTTACATACAGACTGAAAGTGAGGGGATGGAAAAAGATATTCCATGAAAACAGAAGTCAAAAGAAAGCTGGAGTAGCAATTCTCATATCAGACAACATAGACTTTAAAATAAAGATTATTACGAGAGACAAAGAAGGACACTACATAATGATCAAGGGATCAATCCAAGAAGACATAACAACTGTAAATATTTATGCATCCAACATAGGAGCACTTCAATACATAAGGCAAATACTAGCAGCCATAAAAGGAGACATTGACAGTAACACAATCATAGTAGGGGACATTAACACCCCACTTTCACCAATGGACAGATCATCCAAAATGAAAATAAATAAGGAAACACAAGCTTTAAATGATACATTAAACAAGATGGACTTAATTGATATTTATAGGACATTCCATCCAAAAACAACAGAATACACATTCTTCTCAAGGGCTTATGGAACATTCTCCAGTTAGATCATATCTTGGGTCACAAATCAAGCCTTGGTAAATTTAAGAAAATTGAAATCATATTAAGTATCTTTTCTGACCACAACACTTTGAGACTAGATATCAATTACAGGAAAAAATATGTAAAAAATATAAACACATGGAGGCTAAACAATACACTACTTAATAACCAAGAGATCACTGAGGAAATCAAAAAATACCTAGAAACAAATGACAATGAAAATACTACAACCCAAAACCTGTGGGATGCAGCAAAAGCAGTTCTAAGAGGGAAGTTTATAGCAGTACAATCCTACCTTAAGAAACAAGAAATATCTCAAATAAACAAGCTAACCTTACACCTAAAGCAAGTAGAGAAGAAGAACAAAAAAAAACCTCAAAGTTAGCAGAAGGAAAGAAATCATAAAGATCAGATCAGAAATAAATGAAAAAGAAATGAAGGAAACGATAGCAAAGATCAATACAACTAAAAGCTGCTTCTTTGAGATGATAAACAAAATTGATAAACCATTTCTGTGGAATCATCAAGAAAAAAAGGGAGAAGACTCAAATCAACAGAATTAGAAATCAAAAAGGAGAAGTAACAACTGACACTGCAGAAATACAAAGGATCATGAGAAATTACTACAAGCAACTATATACCAATAAAATGGACAACCTGGAAGAAATGGACAAATTCTTAGAAATGCACAGCCTGCCAAGACTGAATCAGGAAGAAATAGAAAATATGAACAGACCAATCACAAGCACTGAAATTGAAACTGTGATTTAAAATCTTCCAACAAACAAAAGCCCAGGACCAGATGGCTTCACGGGCGAATTCTATCAAACATTTAGAGAAGAGCTAACACCTATCCTTCTCAAACTCTTCCAAAATATAGCAGAGTGAGGAACACTCCCAAACTCATTCTATGAGGCCACCATCACCCTGATAACACAACCAGACAAAGATGTCACAATGAAAGAAAACTACAAGCCAATATCACTGATGAACATAGATGTAAAAATCCTGAACAAAATAATACCAAACAGAATCCAACAGCACATTAAAAGGATCATACAACATGATCAAGTGGGGTTTATCCCTGGAATGCAAGGATTCTTCAATATATGCAAATCAATCAATGTGATACACCATATTAACAAATTGAATGAGAAAAACCATATGATCATCTCAATAGATGCAGAAAAAGCTTTCGACAAAATTCAACACCCATTTATGATAAAAACCCTCCAGAAAGTAGGCATAGAGGGAACTTTTCTCAACATAATAAAGTCCATATATGACAAACCCACAGCCAACCTCATCCTCAATGGTGAAAAACTGAAAGCATTTCCACTAAGATCAGGAACAAGACAAGGTTGCCCACTCTCACAACTATTATTCAACATAGTTTTGGAAGTTTTAGCCACAGCAATCAGAGAAGAAAAAGAAATAAAAGGAATACAATTGGAAAAGAAGGCATAAAGCTGTCACTGTTTCCAGATGACATACTATACATAGAGAACCCTAAAGATGCTACCAGAAAACTACTAGAGCTAATCAGTGAATTTGGTAAAGTAGCAGGATACAAAATTAATGCACAGAAATCTCTTGCATTCCTATACACTAATGATGAAATATCTGAAAGTGAAATTAAGAAAACACTCCCATTTACCATTGCAACAAATAGAATAAAATACCTAAGAATAAACCTACCTAAGGAGACAAAAGACCTGTACTCAGAAAATTATATGACAATGATGAAAGAAATTAAAGATGATACAAATAGATGGAGACATATACCATGTTCTTGGATTGGAAGAATCAACATTGTGAAAATGAGTATACTACCCAAAACAGTCTACAGACTCAATGCAATCCCTATCAAACTACCAATTGCATTTTTCTCAGAAGTAGAACAAAAAATTTCACAATTTGTATGGAAAAACAAAAGACCCCAAACAGCTAAAGCAATCTTGAGAACGAAAAACGGAGCTGGAGGAATCAGGCTCCCTGACTTCAGACTATACTACAAAGCAACAGTAATCAAGACAGTATGGTACTGGCACAAAAACAGAAATATAGATCAATGGAAGAGCATAAAAAGCCCAGAGTTAAACCCACGCACATATGGTCACCTTATCTTTGATAAAGGAGGCAAGGATATACAATGGAGAAAAGACAGCCTCTTCAATAAGTGGTGCTGGGAAAACTGGACAGCTACAAGTAAAGGAATGAAATTAGAACACTCCCTAACACCATACACAAAAATAAACTCAAAATGGATTAAAGGCCTAAATCTAAGGCCCAACACTATCAAAATCTTAGAGGGAAACATAGTCAAAACACTCTATGACATAAATCATAGCAACATCCGTTTTGACCCACCTCCTAGAGTAATGGAAATAAAAACAAGAATAAACAAATGGGACCTAATGGAACTTAAAAGCTTTTGCACAGCGAAGGAAACCATAAACAAGACCAAAAGACAACCCTCAGAATGGGAGAAAATATTTTCAAATGAAGCAACTGATAAAGGAGTAATCTCCAAAATTTACAAGCAGCCCATGCAGCTCAATATCGAAAAGAGCAAATAACCCAATCCAAAAATGGGCAGAAGACCTATACAGACATTTCTCCAAATAAGATATACAGATTGCCAACAAACACGTGAAAGAATGCTAAACATCATTAATCATTAGAGAAATGCAAATCAAAACTACAATGAGATATCATCTCATACCGGTCAGAATGGCCATCCTCAAAAAATCTACAAACAGGGCTTCCCTAGTGGCTCAGTGTTTGAGAGTCCGCCTGCCGATGTGGGGGATGCGGGTTCGTGCCCCAGTCCGGGAGGATCCCACGTGCCGTGGAGCAGCTGGGACCGTGAGCCATGGCCGCTGGGCCTGCGCGTCCGGAGCCTGTGCTCTGCGGCGGGAGAGGCCGCAGCAGTGGGAGGCCCGTGTACCGCAAAAAAAGAAAAAAAAAAAATCTACAAACAATAAATGCTGTAGAGGGTGCGGAGAAAAGGGAATCCTCTTGCACTGTTGGTGGGAATGTAAATTGATACAGCCACTATGGAGAACAGTATGGAGGTTCCTTCAAAAACTAAAAATAGAACTACCATACGACCCAGCAATCCCACTACTGGGCATATACCCTGAGAAAACCGTAATTCAAAGAGTCATGTAGCACAATGTTCATTGCAGCTCTATTTACAGTAGCCAGAACATTGAAGCAACCTAAGTGTCCATCGACAGATGAATGGATAAAGAAGATGTGACACATATATACAATGGAATATTAGCCATAAAAAGAACCGAAATTGAGTTATTTGTATTGAGGTTGATGGACCTAGAGTCTGTCATACAGAGTGAAGTTAAGTCAGAAAGAGAAAAACAAATACTGTATACTAACACATATATATGAAATCTAAAAACAACAACAAAAAAAAGGGTCATGAAGAACCTAGGGGCAAGACGGGAATAAAGACACAGACCTACTAGAGGGTGGACTTGAGGATAAGGGGAGGGGGAAGGGTAGGCTGGGACAAAATGAGAGAATGGCATGGACATATATACACTACCAAATGTAGAATAGGGAGCTAGTGGGAAGCAGCCGCATAGCACAGGGAGATCAGCTCGCTGCTTTGTGACCACCTTTAGGGGTGGGATAGGGAGGGTAGGAGGGAGGGAGACACAAGAAGGAAGAGATGTGGGGACATGTGTATATGTATAACTGATTCACTTTGTTATAAAGCAGAAAGTAACACACCATTGTAAAGCAATTATAGTCCAATAAAGATGTTAAAAAAAAAAAGGAGTATGTGTCAAATTCTAGATAATGCCTCACACCCATAGGGATACCTCAGAGTCCCTTTCTGATGCCTTCAAAGCAGATCAAGTATGTAACTAACTTTCTACCTATGTATCCATGGAGAGATCTTTTGCTTGAGTTTTGCTTTGTGGTCTTTCAGCAAATCCTGGGGAATTGGCCTTTAGTCATGTTGATTCAAATCCTATCAGGCTAACCTGGCATCACTATTTATGTTTGAGTATACATCATGTAGATTAGTACCATCCACAAGTCTTTCTGTAGCCTTCTGTATCTCCCTTTGTCTTCTCAATGAATATTTTCTATCATTTTTGCTTCACTCTAATTACCAAAATGAATTCCCCAGGCTAGTACATCGCTGTTCTGACAGGGCATTTCTTTAATTGAGAAGGACGTCTTGAAATAGAGGTAGCAGGGTTAATAATTTTCAACAAGATTCATTAGAAAAATCTCTAAAATCATGTTGACTGGTGAAGTCTCCTTAAAGTCCCAGACTGGGAAACTAGAGTTACAAAATATATGTCTAAAAGTGTTCTTTAGTGAAAGCTGCAACATATTCCTCACATGGAATCAAATGAAAATAGTGTAGCACATCTGGAATAAGCATCTGTTTCCTTAAATTTAATTTTCTAAAATTTCAGACTACTTATTTCTATGATCATACCTTTTTTGTCCTTTATAAACTAACATCTAGAGAACAAAAGACTCTATGATCCCTACACTCCCCCTTCCAACTAAATACTATTAGCTACTTATATAAGGAGTAGTAATAGCATGAATACTCCAGTGAAGGGTTAATTCCATTTCTATGATCTGTAAAAGGACAATATTTGATTCTTTTCACAAAACGCAATGACTAAGTTGATTACCAAATTAGTAATAGCGTAATATTCCACTGGCTCTTTCAGGTTCTTAATATTGGTACCAAAAAAAATCACTCGTATACATTTTAAAAAATATATTTCTAAGTGTTTATGTATCCCTCATTATAAATCAAATGTTTTTTGTGGGTTTTGCCTGTGTTACAAAAAAAAAAACAACAGTTGAGATCATGTGTGGTCGATCTGATTCATGTCACTATGCTGACATCTATAGAAAATGAATGAGTCAGTAGAAGACATAAAAGGTTAATTTAAGGTGAACAAGTCGAGATCTGCATATGCCTTTGGGTGGATTCACATCAGAAAAAGATTTCAATTCTGGGATTCACATTTGAATGTAAGTATCCAGTATGTCACAATAAATTAGTTGATCTGAATGTTATACAAGGCCAGTGGCTCACCATATGACCTCAAATGCTGTAAACCACATAAGCAACACAGGAAACTTTGAGACTCAGAGAAATGGCAAGAAAAGTAATTTCTGGTTAGAGAGGAAAAATGGAAGTTAAAAAAAATAAGTCCATGAAGTATTTATGGATTTTGCATGTATTATTCTAATAAGAATGCAAATATTGTGAATGCTTTCTACTCACACAGTACTGACATTTACCAAATAGAATTCTGTTATTTGACCTCCTTCTGTAAACATTGACATTGCACTCACATTTATAATAGATTTCTGTCTGTTTTACTGCAGTTGAATGTTTCCACCGGGAATGTTATTAGTTATTACGGTTGAAAATGCACTGCACCAGCTGTGCGGCTAAGCATAAAGAAGGCACCAGTCAAAATCCCGGAGTCTCTTAACAGACCTTTGCTGCATTACTACCACGGATCCAACATTCATCTTGAAACAGCAGGGAGGAAAACCTCTTCCAACACTTTATTTCCATAGAAATGAGAATCTGACTTCTACTCCTGCTTTCCCTCATAATATTAGCTACCGTTCCCTTCCTTGCATCCTAATCTTTATCATTTATCCATTAGCTGTAGATAGTTTCATGTTGCATTAGTAGAAACTATTGGAGGAAGAGGATGAAGTCAATTGAGTCATAGGAACATATAAATGTTAAAAAAAAAAAAGATCAAGCAAGTTTATTTTAAAGTACAAAAGAGAATGGGGGAAAGCAAGAGCTTAGTCTGTTTTTTCAAACTATTGAATTATTAACACACATTACTGAGAATTACTGAGATGCTTTCTGATATCAGAAATATTTTCCAGAAAAATTCCTACTTAGATTAAGCTCTTGAATAATTATATTTTTATAATTTTGTGAGTGGTAGAGATGGAGACAAGAGTCAGGTCAATTTAGAGTAAAAATGCTAAGAACAGTCTATGCAGTAGTTCAAGCTGGAGGAACTAATAAAACACTAACCCAAAATATGAATTAAAATACAACTTTCATAGATATTGTTTCTCTGAATCAATAAGGATATTTATTGATACTAACAGGTTTTTATTATACTATCAACTGGCCTGACTATTTTTAAATAAGATATTTGAAAGAGGTTATTTTTGATGTTATGCATCCAGTAGTCAATTTCATTGTATTTAATTATTTTTGAGTGAGTTGTTTTGAAGATATTTCTCAATCTCATAGGGTAGGCTCAATCTCAACTTTGATGACACTTTTGTGGGTTAGGTTAAAATGAGCATTTTACTTTTCTGATAATCACCGAATTATTTTTTGTTGTTACTTATTGGAGGAGGTCATGGAGAGGGTACGACTGCTTGTTGACCCATGAGCTAGACCCCAGCAATCATACATAGGCTCTTCATCCCCTCCTCTGTCCTTGGAATGTGTATTCCACTTGTCTTCCCCACACTAATACTTGCCTCAAGGACACAGCCTTGAGTTAGTGATGTGCTACTGAGACTGTCAGGACGGTATATACGACTGGACCCAGTTAAGGCCTCTATATAAACTTTTAATATTCTGGCATGCAAATGTAGAGATCTACTTGTCTTGTGGATGCCCAAGACAAGCCTTATGTGTAAATTCTCTTGCTTGTTAAACCTGCCACCTCCCAACCTGGAGTGGTCTGTCTCTTTCTTTGGTCTCTCATTGCCTACCATGTACAGAAGCCAGTTTCAGATTTCACCCAGAAGCACCTTTGTGAACCAACATTATTCCTGCTCACAAAATTATGTTTTCTCATTTCATTTTGTTTGTGTTGCTTCCAAACAATATATTTATGACTACTTGAAAATCAGCGGCAATAAATACATAGATGCTAGTTTTCAGTCAAAAGTTTAATTAATTAATATGAGTTATTCAATACTCAGCTAATATGCTTTAAACACTATGGTTAGGGATCATATTAGGTACTGGAGAAATAATCCCTGCTCTTAAGAAACTTTAAATACAGTAGGGATGACAGATAAGATGAAATGTATTTTAAATCACTCTGATATATGGTAAAGTGTGGGGTACTTTTTTGTTTGTTAGCTGAAGGTCTGTGATTGAAGAGAAATGAAAGTTCATTAGAGGAAACAGCATATAAAAAGGCCCAGGTATGGTTTGCAGTTAGAAAAATATAATAATAGTCAGGACTTCCCTGGCAGTCAAGTGGTTAAGACTCCACACTTCCAATGCAGGGGATGCGGGTTCAATCCCTGGTCTGAGAACTAAGATCCCACGTGCCACACGGCACGGCCAAAAGTATATATATATATATAAAATAGTGATTAATATTTTTATTTTCATCCTTACAATAGAGTTTTCCATACCACATTGTAAACCTCACACCTGGAATTCTGAAGAGTTTTGCCAAATTTATGAAGTTATAAAAAGTATGAAAGGTGATTATTCCAAATTAGGAGAATAACGTGTGTGCATGTGTATCTACATGCACATATTAATATGTGTGTTTTATTTGATGGTGTTTTACAAGAAATGCGAACAAGCAAAACCCTGTAACTTACTTTCCTAAAATTGTCTCAGAGGCCCTTTTTGACATCATAAAAACAAAATCAAAAGCAAGTGCTTTCTCTCTCCTCCAGATATTTTCAGCACTAGAAACTTCCACACTCCCTAGTTTTTCTGCTTCTCCTAGTCAATGCTTGTATTTGAAAGAAGAACCATGTTGCCATTAAAAGAACACCTGCTTTGAAGTCAGACAGGGAGGGGTAACAGGCCCAGGCACTAATTAACTGTTTTACTCCAGTTAAATTTAATAAAACTCTGAGCTTCAACTTTTTCATCTGTAAAAGGAGGATACTACCATACATAGTTGCAAGAATTAAGGATGTTGTAAAGTACTTTTCAAACATAGGAAATGTATGAACTCTTATTACCATGGCGCTTATCTGCCTTGATTTCATCTCAGTAAAATAATTTTGAATGAAGATATTGGACAACCTAATATAATTTTCATATATTGGATTGGCCCACTTGAATTGACCCTATGCATTACATTCCTTTTATTTTCCCCTTCTCACTACTTTATAAAGTAATTGACTTATAAAACATCAATATTATTAATTAAATGCATATTCACTTGAGATATAAAAATGAAAATAGTAAGAACTAGGTATAATATTCCTGTGACTCAACAAATGCAAACTCTAAGGCATTTTTTTAATTTTTCTTTTTTTTTAATTAATTAATTTATTTTTGGCTGCGTTGGGTCTTTGTTACTGTGCCCGGGCTTTCTCTAGTTGCAGCGAGCAGGGGCTACTCTATGTTGCAGAGTGCAGGCTTCTCTTTGTGGTTGCGGAGAATGGGCTCTAGGTGTGCGGGCTTCAGTAGTTGTGGCACATGGCCTCAGTAGTTGTGGCTTTCGGGCTCTAGAGTGCAGGCTCAGTAGTTGTGGCACATGGGCTTAATTGCTCTGTGGCATGTGGGATCTTCCCAGACTAGGGATCAAACGCTTGTGCCATGAATTGGCAGGGAGATTCTTAAGCACTGTGCCACCAGGGAAGTCCTTAATGCATTTTGATCAAATGTAGAAATAAAACGTAGAACAAAAGGAAGAAAAATAGTTTATCTTCATCAATTAATTTCTTTATCAAATATTAAGAAAATTTCAAAGCAATTCTCTAGATTCTTGTAAGGGAAAATGTGAAGAATGAGATAGAAATTATGATTACTACAGCTTTTGACAGAGGTGGAACTTCATATATTCTGGATATGTAACAAAAATTAACTGTATGAATGTAATTCAACATAATATAGCTTCAATTAAAATTCTGCCAACTATTTATGGTCTTGAGAAAAGCAACTGATCATTGGGTAAGAATTAAATTATTATTAGTCACCTCATTTGTGGCACAGCACTTGCTGCACTCACTTTATTAATCAATGCATTCCCATGTCAAAGTACTAGTCTTATTACCTAGAACCTACTGTGGATTATAAGTAGTTCCATGTTGCTCATAGCAACAGAGGCAAAAAATCAGTAGATCCTAGAGTTTTGGAAGAAAGTCTTCCATCAAAGACGGAGCATGAGAGCATGGCTCTTGGGTGTACCAACACATAGTATCTTCCATATTATTAAAACATAATTTTTAATAAAAATATCACCTTTTATCCAAAGTCTTCATATAGATATATTTTAGTATATCCAGAATTGTAGAACAAACTACTGTCTTCCTAAAATACTCAAAGATTCATCCTATCCATAAGAAGCATCTGTATTATTTCAGTTTCAACTTTGACTCTTGCAGAGAAATCTGTTTCTAATCTTTATATAATGGTTCCTCTGAAAGAAAAGAAATACCAGTGAGATATGACCCACCATTTTCACCCTCGAATTCACTGGAAACAAACTGCTGTCCTCAAGACTTCAAAGAACCTCACAACTAGAAACCCTGATAAACAACTGTGTTTTAGATCTCCCTTCAATAAATTCCATACAATGTGTGATTTCAGTTTTCCACCTAAGGAAGACTTTGCATGCAAGATGACAGCATGTGCTGTTTAAAATGGTGCGTTGGTTCAGGTCAAACGGATCTCCCTCTTATTATTCCTACTTAAAAGAAAAATGGCATTTGAAATCCCAAGATAAGGCAACAAATTGGCCATAATTCAACAATGTCTATGGTTTTATATGACATTTGGCACATTTGAAATCCTCAAACAAAATTGAAGTTTCAAATTACGAGACTATCTTCCTGCATCATGAAAATTGCTTCAAAAGACTCTCAGGCACTAATATATTTAGGATCCAATTACAGGCTTTCTGTAAACAAGTAATTTTTCTAAGTAGATAATAAAGTTTTGTGTCTTTATTCATTGAAGTGTTGTTGATAGATGGCAAAGAAAATACAAATATGTCAAAGGATTTTTTTCTGGCAATTGAGTGTTTCAGAAATTCTATTCTTTTGCATTATGACTTGCAAGCTGCTACTGCTATTTTTCATTGACAAAAGAATTGTTTCCTAGATGTGACAACAAAAAACAAAAAATTTGGAAAACAGGGCTTAAATAATTAAATGTTTGAAATAACACATAATTTAAAATAATAGCAGTTGATTCGTAGGATAAATGTTACCCAAAGCTAACATATGTTTTGTTTTGTTTTTTTGCGGTACGCGGGCCTCTCCCTGTTGCGGCCTCTCCCGTTGCGGAGCACAGGCTCCGGACGCACAGGCTCAGCGGCCATGGCTCACGGGCCCAGCCACTCCACGGCATGTGGGATCTTCCCGGACTGGGGCTCGAAACCATGTCCCCTGCATTGGCAGGCGGACTCTCAATCACTGCACCACC
The DNA here is from genome assembly GCF_963455315.2 of Globicephala melas. Classification (NCBI taxonomy): domain Eukaryota; kingdom Metazoa; phylum Chordata; class Mammalia; order Artiodactyla; family Delphinidae; genus Globicephala; species Globicephala melas. Next base: position 83,169,387 of record NC_083318.1, read on the forward strand.
AGGGAAGCCCGCTAAGATATGTTTTATGTTAGATGCCAAGTGGAAGAAATATATATTTTACCCATTAAAAAGTACTTTCATATCACTTGCTATTTATTTGTCTTCTCACAAAGTGATGCTCTTGTTTTTGTTGTAGTTATTGTTATTTTAATCTAAAATGGCTCTAGATGTTTCCAGAAATGACACCCCAGTGGTCAGAAAAATGTGTATGTATATCTGTGCATACACACACACACACATACAGTGTGTGTGCACATAGATATACATACACATATACATAATTATGCATGTATAAACAGACATTCATGCATACATACATCTGTAACAATTTCTATAACTGTATACACACATACTGACACACACATGTATATATATGGCATGAGTTTATACCAGTATTTCTAATTTCAATCCAGTACCTCAAGGTTCTTTCTAGCCTTCCTCCTTTCCTTGTTGGTAAAGCCACTTCTGCTATATATGAGGGAGAATCCTGGGAAAAGGAGAAACCACTTTATTTATTTATTACATTTACTTTTTTAAAAATTCAATTAAATAACTTGAATTTTATTCAGTTAAATAAATTGAATTTTATTCAATTAAATAAATTGAACTAAGAAATGAAAACAAAAACAGTTCACCCATTTATTTTACCACCTCACTCCCCCACCTCTGACAACCACCAATCTGTTCGCTGTATCTATGCGCTCGTTTATTTATTTATTTATTTATTTATTTATTTATTTATGAGAGGGATCATATGGCATTTGTCTTTCTCTTTCTAGCTTATTTCACTTAGCATAAGGCCCTCGAGGTCCATTCACATTGTCACATATGGCAAGATTTCATTCTTTCTTATGGCTGAATAATATTCCATTGTATGTATATGTGTGTGGGGGGGGTGGGTGTATCACAACTTGTTTATTCATTTATGCAGCAATAGACACATAGGTTGTTTCCACATCTTGCCTATTGTAAATAATGCTGCAGTTAACACGGTGGTACAGATATCTTTTCAAATTACTGCTTTCATTTTCTTCAGGTAAATACCCTGGGTATTTACAGGGGGAATTCCTGGATCATATCATAGTTCTATTCTTAAATTCTTGAGAAAGCTCCTTATTGTCTCCCATAGTGGCTGCACCAATTTACATTCCCACCAACAGTACATAAGTGTTTTCTTTTCTCCACATACTCACAACACTTGGTATTTCTTGCCTTTAAAGCCATTCTAACAGGTGTGAGGTGATATCTCATTGTGGTTTTGATTTGCATTTTCCTGATGATTAACGATGAAGAGCATCTTTTCATGTGTCTGTTGGCCATCTGTATGTCTTCTTTGGAAAAATGTCTATTCAGACCTCAGTCAGCGTGGTTATAGAATCTTCATTTTTAACATATTCTTTAATTATTTTAGTGGAATAATCAAAACGTGCACATGTCAAATTGTAAAGGACAAAATAGCTACAGTAAATTTAAATGATAATGCTATTGAATATTTCTGCAAATTTGGTCCCATATAATATAATAAGAAAAATCTCATTTTTTTAAAAGACTTTGGTGATAAAGAGAGTATTTCTCTAAATGCTCCTTAGAATTTCCTTGAAAGGACTTTAAGGGGAGGTTTGAAATAATTGCAAAATCTAGGCCTTTCCTTACCTCCTTTAGCAAGATACTTAAAGAAACCTTATCTCATCTAAAGCTGAATAAATCTTAACAAAATTTAGCTATTTGGTAACATTACATCATTGCCATTTTCCTTGACCTTCCACCAGATGGAAAGCATTGATCTAATAATTTTGCCTTGGAAATCCTAATGTTTGTTATTCTGTTAGAGAGGAAATGGTATATTGTTACATCTCTTCCAACAGTGTTCTTATTATTAAATCAATGATGCCATTTTACATAAAAAGTGTTCCACAAGAACATAACAGTCTCATAAATAAAGCAGGCCCAGCTTGTCTGGTGAACTGTTTCTTACACATCAAATAACGCCAGATGCTTTAAAGGTACTGGTACTGGACCACAATGTTATTTTGACCAGACTATTTATATCACATTCATTTATCTAGTTCTTTCCTTGAATAAATATCATTATTTTGTTAGCCTTAGTACAATTGAAAAGGCTTCTGGTAATTTCATAATGATTTTTCCAAAAGGAAGTTAAATATTCAAATCAGGTCCAAATCACGGAAACAGACCAGGGCTACCTAGAAGTAACAAGGTTCTCTTCATCTTGTCGGACTTGACAGTATGATTCATTACAGACCAATAGATTGCTGTTGGTGGCTTGAGAAAGGTGAGACACTTTACCCTTATAGAAGTATAGAATATTTTTCTTGATAAAATTCATGATGTTGTAACTCTTTAGCCAGATACTATGACCCATAATGGGTCAACTGGCAACAAACCAGTGTAGGGAGATATCCATGACTATGGGATTGTTTGCTTTTATTCATGTCAGATGAGTAAGAAGAGATAGTCTCAGTGTATACAACATTCACAGACACACACAGACACACCCATTACCACCACTACCACCATGGCTTAGAAATCATGTTGGACTCTTCAGGGTTAAAAACAGAATAAAAATATAATCATAAGGGAGACAATTTGGTTAGCATTTTCAAGAGCCATATTTAGGATTTATAATGTTTTTCTGTATCAGATCTTAAAATATTTTAAAGACTGTGTATATTATATATTCACAGTTAAAATGACATGATTGTTAGCGCTGGAGGGTCAAGTGACCCAAGCACTGTTATAGAAATAAATGTACAGCTGTTAATGAAGTCTTCTTTCTCACCTTGCATTGTGTAACTTTAACTCAGACAAAATTACTTTACGTTGTCTATATAGCAGGAATATATTATATTCATCCTTGCAAAAATCCACTCCTAAGTAGTTTTATGTATGAAATTAAACCTTCAAAGTGACCAAATTATGAGTATCTTTCTGAGTAGTTTTAGCAATATCAAGCCAAGAACAAGAATGAATGAATTATTTTTAGCTAATATTTAGTTGGCACTTACATGCTAGGAATTTTGCTTAGTATTTTGTGTTAAAATATATGTAATCTTACCTAATAGGATTATTATTGTGTGTATTTTACCATGAATTATCACAGTACTATGTTATTGAGGAAGAAAAAAAGAGGCAAAACATGTTTCTAGAACTTAGAAGTTCTATTATTTTGGTTAAGATATGTGAAACTAATGATGCCAAAATATTAGAAAATAATTGATTTTGTTAGTAGTGTAGCAACAGTTACTAGCTCAAGATATTTGAAGATTATTCTTGACTGGAACAATACATTTTGAATTTGTAGGCTATGTAAAAGCTGAGCTGAACTTAGCATAGCAGGTAGAATTTGTATACTTCATAGAATAAAAGGAATTCCTTCCTAACTAGGGGTCACGTATGAAGCACAGTGTCTGTCATCCATGCTGAATGTAGCAAAAGCAAGTTCCAAAAAGAGACAAAGAGATTACAATGGGGAAAACCAAGAAATAGGATTAAATAGATGAATGAAAAAAACTAATACCAAGCTCTATAAAGCTGAGAGCTTAGAGTTTAGATTTTGATGTAAAAGACCATTAAGGGTAGAGTTACATAACAAAAGTTCTACCTGTCATGATCTATTCAAATAAAAGTTGGGGTTATATTCAACTATTTAATATTCCTTTGGTAAAATATAAATATTTCATTAAAAATTCCAATATTTGACTACATGTAAGTTACTTATTAGAGAATATTTTTGCTAGAATTACAAAAGGATGGGGAGTAGCATGGAATCAGGATTGGACTACAGACACAGAGATTCAGTGTATGTAAAAACACATATCAGTAACAGAAGAAAGGATTGAGGGTATAGTGTAAGCCAAGGTTGAAAGTATTGAGAGGGAAACAGAACTAAAGAAAATATTTCAGAAATTTCCGAGTGATGCAAAATTGAATACTCTAGGTGACTTTCAGAGAGGTATTATGGCAATAAGTTCTACATTATTCTTCAAGACCTCGGAAGTTGAAATAGTGAAGAGACTGGAACGCAAAGTTAGTAGCTGGGGTGAGGGATAGGAGAGCATCTCTATTCAGATAGCATGTAGACAGTGCTTAAGATTTATGTATCTTCAACAAACAAAGAAAACCCCAGGCTTCTCAGCTGAATCAAAAGAATAACTAAACGAACAAATGTGTATAGGCCAATTCATGATTAGCAAATAAATTTCAACCTTTGATTGTTGATTTGATATCAAAGGTATCATCTCTTAAAATGCAAGGTGAATAGGCTGAAATTCATGCTAGAATAAAGCTCAAAATAAAAAGAAGTACTTATTTGGAAGTACTTATATAACTCAAAACCTCTTCCTTCAGTATTTTAAAACATATTTGAATTTAATATAAATTTTCAGAACAATAAGTAATATTAAATTGGTCCATTCTTTGAACATCATCCAACTTTCTTATAGATATTGCTTATGAAAACTAAACACCCTTCACAATGTTTTTGTCTTCTTCATCTATTTTTAAAATGTCTATTTAATCCAGATATTCCTTCAAAGAGCAAAGTGAGTGTTTCAAATTATAACTGTCAAGCTCACAGCATTTTCAAAGGCTTTTGCATTTGGAGAACATCTTATACCCATTTGTCCGGGAAAAATAATTGGGATTACTCTGACCCCCCCAATATGTGTGACTAAATTTAAAGGTATTGACTACTATTAGCCTTGAGAATATATCATATGGTGGATTTTTTCCATGTAACTTTCCCAAGGTATTCTCAACCCATAGAATTTTTCATGTATAATTATCAGAAATCTTATAATTTGACATAATTTGGAGGGAAATCTCTATTATTATAATAATTTACTTCTAACTCTTTAAGAATCCCCTCCCATTTTAAATTGTGATTTTCTCATTCTTGATTACCTTCAATGAGCAAGGTATATCTATAATAAATTGTTTTTGAAATGGATTTATTTTCTAAATTATGCGTGTGATACAGGTGCATATTGAACTCATTAAGTTGGATAATGTTTACAAATTGATTTTCTTCTGAACTCATCTTGTTTCCATGAAACAAATATAGTTTAATAAAGCCATTATTACTTGTCAATAAATGACATTTCATTTGATCATATATGAGTATGTATGAGTATCATATATGAGTATCATATATGAGTATCATATATGAGTATCTAATATTGGCACAATATTTTCACAGAGCATTGCTTTTATAAAGATGATAAATATTTTAGCTAATGAATTGTTAGCTCTTATAAAATAAACAATACATAACAGCATTATTGATTAAATTGGATATATTGTTCCTTATTTATTTATATTTACCAAATTTTAGTCTTTAGCTTGGTAAACTCTTCTTTTCGGACCTCATTTTCACAAGTTTCTTAGAATTTATACTGGTAAAAGAACTGCAGACGTATGGAAATGCAGATCCAGTATATGCCAATAACATTAATGAATTGATTCACTATTTTTTAGATGAGGTAGAGAAAGAGCGGAAAAATAAGATGAAAATTGTCCTCTTTCATTCTTGCAGATTTCCCTATCCTAATAGTGCTGCACATCATTTGGCTTTAATTCCAGATTTTCTATTTCTCAGCATAGAAAAGAAGATAATGTTTCTTTTCTTCCTTCTTTATAGCATCAAATAACAAATTTTAACTATTTAGAATATGAAAACTTGTTGTATAGTAGAGGAGTGGCAATATAACACGGTAACAATCTCAGCTCCACCACATACTAGCATAGGACCTGACCTCTTTATGATTCAAGTTTCTTTGTTAATAAAATGGAAATAATAATATTACTTAACTTATAGAGTGTGCTATTGTTGTGAGCACATCAAACTTTAGTTATTGTACTAGATTTGTATGCTGTACAATAAATTACAAATTTAGCTCCTTAAGACAAATATTTATCACCTCCCAGACGTCTGGGGATGGCTCATCTTGGTCCACTGTTCAGAGTCTCACAAGGTTGCAATCAAGATGTAGGCTGGAGCTGGGTTTCCTTCTGAGGCTGGGGGTTCTCTTCCAAGCTGATATAGTTGTTGGCAGGTTTCATCTCCTTGCAGCTATAGAACACATAGAAGCCTATTTCTTCAAAGCCAATGGGAGACTCTCTCTCTTCAGAAAGGTCCTAGTATCTCTTTCATATCTTTTCACTAATGAAGTCAGGCCCACACAGGACAGTCTCCCTTTTGATTACCTCAAATGCAAATGATTTGACACCTTACTTACAGCTGCAAAATCCCTTTACCTTATGACATAATTTTATCACAGGTCTGAATCATATTCACAGGTCCTGGTTACATTCAGTGCAAGGGAATTATACAGAGGGAGAGGAGTCATACAGCTTCCTTAGAATTCTGCCTACCACAGTTAGCTACCTACAGCTGGATATCTTTGTCCTTTCCTTTCTGTACATCTGGCAAGGTTGTACTCTATACAGAGTTCTAGTCATTCAATATGCTGGTCAATAAGTAGTATTATCAGTCTTTTTGAATTTCATCTTTTCTTTTGAATGCATAGTGTTACCCTATTTTTGTCATAGATGTATTACTCACCTGAAATGGTGTTCTTTATCTTCCAAGTAAAACCAAGTAGATTCTTTTGTTCTTCCTGGAGTGTCAGCCATGTCCAGGAAAGCATTATCCATATCCAGGGTGATATGTAGAACAAAAGTCGGAAATAGAAGCACTCTGTTCAGTCACTGTTGTGATGTCAAGCATTGTGGGAACAACTGTAGCATCTTTTGGTTAACCCCTGATGGTCTACAATAAGGGTCCAAGTAGAATATCTACCAGTGGAGACTAGGTTTGGCCCATGAGTCAGTATTGCAGGTATCAGTTACTTATTTTGGCTGAGGGTTCTCTGCTTTTTCCATGTGCTCCACAATCTTTTCCAGACAAAAACCTTTCTACTTTATCACTATGTTCATGTACTTCCATGTTTGGTTCTCTGAATCAGCCTTTTCCCCAAAGTGCAAGTACTTTTCCTCAGTGGTTGGCACCCAGGACAGGTTGCTGGAATGATTTCCCAATGGCTGAATACCAGTTGTGAGTTGGCTTCTTCCTGATTTCATCCATGAAGAAAGCTTTTGGCCGTGGGCAGCAGAGGCTTAACGATAAATATGTCTGCCTAATCTTTTCTTTTTCTTGAAACACTTAAACTTTTCTCTTTGACAGGACAGTATAGATTTACTAAGCCAAGAACATTACCTCTGGGCATGATGCCACATATGTGCATAACTGCCAGCAGGCACTGAGGTTTCACTTGTAGCACATCTCCACACACTTCTCTCATGGTGGCAGTTAGCTGTCCTGAGAAGAGTCCACAGCAATCAGGCAGTAACACTTCTCCTTTCTGAGCAGTCCCCTTCTCAAAAGGCTCAGAGCAGCCATCTTGGTTTTCATCTTGACCAGATTAAGTTTTATCTTCCCCCTGTTTCTCCTTTAATAGACCACTTGGCTCTTGATTCTGCTTATCACTTGCTCCTTGTTGCTCGAAGTTACTTAAGGCTCGTATTCTAAGACAAAACAGATGCCCATGAGAGGGCATCCATGAGAGGATGGGCCCAGAGGGGGCTGCGATTGGAAGATACTCACAATGCTGTTGTCCAAATCTCAGTATTTACTGCCTTATTTGGAAACTTGATCAGTTGGGCCTGGTCATATCAAGTTCTGAAAAGCTTCACTATTATGGACTAATAGGTTGGACCCAAATTTTCTTGGGACAAACAACCAGATTTGGCCAACAGTGTTCCTCCATTTTCTCCCTGTTAGATGTTGCTCTAGTTTTCCCTTGAATTCACAATTCCCTCTTAGATCTTCTGGTGGATCATTAATATTTCTGCCCTGATTCACTGAGGATGTCAGTTCCTCCACAGAACAAACCAGATCACTATTTTCTTCCAGAATCTGACTGACTTCTTCACACTGAGCATGACAAATTTATTGAAAGTTGTTTTGGTGATTAGCACAAGAGTCAACCTGGATTCCTTCATGGATTTTGCTTTCTTTTGTTCTGTGTATGACTGTAATTTTTTGTTGATTGACTATTTATTCATTTACCATATCAACTTTTGAAGGTTTTATGATTGTTTTCCTGAATAGAATAATGGGTTCAGGTACACTGATTTTGAATCGTTACAATTTTTTCTTTTAAGTCATCAGGCATTATTGAATGTGGATTTCTCTGGTTGTAACTAAAATGTGCCCTCAGCTCAATTTCCTGAATTAAATTCCAAGGGGTCATTTGGTTTAACATCTTCATTTCTTTGATGAGGTGGGGCATTTCACTTGGGGGATCTTTATTCAATGGCAACCCTGACAATAAGGGTGGCTACAAAGTTGAGTGGAATAAATGGTAGGCAGGATGGCAAGCTACACAGTATTGCAGAAATCACCACAAAGTCTTGTAGGCCTCCTATTCTTAGAGATAGCCCTTCTAGATTTTCCAGTTCCTAGTTCCATTCTAATCAGTAGATCTGTGTTCTTAAGAATACAAAATGGCATGTGAGGACTTGGGGAAGGACATCTGCTGGAACTGAGAAACCTAATGGTACCTGTTGCAAAAGTTCAAGCTGACCGTCCTTGGGCCATCTTTCTTTTATTTCCTCTTCAAGCCATATGAAATACAACATACTTGATTGTTTCCCTCCTAAAACACAGGTTTAGACGTCATAATCTCCATCTTTTGCCCATCACCTCTTGACTCTTCTCTCTTTGGATTTGTTTCATGGGCACTCCCATTTGGGGTGGGCTAGAAAGACACCTGCCCCTGAACTGCTGCCAGCTTCTCCATGTGCCTTTGTCTCACATCCTCATGTCAGATTTCTTCTTGAGTGAGAGATCATGGCTTGTGAGGGAAAACCTCAGTGCCAACTGGAAATATGTTGGAAACAAAGATTATAACTGGAGGATTGTCTTCCCTTCTACATCTCATAAAAGCTGATTTCAGTGCCTGGGTTTCTTGTGGAAGAGAATCAAACATTTGTCCTCTTGTGCCCATTAATTTCTCCACTCTCTTGGCTATAATATTAAGCAAGCTATAATGTTTCTGACACACTATAGCAAGAACAGTTTGGGATATGGTGGCCACTGACAGTAAATGGCATTGTTCTGAACATTAGTATCTAAATGAGTTGCCTTCTGGGCTCCAATATTTTATCCTAAAGAACTTACTATTTTATTAATTTTTTCTTTGTTCTTTTTCAAGACAGCATCATATAAACTACATATATTTTCCAGGATCAACTTTATAAATAAAAAATTTCATTCCTTTTGCCTGATCAATCCTCCTAATTTTCTTATTCTTTATAGTCATCTAATAATCTTCTCACAGGTTTTCAGAAAAAACTTCCTTTTTGATGCTAATCTTTTGACTAGATTTTGTCAAGGAGCTCAATTCCAAAGTCTCACCCATCCGATGCACTGGTAACCATATTTCTTTAATCTGGGAAAAGTAACATTAAAAAGTATCCATATCCTCTAAGCCAGTGCTTCAGTAATATTCTTGCCTTCCTTGTTCAGAATTTGGATTCACTTGCAATTTAATCTCTCTCTCTGCTCTCCTTCTGGGACATTAGAAGTAAAAGAGCTCCTGTGAGTGCGTTAATCTCTTCTAAAAGATGCGTAAGATGAGAATAAACCTCTTGTGGAGTGAATTTCAGTTCCACTATCAAGTAATCTCATTCACTAATCACTAAACCTAGATGAATATTTTTGATCCAGACTTGTCACAGAACTTCTTATATCTGCAGACAGACTGCTTCCATCACATTTACCACAGTTATGTACCCATCACAAATGCAACCAGTTTATACTTCAGAGGCAAAATCGGTATGTCCTGGAGAGTGTATCAGATTAACCAGGTGGTCCTCATTACTTGGGTAGATGAGGGGCAGGTGTGGACTGACCTCAAGCTGGTCAGCGATCTCCACCTGCATCTAAGCCTGGACAGCCTGACTCTTGCATAACGTAGTGAGATGGAAGTGGATTTCATAGTGATACCTCACATCTGCTCATTTTCTCTGCAGTCCACATACCTTTACCCTTCCTCAGATATGTCTTGACTATTATTGGCCCTTTGTTCTTCTATATGAATTTTAGAATCAGCATATCAAGTTCCTGCTTGCCAGGCAACTGCCATTACTAGATATAAGACAGTCAGTCAGGGCAACAGGAGCCAAAACACAGATATGTCTGATGTTCGCAGTGTTTCTTTGGAGTTGAATCATCTGATCCAAACTATTGAACACTGTGGCCACTTTATTTCTTGTGAAGACTTCAGCCCCCAACTCAGCTCCAGCTCTTGGCATACAGCACACCACATGTGAATGAAGCATGAAGGCTTCCAGGGTTTTTGTTTGTTTGTTTTTGTCATTGGGAGACCATTCTGCTGCCTAAACTTGCGTTTTTAAAAGACCTCAACAAATGAGTTAAACATATGTGAGGCTTGCAGGGTACTGGGCTAACAGACTAGGTGGCTACTTGATACCTACCCTGGCAAGATGACTCTTTTGGGGTTTGGAACAGACCTCTCAGCAGTCATTTAAAGGAGGGAGGGCTAAGCTGACCTAACAGCCAGCCCACTCACTCAGGGCTAACAGAGGGTGATCTGTCCTCACAATTAGAAATAGTATCCACCAATGACTAAGCCAGTTAAGTTTTTTCCAAAATTTCATAGGCAGAGTGGAGTATGTCCCTTAAGGACTAACAGCTGTCCTAAAAAAAGAGTGTAGACATAAAACCATAGTACCATAAAGGTACAGATGAGATGGACCTTACTGGGAAAATCTTAGAAGCAGAGAAGGAATAGAGTGTCCAGAATCTCTTGTTATCCTATCTCACAGACTCCACTGGGCATAAATGGACTACATGCACACTGGCCAACATTTGAGGAGAGAGGAAGACTGCCTCAGTAATGCTCTACTTATAGGAACAGGGGAGAAGGTAAAATACATGGGACTATATAAGAGTAGAACCTTCTTGGTTTGGGAAGTGACTTTGTTATAAAGGGTGATAATATGAAACCCATTGACTAATATCAAACTCTTCTGCCTTTGAGTTAACTTGGATCTACTGAGCCAAGTATCTGTCAAACAACCAAAGGGGGAAGGAAATGAGCTACCATCACCTTCCAAATCTGTCTTTCTTCAGTGATATTTAAAAATCTACTCATGAAAGTATTCTTCTCTGTTATTTCCTAGAAGTGTTTTTATTTACAGCTTTCATATCTAAATCTACAATCCATCTTGCATTGCTTTTGTGTGTACAGTGTAAAATGGAAGTCAATATGTGTGGATGTATGTGTGTGTAAAAGAATACATATTTTCCCATATGGATATCTAATTAACACAAAGCAATTTACTGAAAAGGCTCTCTCTCCTGAGTACACTGCCATTGCAGTGGCATATCTGTAAAGTAACTATATGTATAGGTTTGTTTCTTGATTCTCTCTTGGTTTATTTAGCTATTCTTCTGCCAATAACAGACTATCTTATTCAATGTTACTTTATAATAACTCGATATTGTTGGAAGACAATTCTCCAGGTGTCTCTCAGATTCCTGCATGTTTTGCAAGCATAGGACCTGACTATCATTGTTCTGGTTTAACTTTTCAAGGGTGTTAGTAAAGTGAACTGTCTTGGAAGATGAAAGATAGTATCTTTTTGCAGAGCAAAGGGAAACTTAGCTTATAGTCTCAGAAGGTAGAGATAGTGTCTACCTCTGGAGCAAGGAGAAAGAATGCTAACTGTTTAAAAGATTCGGGTTCTGTAAGTTTAGGATTCATCTTCTATAATGCAATATTCTGTATATGCTGGTGTCATCTGGACCTCTTTGCATCATCTTGTAGGAATTAGGGTTTAGGGAACTGACACAAATATGCTGTTTCTGTTCTGACTCAAGGATAGATGCTTGTGTGATTTTGTTATATAAGTGATGCTGGCCTAAACTGACAGTTTCATTCCTTCAGTAGACTGGATCATAACACGAGACAAAAGGCGAAGTTTAAGACTGCAAAAACATACTGATTTTCAGAGAAGTGCGTAGAAGCAAGCCATAAATAACCACCAAAATGAATAAGCAAGTGAGATATCATTCTGTCTGCAAACACAATATTAACCTATGTTTTGAGTAGGTGATTATGTGCTATGTCCAAAATATACAAATTTTATGGTGGCATTTTAAGTAAGTTAAAGTAAGTCTAATATCACAAATTTCATAAGTTTTATTCACTGATTCTTTTTTTAAAATCAATGCAATTATTATCATAAAAGTATTAAAGAATAATATCTAAGCATTTCATTTTCAGAAATCAGGAAGTAACTCTGGTACAATTTTATGTAATTATAAAAGATTAGATGAATGAGATTTAGATTTGTTAAAGCTATCTGACATCAACACTATGCAGTTCTTTTTTATTAATTTCATTGTACTTCTTTTTCTATAGTTAAAGGATGTCCTTATCCATCTTGTCTAGAGAAAAAATGCCCACAGATTCTAAAAGCTAAAGAATGCCAGGATTCAGTATTAAATTTAAAAGACGAAGTGTCAAAGCAATTAATTAATGTTGGCCCCATGTCAGATAAAAGTGCCACATAATAAAGTCCTTAGAAACTGATGTAAAAATCTAAGAGTTAAAGCAGTTAGTTTTAGACCTACTCTCCTATTGATTTAATTTGTAGGGAGGCAAAGGGTTAGTATTCCCCAACCCTGTCTCCACACACTGCTAAACAAAAGTGTTCTTGCGTTTTCCATTTCATACCAGATCTTGACATCCTTTTGAATTTATTTTACATACTTGGGGAACATGAATACAACTTCATGCTTTCATCCTTTTATAAGACATTCATTATGTGCATTAACTGACAGCTGTGAAATTATCTGCCACTTGTCTTAAATAAAAGCAAGAAAATTCAAAATAGATGTGCATTCTGTACTTAGGCAAATTTCACATAATCTTCTTTAATTCAAATTTCTCTAGACACTTCTTTTAATATAGGCTTTAAGTACAATGAATATGTTCAGTCATTACTACATATTGAGTGTCTGATGGCTTTTGAAAGCTCAGGAGGCAGTCTACATTTTTCTCACTTGTTTTTAGTGTAACTAGGTTTGGCAGCTCTATGTGAGTTTTTGCATCTTAAAAAATCTCCATCTCTATTGCATTTTATTATATATTAATGTGTTCTTTAAATTGTTTTAATATTCATTTTGCCGTTTAAGGCAAAGTTGTCCAAAAAGAAGTGACTAGTGAGCACAATGTTTTCAGCCATTCAAGCTGATGCCACTTTTTTTTTTTTTTTTTTTGCGGTATGCGGGCCTCTCACTGTTGTGGCCTCTCCCGTTGCGGAGCACAGGCTCCGGACGTGCAGGCTCAACGGCCATGGCTCACGGGCCTAGCCGCTCCGCGGCATGTGGGATCTTCCCGGACCGGGGCACGAACCCGTGTCCCCTGCATCGGCAGGCAGACTCTCAACCACTGCACCACCAGGGAAGCCCTGATGCCACTTTTTAAAGATCCTTTTTGGTGACAAATATGAAAAACTAGCAAATGGGAAAAGTATGTTTCCCTTAGGGAAGAGTGTGTGGGAAAATATTAATGGTCATTTCTAGCTATAGGCCTTTGTTCTGCTTTTCATAAAGATAAAGATCTGATTAGATCAAAAGACAAGGACACAGAGTTTAAGGCAAACAAAACTGTGTAAAATGAGTAAAAGTGGGGCTTCCCTGGTGGCGCAGTGGTTGAGAGTCCGCCTGTCGATGCAGGGGACACGGTTTCATGCCCCGGTCTGGGAAGATCCCATATGCCACGGAGTGGCTGGGCCCATGAGCCATGGCCGCTGAGCCTGCGCGTCCGGAGCCTGTGCTCCGCAACGGGAGAGGCCGCAACAGTGACAGGCCCGCGTACCGCAAAAAAAAAAAAAAAAAAAAGAGTAAAAGTGAAAAGCCCTATCCTGGAAATTAAACTGTGGAGACTCCCATCCTCTTTTCACTATTATTTAGGTTTTATAGCAGTAAACAAAGTAACAGCTGCTCTATAGAGTAAAAGATTATTCAACCCTTAGTTTCAATTGCTTGAGCAAAAACTTCCTTTGGAACATGCTCACATACTTTACCAAATTAATGTGTACTTTCATATTTAAAATATAGACACTAGACAGATAGATGGATAAATAGATATATAATAGATGTTCTGTTAATAATTAAAACAGCATAAAGATATAATGGAACATTATTGCTTTTTAATTTGACTTATTTTGATTGGTAGATTTATATTTACCAAAATAAAAATGGCAGGTGACTAGGCAGTTACACTATTTAATAACTTGTGCTTCTAAGATTTTCTTTGGGAGGTATAGGTCTGCCCTAAATAATCTGTCTGTAGGTTAATAACTTAAATCATTACAGGATACTGTTTCACTTCAGGATTTACCTCAGTTTGTGTGTTTATGTTTGTTGACTAAGTATGAGTAGTTATGTTATTCTTGTAGTTATTTTACTATGATTATTATTATTACTACTACTACTATGATCATTAATGGGGAGAAGACATGGACAAATAATTTCAGAGACAAATATAAAAATGTAACCATAGTAAGTACAACAAAGCAGAGGTATATTTTAGTGAGATAACATAAGGGGATATAATACTGGTAGAAAAATAGTGGATCATTTTCAAGTGGAAGAATCTATATAAATGACATCTGAAAGATGATTAGGTGTTAATTAGGTTAAGTATTTGCAATTCCAATAAAAACTCTGTCAGTATTATTCATGGGGTTTGACAAGCTGCTTCTATATTTTACTTGGAAAACAAAGTAGAAGAGGAGCCATGTTAATTTTGAAAAAAATAGGAATAAGTTGAAGAAGCTTGCCCCATCAGATATCAAAGTATAATAATTAAAGATATGGTATTAACCAATGAAGAGGTAATTAGAACAGAACTAAATAAAGAACACAGAAAAAAGCCTGTACTTATAAGGAAATAAAGTATGATACAGGGAGCATTACAGATCAGTGTGAAAAGGTAGACTAGATATTAAATGCTTCCTGCACAATCATCTTTATGGGGGAAAAAAATGAATCCATACCTGACATCATATATATTTAAAAACTTTAGTTTTAATTTTAAATTTAGGAAGAAAATATACTCTCCTCATAAAATTGGAGATTTCTTAAATAAGGAGTAAAAAACACAGACTTTAAAGAAATATATTGATAAATTTGATTACATTATAATTTATAACAATTTATATTCATAAAAAGACATCAGAAAGCTAAAATATAATCTTAGGTTAGGAGATATT
The DNA here is from genome assembly GCF_963455315.2 of Globicephala melas. Classification (NCBI taxonomy): domain Eukaryota; kingdom Metazoa; phylum Chordata; class Mammalia; order Artiodactyla; family Delphinidae; genus Globicephala; species Globicephala melas. The sequence goes on from NC_083318.1 coordinate 83,184,720, forward strand.
TCCCATAATATATTTTCAAAAATTAAGGAGAAAAGGTAAACCCAATAGACTAACAAACAAAATATTAAATTGGACAATTCATAGAAGAGAGTAATAAACATAAAATAAGCTCAAATTTTCTACTATCAAAATGCAACTAAAAACTTAGTAAGATAGAATTTCCCAGTAAGTGATGACAAAGATGCAGAGAAATGACATCTCTTATTCTGCTAGAGAAATATGAACTAGTACAATCATTTTAGTCAGCAATATGATAATTCCTAGAAAAACTGAAGATGCGCATACAATGAATGCTACCCAACCACATATATGTACACAAGAGAAATAACTAACTTGTTCATATCAACATTTGTTTTATCACTCAAGAAAAGAAAGGGTAGTGGAAAGAAGGGAAAGGAGGAGGGAGGGAGGAAGGATGGAAAGAAAGAAGGAAATTTAAAACCCTAAATGTAATCTTTAGAAGAATGGATGAGCAAATGACATTGTATTCCTACGTTAGATATCAAACAAAAATAAAAAGGGATAAACTGGGGCTCCCCTGATGGCGCAGTGGTTGAGAGTCCTCCTGCCGATACAGGGGACACGGGTTCGTGCTCCGATCCGGGAAGATCCCACATGCCGCGGACCGGCTGGGCCCGTGAGCCATGGCCACTGAGCCTGCGCGTCCGGAGCCTGTGCTCCGCAGTGGGAGAGGCCACAGCAGTGAGAGGCCCGCGTACTGCAAAAGAAAAAAGAAAAAAAAAGGGATAAACTAGCTCTATATGTATAAATATAGATGAACTTTTCAAGTAATATTGGATGTAAAAGAGTAAACTGCATGTGAATATATACCATGATATTCAATGGTATCTACCATGATCCCATTTACATAGAGTTTTCCGGACGCACAGGCTCAGCGGCCATGGCTCACGGGCCCAGCCGCTCCGCGGCATGTGGGATCCTCCCGGACTGGGGCACGAACCCGTGTCCCCTGCATCGGCAGGAGGACTCTCAACCACTGTGCCACCAGGGAAGCCCTTCATAGAGTTTTAAAGCGTGTAAAACAGTGATTTATTGCTTAAGAATACATATATATGTAATACAAACTATTTGTTAAATGTGTGGAATTGATAAACCTTCAAATCACAACACTGGTTATCAGGGGTTGAGAATGGGAAAGGAAGTAGATGAAGTAGATATGATTGGAGTGCAGGGATTCTACTCTCTTGGCAATGTGTTATTTCTTATGTTGAGTGATGTAAACATGATTATTGGTTATATTCTCTATTGTTGTTTCTTTTTTGTATGTCTAACAGTAGGTAAGGACTTTCCAGACAGAGAAATTGGTGTACACATAGGCCCAGTAGAAGGAAGAGACATGAGACTAAAAGAAAGCCAGTGTGCTCAGGTGGAGCCCATCAGGGCTAGAGTGTTTGAGATGAGACCATACAAGTTAAGCAGATGGGAAGATCATGCAGACAGTCTTGCTAGATGTGCTAAGAGAGCTTTGTTCTCAAAGTTATGGGGAAATTCTGAAAGAATTTAAGTAGAAAAGTGATGTGATCAAATTTTTCTTGTAAAATAATATAGTCACAATTTTATTGTTTAATACTATTTTCCTTCTGCCTGATTTTATGGATATAATCTAAATTTAATCATAGATTTTTAAATAGATCTTTATTGGAATATAATTGCTTCACAATACTGTGTCAGTTTCTCTTGTACAACAAAGTGAATCAGCGATATGCATACATATGTCTCCCCATATCCTCCCTCTCTTTAGCGTCCCTCCCACCCTCCCTATCCCACCCTTCTAGGTCGTCGCAAAGCACCAAGCTGATCTCCCTGTGCTATGCTGCTGCTTCCAAATAGCTATCTATTTTACATTTGGTAGTGTATGTATGTCGATACTAATCTCATTTCACCCCAGCTTCCCCCTCCCACCCAGTGTCCTCAAGTCCATTCTCTATGTCTACATCTTTATTCCTGCCCTGCCACTAGGTTCATCAGTACCTTTTTTTTTTTTTTTTTAGATTCCATATATGTGTGTTAGCATACAGTATTTGTTTTGCTCTTTCTAACTTACTTCACTCTATGACAGACTCTGCATCCATCCACCTCAGTACAAATAACTCAATTTCATTTCCTTTTATAGCTGAGTGATATTCCATTGTGTATATGTACCACATCTTCTTTATCCATTCATCTGTCGATGGACATTTAGGTTGGTTCCACATCCTGGCTGTTGTAAATAGTGCTGCAATGAACATTGTGGTACATGACTCTTTTTGAATTATGGTTTTCTCAGGGTATATGCCCAGTAGTGGGATTGCTAGGTCATGTGGTAGTTCTATTTTTAGTTTTTTAAGGACCCTCCATTGCTGTTCTCCATAGTAGCTGTATCAATCTACATTCCCACCAACAGTACAGGAGGGTTCCCTTTTCACCACACCCTTTCCAGCATTTATTGTTTCTAGATGTTTTGATAATGGCCATTCTGTCCTGCGTGAGGTGATACCTCATGGTAGTTTTGATTTGCATTTCTCTAATAGTTAGTCATGTTGAGCATCTTTTCATGTGTCTCTTGGCCATCTGTATGCCTTCCTTGGTGAAATGTCTGTTTAGGTCTTCTGCCCACTTTGTAACTGGGTTGTTTGTTTTTTTGATATTGAGCTGCATGAGCTGCTTGTATAATTTGGGTATTAATTCTTTGTCCATTGCTTCATTTGCAAATATTTTCTCCCATTCTGAGGGTTGTCTTTTCGTTTTGTTTATGGTTTCCTTTGCTGTGCAAAAGGTTTTAAGTTCCATTTGGTCCCATTTGTTTATTTTTGTTTTTATTTCTATTTTTCTAGGACGTGGGTCAAAAAGGATCTTGCTGTGATTTATGTCATAGAGTGTTCTGCCTATGTCTTCCTCTAAGAGTTTTATAATGTCTGGCCTTACATTTAGGTTTTAATCCATTTTGAGTTTATTTTGTGTATGGTCTTAGGGAGTGTTCTAATTTCATTCCTTTACTTGTAGCTGTCTGGTTTTCCCAGCACCACTTATTGAAGATGCTGTCTTTTCTCCATTGTATGTTCTTGCCTCCTTTGTCATAAATTAGGTGCCCATAGGTGCGTTGGTTTATCTCTGGTCTTTCTATCCTGTTCCATTGATCTATATTTCTGTTTTTGTGCCAGTATGATACTGTCTTGATTACTGTAGCTTTGTAGTATAGTTTGAAGTCAGGGAGGCTGATTCCTCCAGCTCCATTTTTCTTTCTCAAGATTGCTTTGGCTATTCAGGGTCTTTTGTGTTTCCATACAAATTGTGAAATTTCTTGTTCTAATTCTGTGAAGAATGCCATGGGTAGATTGATAGGGGTTGCATTGAATCTGTAGATTGCTCTGGGTAGTATAGTCATTTTCGCAATGTTGATTCTTCCAATTCAAGAACATGGTATATTTCTCCATCTGTTTATGTCATCTTTGATTTCTTTCATCAGTGTTTTATAGTTTTCTGAGTACAAGTCTTTTGCCTCCTTATGTAGGTTTATTCCTAGGTATTTTATTCTTTTTGTTGCAATGGTAAATGAGAGTGTTTCTTTAATTTCTCTTTCTGATTTTTCATTGTTGGTGTATAGGAATGCCAGGGATTTCTGTGCATTAATTTTGTATCCTGCCACCTTACCAAATTCATTGATTATTTCTAGTAGTTTTCTGGTGGCATCTTTAGGATTCTCTATGTATAGTATTATGTCATCTGCAAACAGTGACAGTTTTACTTCTTCTTTTCCAATTTGGATTCCTTTTATTTCTTTTTCTTCTCTGATTGACATGGCTAGGACTTCCAAAACTATGTTGAATAAGATTGGCAAGAGTGGATATCCTTGCTTTGTTCCCAATCTTAGTGGAAATGCTCTCAGTCTTTCATCATTGTGTATGATGCTTGCTGTGGGTTTGTCATATATGGCCTTTGTTATGTTGAGGTAGGTTCCCTCTATGCCCATTTTCTGGAGAGTTTTTATCCTAAATGGGTGTTCAATTTTTTCAAAAGCTTTTTCTTCAGCTATTGAGATGATCATATGGTTTTTAGTCCTTAATTTGTTAATGTGGTGTATCACATTGATTGATTTGCGTATATTGAAGAATCCTTGCATCCCTGAGATAAATCCCACTTGATCATGGAGTATGACCCTTTTAATGTGCTGTTGGATTCTGTTTGCTAGTGTTCTGTTGAGGATTTTTGTATCTATGTTCATCAGTGATATTGGTCTATAATTTTCTTTTTTTGTGATATCTTTTTCTGGTTTGCTATCAGGGTGATGGTGGCTTCGTAGGATGAATTTGGGAGTATTTTCCCTCTGCAATTTTTTGGAAGAGTTTGAGAAGGATCGCTGTCAGCTACTGTCAGCTGTTCTCTAGATGTTTCAAAGAATTCACCTGTGAAGACATCTGGTCCTGGACTTTTGTTTGCTGGAAGATTTTTAATTACAGTTTCAATTTCATTTTTTGTGATAGGTCTGTTTATATTTTCTAATACTTCCTGGTTCGGTCTTGGAAAATTGTACCTTTCCAAGAATTTGTCCATTTCTTTGTGGTTGTCCATTTTATTGGCATATAGTTGTTTGTAATATTTTATAATCATTTCTATTTCTGCAGTGTCAGTTGTGATTTGTCCTTTTTCGTTTCTAATTTTATTGATTTGTATTCTCTCCTTTTTTCTTGATGAGTCTGGCTAAGGGTTTATCAATTTTGTTTATCTTCTTAAAGAACCTGCTTTTAATTTTATTGATCTGTACTATTGTTTTCTTTGTTTCTATTTCATTTATTTCTGTTCTGATCTTTACAATTTCTTTCCTTCTACTGACTTTGGGTTTCCTTTGTTCTTCTTTCTCTGGTGGTTTTAAGTGTAGGGTTAGATTGTTCATTTGAGATTTTTCTTGTTTCTTCAGGTGAGATTGAATTGCTATATACCTGCCTCATAGAACCACTTTTGCTGCATCCAATACGTTTTAGGTCATCATGTTTTCATTGCCATTTGTTTCTATGTATTTTTTTTATTTCTTCTTTGATTTCTTTAGTGATCTCTTGGTTATTTAGTAGCACACTGTTTAGCTTCCATGTATTTCTGTTTTTTACAGTTTTTTTTCCTGTAATTGATTTCCAATCTCAAAGCGCTGTGGTCAGAATAGATGCTTGATACGATTTCAATTTTCTTAAATTTTCTGAGACTTGATTTGTGACCCAAGTTGTGAGATGTGATCTATCCTGGAGACTGTTCTGTGTGCACTTGAGAAGAAAGTGTATTCTGCCACTTTTTTTTTTTTCAGAATTTATTTTTTACTTTTTTTAAAATTACATCTTTATTGAAGTATAATTGCTTTACAGTGGTGTGTTAGTTTCTGCTGTATAACAAAGTGAATCAGCTATACATATACCTATATCCCAATATCTCCTCCCTCTGCATCTCCCTCCCACCCTGCCTAACCCATCCCGCTAGGTGGACACGAAGCACTGAACTAATCTCCCTGTGCTATGTGGCTGCTTCCCACTAGCTATCTATTTTACATCTGGTAGTGTGTATATGTCCATGACACTGTCTCACTTCTTCACAACTTACCCTTCCCCCTCCCCTGTCCTCAAGTCCATTCTCTATGTCTGTGTCTTTATTCCTTTCCTGCCCCTAAGTTCTTCAGAACCTTTTTTTTTTTTTTAGTTTCCATGTATATGTGTTAGCATACGTTATTTGTTTTTCTCTTTCTGACTTAGTTCACTCTGTATGACAGACTCTAGGTCCATCCACCTCACTACAATAACTCAATTTCATTTCTTTTTATGGCTGAATAATATTCTATTGTGTATATGTGTCACGCCTTCTTTATCCATTCATCTGTCAATGGACACTTATGTTGCTTCCATGTCCTGGCTATTGTAAATAGAGCTGCAATGAACATTGGGGTACATGACACTTTTTGAATTATGGTTTTCTCAGGGTATATGCCCAGTAGTGGGATTGCTGGGTCATGTGGTAGTTCTATTTTTAGTTTTTTTAGGAAGCTTCATACTGTTCTCCATAGTGGCTGTATCAATTTACATTCCCACCAACAGTGCAAGAGGGTTCCCTTTTCTCCACACCCTCTCCAGCATTTATTGTTTGTAGATTTTTTTGATGATGGCCATTCTGACTGGTGTGAGGTGACACCTCATTGTAGTTTTGATTTACATTTAATGTTTATTGATGTTGAGCATCCTTTCATGTGTTTGTTGGCAATCTGTATACCTTCTTTGGAGAAATGTCTATTTAGATCTTCTTCCCATTTTTGGATTGGGTTTTTTTGTGTGTGTGTGTGATATTGAGCTGCATGAGTTTCTTGTATATTTTGGAGATTAATCCTTTGTCAGTGGCTTCATTTGCAAATATTTTCTCCCATTCTGTGGGTTGTCTTTTCGTCTTGGTTATGGTTTCCTTTGCTGTGCAAAAGCTTTGAAGTTTCATTAGGTCCCATTTGTTTATTTTTTTTTATTTCTATTTCTCTAGGACATGGGCCAAAAAGGATCTTGCTGTGATTTATGTCATAGAGTGTTCTGCCTAAGTTTTCCTCTAAGAGTTTTATAGTGTCTGTCCTTACATTTAGGTTAATCCATTTTGAGTTTATTTTTGTTTATGGTCTTAGGGAGTGTTCTAATTTCATTCTTTTACATGTAGCTGTCCAGTTTTCTCAGCTCCACTTATTGAAGAGGCTGTCCCTTCTCCATCATATACTCTTGCCTCCTTTATCAAAGATAAGGTTACCATATGTGCATGGGTTTATTTCTGGGCTTTCTATTCTGCCACTTTTGGGTGGAATGTTCTATAAATATCCACTAAATCTATCTGGTCTACTGTGTCATTTAAAGCTTGTGTTTTCTTATTTATTTTCTCTTTGGATGATCTGTCCATTGGTGAAAGTGGGGTGTTAAAGTCCCCTACTATTACTGTGTTACTGTCGATTTCCCCTTTTATGGCTATTAACATTTGCCTTATGTATTGAGGTGCTCCTATGTTGGGTGCATAAACATTTATAATTGTTATATCTTCTTGGATTGATCCTTTGATCATTATGTAATGTCCCTCCTTATCTCTTGTAACAGTCTTTATTGTAATGTATTTTATCTTATACGAGTATTGCTACTCCAGCTTTTTTTTTTTATTTCCATGTGCATGGAATATCTTTTTCCATCCCTTTACTTTCAGTTTGTATGTGTCCCTAGCTCTGATGTGGTTCTCTTGTAGACAGCATATATATGGCCCTTGCGTTTGTATCCATTCAGCCAGTCTGTGTCTTTTGGTTGGGGTATTTAAACCATTTACATTCAAGGTTATTGATATGTATGTTCCTATTACCATTTTAAAAATTGTTTTGTGTTTGTTTTTGTGGGTCTTTTTCTTCTCTTGTGTTTCCTGCCTAGAGAAGTTTCTTTAGCATTTGTTGTAAAGCTGGTTTGGTGGTGTTCAATTCTCTTAGCTTTTGTTTGTTTGAAAAGCTTTTGATTTCTCTGTCGAATCTGAGATCCTTGCTGGGTAGAGTAATCTTGGTTGTAGGTTTTTCTCTTTCATCACTTTAAGTATATCCTGCCACTCCCTTCTGGCCTGCAGAGTTTCTGCTGAAAAATCAGCTGATAACCTTATGGGGACTCCTTTGTATGTTATTTGTTATTTGTTGTTTTTCTCTTGCTGCTCTTAATATTCTTTCTTTGAATTTAATTTTTGTTGGTTTGATTAATATGTGTCTTGTGTTTTTCCTAGGCTTTATCCTGTATGGGACTCTCTGTGCTTCCTGGATTTGGGTGACTATTTCCTTTCCCATGTTAGGGAATTTTTTGACTATAAACTCTTCAAATATTTTCTCTGACCCTTTCTTTCTCTCCTCTTCTTCTGGGACCCCTATAGTTTGAATGTTGGTGCATTTAGTGTTGTCCTAGTGGTCTCTGAGATTGTCTTCAGTTCTTTTATTCTTTTTCCTTTATTCTGCTCCTCAGCAGTTATTTCCACCATTTTGCATTCCAGCTCACTTATTCGTTCTTCTGCCTCAGTTATTCTGTTTTGATTCCTTCTAGTGTATTTTTCATTTCAGTTATTGTTCTGTTTATATCTCTGTTTATTTCTTCTTTAGTTCTTCTAGGTATTTGTTAAACATTTCTTGTATTTTCTCAATCCATGCCTCAATTCTATTTTCGAGATTCTGGATCATCTTTACTATCATTACTCTGAAGTCTTTTTCAGATAGATTGCCTATTTCCTCTTCATGTATTTGGTCTTGTAAGTTTTTACCTTGCTCCTTCATCTGTGACACATTTTTTTGCCATCTCATTTTTTTTTTTTTTTTTTAATGAGTGGGATTGTGTTCCTGTCTTGCTTGTTGTTTGGCTCAAGGCTTCCAACACTGGAGTTTGTAGGCTGTTGGGTAGAGCTGGGTCTTGGTGCTGAGATGAGGACTTCCATGAGACCTCGCTCCAATGAATATTCCCTGGGGTCTGAGGTTCTCTCTTCGTCCAGTGGTTTGGCCTCAGAGCTCCCACCTCAGGAGCTTTGGCCTGACCCCCATCTCATGAACCAAGATCCCACAAGCCACATGGGGTGGCAAAAAAAAAACACACAAAAAACGGAGAACAACAACAAATTAAAAAATAAAATTAGACTTGAAAACTAACAGATATGTTAGAAAGAATATAAAAATAAAAATATAGATGAATTAACAACTGGGAAGGTACATCAGTACCACAATAGTAAAAAAGAGGAGAAGGGAAAAGAAAAAAAAGAGAGAAAGAAGAAAAAAAATTGGGAGGAAAGCCTTGGCTGTGGAAGGTGGGGGCCTAAGCAAGGTGAGGTTTTGGCAGTGGGTGGGGCCAATGCTCAGGACCCACAGGGCTGGAAAAGGCCCTGGGGGCTGTGGGTGGGTGGGGCTTAGGCTCAAGGAACAGAAGGGACCCAGGCATGCCCCACTCTGGTCTCAGAAGGTGGGGGAACCTCACCTGGGAGCTCAGAAGGCTTCCTGGGCTCGAGTGGGGGTAAGCACCCTCCTTTCCTCTCCTGCTACTCCTGGAGGGCCCCTCCCACCTGCCTCTCCAGTTCTCCCCTTGGCCCTCCTCCTTAGGGCTGGGACTGGCCTGGGAGCTCAGCAGGCTCACCAGGCCTGAGTGGGTGGGGCAAATGCCCTCTGCTCCTCCCAGATGGCTCCTCCTACCTGCCTCCCTGCTCTCCCTGGCCTGCCTCTTATGCCCCCAAGGACCCATACGGCTTTGGGAGTTGCTTTGGAGGGCAGGGGATAGGCCTGGCATCTCAGCAGGCTCCCCAGACCCAAGAGGTGGGCAATTGCCCTCTGCTCCTCTCCCGCTCTTCCCAGAGGGTCCCCCCTGCCTGCCTCTCCTGATCTACCTGGCCTTAGGGACGCCGATCTTGTCTGGACTCCACTTCTCCTCCCCCCTCAGTCCCCCCACGTCCTACAGGTTCACTTGGTGGTTCCTCCCATCTCCTTGGGCGTCAGGGTCCCCAACCAGCGGCCAGCAGGCAACCTAGTTGTGGGGAGATGCTAACTTGGCATCTTCCCTCACCACCATCTCCATGTACTTCCCAAGCCAAACTTCAATCATAGATATTTGATATAAAAGTATAATCGAAATTTGTACTGTCCTATGCAAAAGTAGGAAACCTACAGAAACATAGGACGTGCTTGTTTTTTCACTAGGGATTTTACAGGACATTAGATTTTCTTAGAAGCTAATAGATTACTCACATGAGGCCATTCATGTCCCTGGCACAAAGTCAGTGTACTGAACATTTTCCCATAAAGCCACACATGGATCAGAATTATTGTCTTCCTGGTCTCATCTAAGTATTAGTACTAATTTTGATTCCAGAAAATTAGAAGGGGTAGTATTTGGATCAGCTCTTAAAACAGGATTTTTCACACATGGTTAATTTTTATAATTTAAATAAACACAACTTTAATTAGACTGAATGCTTTTCAGGTTTTTTGTATCTTTTTTCTTCAAATACTACTATTTAGAGTGTTCTGCATAAATAAGTATGTGTTAAAGATGTTGCATAGTGACCAAAATTTCTTATACTTAATAGATGTACTTCAATCCTCAAGTCAGTTGTACAGTCCTTTGGGGAAGTGACACTGCTTCATTGAACAGTTTTCATAACTTCTGCTTTAGCTTCCTCTTCAGAGAAATAAATGTACTATAGACTTCTTAATGACTAACAGATTCTTCCTATGGAGCTGAAGCCACTTTGTTTTCTAAGTCTCATTCTTTTTCAGCAAGTGAACAACTCTGAGGAATACAACAAAACTTAACGTTCATGATGAATTTTCCCATCCATCATTAGAACTGTCACACTGCTGTGGTACTCATGTAATAGATCTTTGGTGCAAAGGCACCATCATGATATATTACTAATAAGGTAGGTTCTTCTGAACAGTCGATTCAGCTTAATAAGAATATTGCCAATTGTTTGGAAACATAAATTTTCAAAATGACACCTTATGCCAGACCCAATGCCATTTGTCACTCAACAAATAAACTACCTGTTACATAAAAGGTATGAAAACATGCTTTGAAATGCTACATACAAATATATCAATGAGCAATTGTATGATTTTAGAACTTAAATTTAATAAATCTATATATCTAATGAAATTTAAATTTACAAGAGAATAGATATTTTACCGTTTTGTTGGGTTTTTTTTGCGGTACGCGGAACTCTCACTGTTGTGGCCTCTCCCGTTGTGGAGCACAGGCTCCGGACGCGCAGGCTCAGCGGCCATGGCTCACGGGCCCAGCCACTCCGCAGCATGTGGGATCTTCCCGGACCAGGGCACATACCCGTGTCCCCTGCATCGGCAGGCGGACTCTCAACCACTGCGCCACCAGGGAAGCCCGAGAATAGATATTTTAAAGGTTGTAAACTATCTTAAATGCTTTTCAGTCTTTTCCTCCTACAGTAATTACTTACACATATACACAGTATCTCAGTGGAACTCAGAAATACAGCAAAATCACTTTTAAAATATATTACCAAAAATCATACAATTTTTTCAATATATACTATTTACTTTTTTGTCTTTTGAATATCAGATCCATTGTATATAATTCATTGATTGATCTTATTAGAAAATCAACATCAATTCTTCAAGGTTTTCATGGAATTAAGACTTGTTACATATAGTAACAAGATGTAAAATATGCTAAACATCTTTTTCCTCCTTGAGGATTTTTAAATGCCCATTCTCCTTTCAAAAATAGTAAGTGATTGTAAAAGTAAACAAAGATTTTACTGTTAAATTCTAATAATTTCATACAGAGAATATTTTTTTTCTCTCAGACCAATGCTTTCCTAGTGTTTCTTTTAATAAATGGCATTGTATCCTTTGGACAATGTCCCAACATTTTATGCATTTATGTAATCACAGGTCACAAAAATATTGGCTTTTATGTATGTCTATTTTTGCATACTTCCCATTATTACAAAAAGAACTTGGGTTCACTTGTTCTAATCATGTAATACCATTGGTAACATATAAATTTTAAAAGCAGTGTTAAGTAAAAACAAGATTAAATATTAAAATGAAACAGATTTTAAGACCTGAAAAGAGAAAACTCTGCACAAGTATAAACCTCATTCAAAATTTGACTACATCATTATCAAGTATCATAGATTGTGTAGAATAAAGGCTTGTTAGTTCATATCTGATGTAGAAATTTGATAGCACAAGAAAATGTCTTTTGCGGGGCCCCATAAAAAGATGAAAAATTCACTCAAATTTCTTACCAACATTTTTACAAAAACTATATCTTAATTTTTTTCTTATAGAATTCCTCAATAAAACCTAATGAAGAACAATCTGGAAAATGGATATTTGTTAATATTCTCTGCTACTTTTCACAATTCTAGGCATCGAATATCCCTTTGCTTTTTTCTTTTCACACATAGAAAATACTCTGAAATTGCTCAAGAGAAATAACCTACCTTCCTGTCCTGTCTCTCCAGCTCAGAGCCAAGTTCTCTGGGTAATGAATTTTGTGCCATGTTTGGGTATGGCTCCTTTTGATCCACTGACCTATAAACACAAAAGATAAGTTATTTGCCCACACACTTCACACACACACACACACACACACACACACACACACACACCCCATGCAAAATGGTGGAAGAGTGATGATTAACGTTCCTTATTTAAAAGGAGGAATAAAATGGAAGGAAACACTAGAATTCCTTTTATTCAAGCCAAAACCATAGAGATATATCTATACCTCTAGAGATATATCTCATTTTAAAAATATTTCCTTTCTCCTTCAGTCTCTACCCCAGAAAAATGATGTGTGAAATCTTTACATACTTTTCTTCATACCATTAAAGATGTTTAAAAACAATAAAAAGACACGTTTTTCCTCTATTTTGAAGAAAAATGAGACCATGTTTATCTAGTAATCTATCTGTTTTTCTAACTATTTAGTCATATTTATTATGTGGCAACCTATGTATCTTTTTTCTTAACATTATATCATGAATTTTCTTCCAAACCAATGCAAATACGTCTAAATAATTTTTAAACAGCTACAAAGTACTTCCTACTATGTATGTGCTCTGTGTAAGGGCTAGAATTTACTCCATCATTCTCTTATTTATAGTTTTCCAGGGATTGTTTTTCTCAGTTATTTTCCCACAACAAACTATCACACACACACACACACACACACACACACACACACACACACACACTGCACTTTTTTTAGGGGGGATATAATGTCAAAAGTGGCTTTTGAATCAAATTTTAATTATTTTATTTCAAATTGTAGCATTTCAAACTTGGACTAGTGTACCACATCTTCAACAGCAATAGATATGATTCATCTTTTATAATTTTGTCAATTTAAGTGAAATTTTGCATTGAGTCTTTGAATTTCATTTCCCTAATTCCTAGAGAAGCATTTCATAGGTCTTAAGGTTTTTATATTCATAGTTTGCATTTCCATCATTTCTCATTTTTATATTTTTGTCCTTTTATTCTTTTATCTTATTTTATAGGTACAGATTTATTTTCCTCCAGTTTAAATGAGAGATGATTGACATACAACACTGAATTAGTTTAAGGTGTACAGCCTAATGATTTCACTTACATACATCATGAAATGATTGCCATTTAAATTTAGTGAACATTCATCAACTCATATAGATACAAAATAAAAGGAAAACAGTAATTTTTTCTTGTGATGAGAGTTCAGGATTTACTCTCAACCCTTTTTTTTACATAACATACAGAAGTGCTAATTATATTAATCATGGTTTACATTACATCCCAAGTGCTCATTTATCTTATAACTGGAAGTTTATACCTTTTGACTGCCTTCGTTCGTTTCCCCATCCCACACACCCATGTCCTATAGCCACAAATCTGATCTTTTCTTCTAAAAGTTTCTGTGTTTGTCTGTTTTTTGAAGTATAATTGACCTACAACATTATGTTAGTCCCTGGTGCACAACATAGTGATTTGATATTTCTAAATATTACAAAATGATCACCATGATAAGTCTAGTTATCATTTGTCACCATACAGTGATATTTTGTTCTTATTTACTGCATTTCCCAGGCAGTATATTTCATCCCTGTGACAGTTATTTTGTAACTGAAGGTTTGTACCTATCCCTGCCCCCACCGCCACCACCGGCAGCCACCTCCTTGTTCTCTGTATCTATGTCTCTGTTTCTGTTTTGTTATGTTTGTTCATTTGTTTTGTTTTATAGATTCCACATATAAGTGAAACCATACGGTATCTGTCTTTCTTTGTATGACTTATTTCACTTAGCATAACACCCTCTTGATCCATCCATGTTGTCACAAATGGCAAGATTTCATTCTTTTTTATGACTAATATTACATTATATATTGTATATACACACCACAGTTTCTTTATCCATTCATCCGGCAATGGGCACTTAGGTTGCTTCTGTATCTTGAAAATTGTGAATAATGCCAAAATGAACATAGGAGTGCATATATCTTATAATATTAGTGTTTTTGTTTTCCTTGGAAAAATACTCAGAGGTGGAATTGAGGTGGTATGATAGTTCTATTTTTAATTTTTTGAGGAAATTCCATACTATTTTCCATAGTGACTACACCAATTTACATGCCCACCAACAGGGAACAAGGGTTCCATTTTCTCCACATCCTCTCCAATACTTGTTATTTGTTGTCTTTTTGGTAATAGCCATTTTGACAGGTGTAAGATGATATCTCATTGGGGTTTTGTCTTTTTTTTTTTGCGGTACGTGGGCCTCTCACCGTTGTGGCCTCTCCCGTTGCGGAGCCAGGCTCCGGACGCGCAGGCTCAGCGGCCATGGCTCACCGGCCCAGCCGCTCCGCAGCATGTGGGATCTTCCCGGACCAGGGCACAAACCCGTGTCCCCTGCATCAGCAGGCAGACTCTCAACCACTGCACCACCAGGGAAGCCCCTCATTGGGGTTTTGATTAGTATTTTCCCTGATGATTAGTGATGTTGAGCATGTTTTTAGTCATTTGTTGGCCATCTATATGTGTTCTTTGGAAAAATATCTATTTAGGTTCTCTGCTTATTTTTTAATTGGGTTGTTTATTTTTTTATATTGAGTTTTATAAGTTCTTTCTATATTTTTGATATTAACCCCTTACCAGATATACCATTCAGAAATATCCTCTCCCATTCAGTAGACAGCCTTTTTATTTTGTCGATAATTTATTTTGTTGTGCAAAAGCTTTTTAGTTTGATGTAGTCCCATTTGTTTATTTTTGCTTTTGTTGTCCTTGCTTTAGGAGACAGATCCAAAAAAATACTGCTAAGACCAGTGTCAAAGAGATTACTGCCTACATTTCCTTCTGGGAGTTTCACGTCTTCCATTTAAGTCTTTAATCCATTTTGAAGGGGTTTTTTTTGCTTTTTGTTTTTTATTTTTGTATCATGTGAGAAAGTAGTCCAGTTTCATTCTTTTGCATGTAGCTGTTCAGTTTTCTCACCACCATTTATTGAAGAGGCTCTTTTTTCCTCATTGTTTATTTTTGCCTCCTTTGTCATAGACTAATTGACCGTATAAGTATGTGTTCATTTCTGAGCTCTCTACTCTGTTTCAAGGATCTATGTGTCTATTTTTGTGCCAATACCATACTATTTTGATGACTGTGATTTTGCAGTATAGTTTGAAATCAGAGAGCATGATACCTCTAGTTTTGTTCTTCTTTCTCAAGATTGTTTTGGCTATTCAGGGTCTTTTGAATTTCCATACAAATTTTAGAATTATTTTTCTAGTTCTGTAAGAAATGTCATTGGTATTTTGGTAGGGATTGCATTGAATCTGTAGATTGCCTTGGATAGTATGGTCCTTTTAACAATATCAATTCTTCCAGTCCATGAGCACAATATCTTTCCATTTGTTTGTATTGCCTTCAGATTCTTTCAACAGTTTCTCATAGTTTCCCAAGTATAGGTATTTTATCTTCTTAGTTAAGATTTATTTCTAGATATTTTATTCTTTTTGATGCCATTGTGAATGGGATTGTTTTTTGTACTTTTCTTTGTTATAGCTTGTTGTTAGTGTAGAAATGTAGCATATTTCTGCATATTAATTTTGTACCCTGCAATTTTACTGAATCCATGTTTTAATTCTAATAGTTTTTGGTGGCATCTTTAAGAATTTCTATATGTCATATATGTCCTCTGCAAACAGTGACAGTTTTACTTTTTCCTTTCCAATTTAGATGGCTTTTATTTCCTTTTCTTGTCTGAAATCTGTGCTTAGGACTTCCAATACTGTATTGGATAAAAGTGGCAAGAGTGGGTCCTTGTCTGGTTTCTGATCTTAGAGGAAATGCTTTCAGCTTTCTACCCTGATGTGGAAAGTGACAATATGCATCTTCAGAGTAGGAGAATTAATGAAGTTAATCAACTGAGAAGAAATAAGTATTAATGTTTAATTGTGTGTGACCTTAATACTTAAAAGTCTTAATTGACTTCACTATTTTTATTCATTCATTCAACAGATATATATGCAGCTTTTATAATGTGTCAGATGCTATTCTAAGTACCATTGTTATAATAATGAAGTACAGATTTTTTTCCTCTCGTGGTGTTTACATTATTTTAGTGTGTGAGTTGTGGGAATAAACAAGTTAATATAAAAGCACAAAATGAACTAGGTGATTATGAGATAAGGCCTATGAAAAAATGAAACATGATGACTGAAGAGAAGAGGATTAACTTAGATTGGGTAGCCAGAGGTTTTACTGAGAAGGTGATATTTGATCAGAAACAGAAACAAGAAAATAAGAAGGATCCAGCTGTGCAGAGTTTTGGGCCCTGAGGGTTTCAGGCAGGGGGTTCCACAAAAGCAAAAATTATGATTCAGAAGTGAGTTTGAAATGCTTTAGATTCTGGCAGAAGATTGGAATGGATGAAATGAAGAGAGATAGGCAATGAGTCAGAGAGGCTGATTAGAACCAGGTAGTGTAAGGTCTTGTGGGTCAGGATGAGATTCTCGAGTTTATTTTCTGATTGTTATATAAAGTCATTGAAGGGTTTGTGTAAGTGAGTAAAGAAGAGAATTTCCATTTTAAAACAATCACCAATTTTGTTTGTAGAGAACAGAATCTTAGAGAGATGAGAATAGGATCATGGAGACTAGTTAGTAGGGTACTGCAATAGTGAAGATAATTGTTTAAGTCAGATGATATATTAGCATCTTATTGCTGCTATAAAAAATTACTGCAAATTGAGCAGCTTGAAGCAGTAGAAATTTATTATCACACAGTTTTTGAGGACAGAATTCTGAAATAGGTATCACTGGGCTAAAATCAAGGTGTTAATAGAATACATTCTTCCTGCAGGTTCTGAAGAAAAATCTGTTCCATACCTTTTCCAGTTTCTATAGGCCACCCACATTTCTGGGCTCATGGCCCTTGCCTCCATCTTCAAAGCCAGCAATGTCTTTCTCATATTGCCATCTTTCTTGGTTCTCCCTCCCCTGCCTCCCTCTTTCATGTATAAGGACCCTTGTGATTACAGTGAGCCCACCTAGGTAATCCAGAATAAACTTCCCCTATCAAGATCTACTGATTAGCAATCTTACTTCTATCCACAACTTTAATTATTCTTTGCCACGTAACCTAACGTATTCACAGATTCCAGGGTTAGGACATGGGCATCTTTGGTAGTCCGTTGTTCTGCCTGTCACTGATAGCAACGTTACCAATGGTAAGAGGTGGTCAGACTCAGAATAGAATTTGACAGTCGGCCTAACAGGATTTATGGATGCATTGGATGAGAAGCAGAAAGCAAAAAAAACAGTAGGAGAAGATTTCTCAAATTTTTGGTCTGAGTGAATGCTGATACCATTTGTTGAGAGTGGGCAGGCAGTTCATTCTAAGAGGCTTGCTTTCAGGGGAGGGATTAAAGCTGGAGATATACAGTTGGAGAATTCAGGCTTCAGTTTTTATTTTTTCTTAAATATGTTCCATTCAGCCTTCTACTTTGCATGCCATAATAGTAGTAAATGAATTACTCTTCACCCTTTCTCATTTACTTGATTTCATAATAGTTGCTTTATGTGTGTCTTCTTATGTAAATTTTAATTATTTGGTACTAAACAAAAGAGTAATTCAATTTGGAAAAGAGACATTGCTATCCATCACTCACGTGTTTTGACAATGTAATAAAAAAATCTCTTTCTTGATTTGCTATCTCACTCTTTAATAATACAGAGCACTCAGCACAATCCTGCTAAAAGGGTTGCATTAAACCAAGGAACAGATAATTACTCCTCTTACTTTTAAAGGAAAATCTTAATTTACTCCATTAAAAGATGAATTTAATTCTAGTAAAGGAAGCCAGTAGATCTTCTAAAACTGAAATTATCTGTAGAAATAGGTTACTGGTCTGAGATTTTTCAAATAGTTCACCCAATATGTAAAATCTAGTATTATAGTCATTAACAGTAGGTAAGCAATTTACGTGTATACAAATTTTATCCTTAACTTGGTTGAAGAAGCTCATGTAATGAAGTGGAAAGACTTTTTATGACTTTTCAAAACATAGAGGAGATGAAAAGGCAGATATAGGTACAGATAATAAGTGTCATGTGTCCAAAATTGCATTCACCAACTGACTTGACAGAACAGATTGAATAGCAATAGGAGTAAGTGTAGTAGTTCCATAAAGGATAGTGCCACCAATCATGGACTCCCAGAGGGCTTGAGGGACCATGAATCTGGGTCTCTCAAAGATTGTGAATGACAGTAGATTGGGGGAGGGGTACAAGCAGTACAATACCTTTGTAATTTAAGAAAATATTTTTTAATTGACTTAGTTATACAAAGCCTTCAGTATGGAGGACTGCTGTGCTTATCTATATGAAAATTTAACCACCAACATTGTCATGGATATTGGCCATGTGTATAGGTTTAAAGTCATTTGACTACTTTCGGCTTCCCCGGTGGCACAGTGGTTAAGAATCCACCTGCCAATGCAGGAGACGGGTTCGAGCCCTGATCCGAGAAGGGCCCACATGCAACGGAGCAGCTAAGCCCGTGTGCCACAACTACTGAGCCTGTGCTCTAGAGCCCGCGAGCCACAACTACTGAGCCCCTGTGCCATAATTACTAAAGCCTGCGCACTTAGAGCCCATGTTCCCAACAGGAGAAGCCACTACAATGAGAAGACTGTGCACCGCAAGGAAAAGTAGCCCCCGCTCGCTGCAACCAGAGAAAAGCCCGCGTGCAGCAACGAAGACCCAATGCAGCCAAAAATAAAATAAAAGTAAATAAATTTTAAAAATATATATCAGAGCTGGAAGAGCTTTTTAAATAAATAAATAAATAAAGTCATTTGACTACTTTGATTAACTTTTTTTTCTCACAAAGGCAATAATATTTTGTTTATATAGGCTTGGCTGTCAGTGATTTATTTTCATAAATTCAACTATTTTCAAAGTACATACTATGAATTTTATTCAAATTTTTTCATTTTAGAAGTAAAGTCAATTAAGAAAAATCAGTGGTAACTCCAATTTGGACAGTTTTGTGAGGAAAACGTACTTTAGATCATTATCTCAGTAGCTGAATCTATTTACTCCACCTGAGAAAGGTCAGTGTGTAAATTCTTAACAAACTCTACCCTTATTACTTACATTTGACCACAAAACAGAATTTTTCTATTAAATATTAACATAATTTAATTACACACACTCACATGCACACGCAAGCAGTTTTACTAACATTGTGATTGCTTACCATTTCTGGCTATCATTTATTGAGTGCATTAGTCAGATTCTCAGTAACTCAACAAGTAACTGTTATTTTGTTTCTCACACAATTGTGCTGGTCTGGCCCCTCTTCAAGTCAGCTCCCTTCAAGCAGTGACTTGGGGATCCTGGCTTCTTCCTTCCTGTGACTCTGCTGTCTCACCAAAGAGCCTTTATGGTCACCACAGCAGAAGAGAGGCTGACAGTAGAGCGAGAACATTAGCTCTTTAATTCCTCAGCCTGGAAGTAACACTTCTTTTCCTTGGATAAATTTACTTCCTTTCACCTAAGTGCAAAAGAGCTTGAGAAATATGCTTTTCCTGTGGCTCAGGAAGAGAAAAATCAAGAGATGGTGCTCACATAACTTGTTCTCTGCCATAGTGATTGCTATGCCAGACACAGTGTGCTAAGCACTTTCCAAACATTATTTCCCCAAACACTAAGAGGTAGGCACATTTTTATTTACACTCTTCAGGTAAGATAACAAGGTACAAAATACTCAGAAATTAGTAGCTCCTCTATTAGGTGGAGAAGCTTTTTTTTAAATCTAAAGCTATTTGAACTTTAATACTTAATTTTAATGTAACATTTAGTGTTTCAGAATATAAACCTTAATAAACAAGCGATATGACTCATGTGGTTAACAACTCTGCCCTGTATACATTGGATTTTGAATACCTAATCATTAGGTATTGGAAGGATTCCTATCCTAATAAGATTCCAAAATCCTATTCAAAAATTGGAAGCAATTTTTTTTTTTTGCAAATTTTGATCTGATTCCAAATTATATCAAACTTGATATCCCAACAGTCATTTTATAAACTTGAGCAGCATTTGTTTAATTTTATGGTTATTTAGGTTGTATAGATGAGCAATTGGTCAATTATATTAAAGCTCAGTTTTAATTAAGCTTCGAGTAATAGAAATATTGCATTGTAGAAAAATTGGTTAAAATATTGATTTAAAATATCTCAAAAGGGCTTCCCTGGTGGCGCAGTGGTTGGGAGTCCACCTGCCGATGCAGGGGACACGGGTTCGTGCTGGGCCAGTGAGCCATGGCCGCTGAGCCTGCGCGTCCGGAGCCCGTGCTCCTCAACGGGAGAGGCCACAACAGTGAGAGGCCCGCGTACCGAAAAAAAAAAAAAAAAGCATCATAGAATCAATGAATGATAATTCCACAGTTAAATTTAGCAATGGATTTTGAGTATGGCTTCTTAAATGTATCATTTTTAATACCTAACTTTATATTAAGCACATATCCAAGAAATAATTTTAATCATATCTTTCAAAAATGCCAAAACAAGTTGGAAAAATTTTAAAAATCAATTATTTTGCTGTTGCTTATTAGGTTGGTTGATTAATGAATAAAAATACACATTCTTGTAAACGTTTTAAAATTTTAGCTAAAGTCGGTTACTTGTAGAATATATTTAATCATATTTGTTTGTATATAAATACCTTTACTTAAATTCCTGAAATAACATAGTATACAAAATAGTTAATGGCTGAAGCTAAAATTTGATTAAGATAACATTTATTGGTTTAATTTTCAGTGTCATTTTAATAAAAAGCATACTTCTTGATCATTGGAATAGAGCAATATATTTTACAGTATGAAATTAATAAATGTAGATGTTATTGATTAAAATGACAAAGAAGATGATAGTGATGTTTCCACTGAAATAAGAATTTAATCATGTAATTCATGGGTTAGGAATGCAGGGAGAGAAGAACCAGCAACTTCTTAAATAATTCAGAAAATTTGTTGGTGAAATGATTGTGTACTCATAGGTCAGGTTTTGTCTTTATTATGATAGCCAGGGCTGCTGTGTGTAAAATTATGCCTTCTGGCCTCAAAGGATTTTTCAAAGAATTTTTCAGTAACCCTGGCCCTCATATTATATAACTTGGCTTTCTAGGAACTGAGGAGAAATCAAGCAAACCTCAGAAGAATCTCTAAATGTTAACCTCAGCCTAGACTCCTCCCCCTGGCTCTATGCCAGGACACTGGAATAGAGCAGTTTCTCTAATCTATCTTAATACAGTACACATTTCCAGCTCTCTCAGCCACAGCACCTCTTAAAGCTCTTTCCCTTATAAAAAAATATATTGTGTGTGAATTAAAGACATAGGGCCAGATTCTTATCCCTTGTAAGTTCAGGGGAATACCTACTCATCAGACCTACTTACACTGCATTTCCCTAGAGTTGAGAGAATGAGCTGGCCTGCAGTAGTTTATTCTCTTGCCTTGGAGTGCTTTACTTTTTCTGGGACTTCATAATTTGAAAACCTTATTGTCCCAATTTTCCCTTCTTCTAACATATTTCTGCTAAAGTCTGAGTCTTATTGCTTCATTTGCCTTAGCTTTTATTCCTGACTTTTTTGGCACTTAATCTTTTCTGAAATATTACTGATGCCCTGAGATAAAGGGTTATTTTTCCTATTTTGTCCATATGCTGAGATGATCAGGAGTAACAAGTAAAATAAAATGCTAGACTTTTTTTTTTTTCCGATAAACATAGATTGCTGATAGATTATTTCTTTTAGAGAAAGGAAATTAGTGTCAGAAATCTTCCCTTTTTTTCTACTATATACACTTAGGCTTCAGACAAAAAAGTAATCTTTTGTTTATGCGCATAGTAGGAATTCAATTGTTATTTAATGGGTAATTAAAGTGAAAAGAAAAAAAATATGACCACTCATTGAAAAATGCTTGTCTATCTTGTGTATATTTTTAACACATCTTTAAGTTAGAGAATTGTCATTAACTGATTGATCTATCCAATTGATCTGGGTGTCAAAAATACTGTTATGACATATAAACATATTCTTAATTTTTTTTTTTAATTTGAATTCTCTTGACCTCAGAATGTGTTATTACCTTTATGCAGCCACTTCTTTATAGATCAATTAATAGGTTATTAACTCAATCTATTAAGCCACTTCTATGTGACTGTTGCTGGATTGTTCTAATCAGTTGGGATATATCACTAAAACAGAAAAGATACTCCTCTTCATGGAGCTTACATGAGAGAGGAGATGTGATTAAAAAAAAACACAAATGAGAAAATAACATAAATGGTACTAGTTAAGAAATACAATGGACAAACAACAACAAAAAAAAAATAAAGCAGAATAAAAAGCAAAAGTGCAATTTTAAATAGGAAGATAGGAATTAGATTTATTGGGAAAGTAATATTTGAGTAATGACTTAAATCAGTGAGGAAGTGATTTCTTATAGATATGTGGGGGAAAAAAACATTCTAGGCAGAATAAAAAGCCAATATAAGTGTTCCAAAGGAGGAGTATTCTCAGCACATATTAAGTGTATCGAGGAGGACAGTGTGGCAACAAAGAATAAGCCAGACGAGAGAATTAGAAAATAAAATTGTTGAGAAAGGAAGGTGAAGATCACACTGGGCCTTGGAGGCACTTTATGTACTTTGGCACTTTATTTGAATGAAATGAAGGTCAATCACGGGGTATTGAACTGTGAAATGACGTGATCTAACTTAGCATGTCACTTTAAAAAATTCACTATGACTGTTGTGTTCAGAATAGACTATAGGATACAAGGATTTCATCCATGTGGCCAGTGAGAGGATGATAACAGTAATCCCAGAAAGATAATGGTAACTTGGTACAGGGCTCTAGAAGTGGGGATGGAGAGAGTAGTCAGATTCTGGTAATGTTTTGAAGGTAGAGACAGCAAGATATGGTGTGAGACTGGATTTGGAGTATGGAAGAAAGAAGGTGTCAAAGAGTCTCCTTTTTTTTTAACTAAAAAAATAGAAGAATAGAGTTGTCATTAGCTGAGACGAAAAAGGCAGTGAGATGGGCAATGGCTCAGAGGAAGTGCAGAAATTAAATTTTTGATACGTTGAGTTTAAAATTTTAATTATACATGACTGCAAAGATGGTAAGTAGGCATTTGCAAATACAAGTGGGTATACGAAAGGGAAGGCTGAGTTAGATTAAGAACGTGCGCCCTGTTTGTTTATTGATGGTATTTAAAGCCAGAGGCGTGGATGATTTCGCTAAGGCAGTGTGTGCAGAGAGAAACAAGGACCAAGAATTGAGCTTTAGATTCTTCCTACATTAAAACATCAGGAGAAAGAGGAGAAACTAGCTAAAGTTCTAAAATGAGTGAGCAAAGATATAGTAGGAAAACCAGGAGAGTATGCCATCATGGAGGCAAAGTGAAGAAAGTGTTTCACAGAATAGAATGGGATCAACTTCATCAAATGCTGCTAACAGGTCAATTTAGAAGAGAACTGATAACCAACCACTAGAATTAGCTACATAGGGCGATCAGTAACCTTGTCCGTAACAGTTTTAATGCAGAGATGCAGACAATATCTTGATTGGAATGGGTTGAAATGTGTCCTCCTAAAAGATGTTGATATTCTAACCCTCAGGGTCTATGAATGTGATTTTGTTTGGAAATAGAGTCTTTGCAGATGATCAAATTAAGATGAGGTCACTAGGCTGGACCCTTATACAATATGACTATGTTCTTATGAAAAGGGGAAATGTGGACACAGAGATAGACATGCATAGAGAGAAGATGATGTGAAGTCAAGGGGAGAATGCCGTCTACAGGTCAAGGAACACGTGAGGATACCAGAAGCTAGGAGGAAGCATGGAACAAATGCTCCCTCACCGCCCTCAGAAAGAACCAGTTCTGCTACACCTTGATTTTGGACTGCTAGCCCCTAGAACTATGAGATAACAAATTTCCAGGGGTGGGCCACCCAATTTATGGTACTTTGTTATGGCAGCCCCAGGAAGCTAATACAGAGTGCATGTAAGAATGTTTGGGAGAAGAGGAATTGGAAACAGATTATAGTCCATAGGTTGTAACTATAGTTATGGTAACAGAAGATGGGACTCACATGGTCTCTATGCCCTTTAGTTCAAGCACATTCATTCAATTAATTCTCAAACAAGTGTTTGTTGAATGACCATTATATGCATTCAACTTGGATAAACACTGCAGTGCAGAGAGGAGTTACAGGGCAGGTTATCAGGCTCTCAGCAACTTGTGGACTTTTGCTACATTTCCCTATTTACAACTCATTCTAAAAATAAGGCTCTGCTGGATGTCACTACGCCTCTCCACCACCCCGCCCCAGTTCCCAGCTCTGGCTCCATCTTCTGCCTCTCCTTCCCTCACTCAGTTTCATATCCCTAATTGCCTCAGGCTTTTTGCCTTTTGAGCATTCTCTGCCTAGGATGTTCTCACTCCAGGTCCCATGCGGCTCCCTCCCTCCCTTCCTTCAGGCCTTTACTCAAAGGGCATCTTCTCAGTGAGACCTTTCCTGGCCAGAACTTTCCTAAAATTATTACTGTCCTTCTCCTTCCCACCATGGAAATATAAGAAGGTAGAAATAGCAGAAAGAGAAACAGATTAGTAGTAGAAGACTCTTTGTACAAGACAGAGCAAGTGTACAATAAAAGTAAAATATAAGATAAAAATAGCATAATGACTAGGTATAATTAATAAATAAATTGTGTATATACATACATACCCATATGTATAGATAGATGATAGATAGATAGGTAGATAATGTAATCAAAACCTTTATACTGAAATCAGAAACTAGACTCTCTTTTCAAATCCTTAGAGTACATTTATAAAGATCTTCTACATATTAGGCCACAAAGGAAATCTCAGTAAATTTGTCTCTCTGTGCTGGATTCCATGCACCAAAGACACTGCAGAGGAGTGGGTACCAGGTACCAGGAATGGGACCAGGCAGGCAAAACCTTCGGAACCACAACTGCAGCAGCTCCCTTGTTACTGCAATTTGAGAAGAGAGCAAGCACTGACCAGGCTGCTGTGTGCTTTTCCTCTAGCCCATATCTCCCAGTCACCCAGATCAGCAGATCAAGAGCCTCAACAGGAAAAAGAAATCTTCATTAAAGTACTAAAAATCCTTAAAAAAGAAAAGACTATATTAATTAGTCCTGAGTACCAGAAAGTAATTGCTTTTCATCTCCTATTTTTGCTGCTCCAGACTTGAAGGTCTGAGTTAGAAATGCTAACAAAACAGAAATTCTTAGAAATTTACCTAATAACCACTGCCTTGCAATTTCAGGCGATTTCCCTTTAGCCAACTTCGGACAGAATTCTACCTCTTCTTGCTTCCATAGTACCCTTCAAAAACCTGATCTATTGCCTTGATGACTTTCAAAAGGAAAATAAATAGATTAGTAAGAAAACATTTTTGGCAAGCCTAGGCATTTACAAACGTGCAACCCATACACTACCAAAGGGAGAAATTTGTCATAGTTAGCATTGTCACTCATCAAACACAGGGCAAGTTGTGGAAAAACTGATTATCTGGAAGGAAAAATCCTAAATTCCATTACCACATACAACTTTTGTTGGGAACACTAAGCTTCCCTTAAAGCTGCTATTTATAGGTGTATTAGTGGCTCAGGAAATTATGAAATTGTTTTATTCCTACAATAGTATATAATTTGTATATAAAGATAATGGTTTTTAATACTTTCATATATTTTTTGTACTGAAGATTTGATTCTTTCCATTACTGAAGAGACCATGTGATAAGCAGGCTGTACACATTTTAAGGCCATATTACTGAATGGTGGCCAGATTTTTTTCCCCTTGAGTCTTTCTGTGTTATTTTCGTCCTTTATCCCTGTCATCAGTTCTAGCCAGCATTTTCTCATCCTTCTCCCTAGGCATTAAGCTAACAACAGAATAGGCATTTTAAACAACGATCAAATTTAGATGGAACTAAAATCACATCTGCCACTATTATCTAATCCACAATGGTCTAGGTTAACCACAAAGAGAGTTGTGATTCAGCTTTTGGAATTTGTCTATTTAATTTAAAAAAAATAATGGGGAAAGTTAATCTGTATTATATTTATTGGCATGATAATGTAATTTTGCTTGTCTCAGTGTTTTTAGTGTATCTTGATAAGGAAAGAATGCAATATTTTTTCTTTCCTAAGAATATGTACTGCTCACCTAAATTTGTATAGAGAAATATGGATGGTGTGTAGGAAACTGTTTGGATAATAATCTCCCATTAAGTGACAATTCTCAGAAAGAATTGAGCTTATGTCTATGAGTTTTAAATCAATGACACCAGTGAGCTTTTCTCATTTAAGGGAACACAACTGTTGTACCGAATTCATACATTATAAAAGATTCAAATTTTTATTATATCGAAA
Organism: Globicephala melas; assembly: GCF_963455315.2. NCBI lineage: Eukaryota > Metazoa > Chordata > Mammalia > Artiodactyla > Delphinidae > Globicephala > Globicephala melas. The sequence continues at coordinate 83,211,207 of NC_083318.1, forward strand.
ATGAGGATATAGGTTAGTTCTTTAAACTCCAATTATGTGCCAGGCACTATTTTAGGTACTAGGGATTAGAGAAGTACAATAGAATCCCTGTTCTCATAGGGCTTATATTCAAATGGCAGAAACAGAAAGCAAATATGCAAGCAAATAAATATGTAAGAAATATTATTTAAAATTACTATCAAGAAGATTAAATAAGACACGGTAGAGGGTTACTGGGGAGCTGGTCATTCAGAGAACTGATATGAGCTAGGCTGAGGGCAGAAGACCTGTCAAAGAGAATTATATTTGAATTCACACCTCAGTGATGGGAAGGAAGAAAGAAAAGATCTATGAAAAGTGTTCTTCAAACAAAAAGAGGAAAAATAAAACTACTTAATTAGTATAACTTTACACAACTCAAGTCAGGATTCTTAAGCAATGACTGTAGCCTAATTGAAGTGAACACTGAAACCACAAGCTGAAGACATTTATCTATTTGACTAATAAAGAAATATCACTAAATATCTGGCACATATTTTGTTGTTGTTGTTGTTGCTGTTGTTGTTGTTTGCGGTACGCGGGCCTCTCACTGTTGTGGCCTCTCCCGTTGCGGAGCAACAGGCTCCGGACGCGCAGGCTCAGCGGCCATGGCTCACGGGCACAGCCGCTCCGCGGCATGTGGGATCTTCCTGGACCGGGGCACGAACCCGTGTCCCCTGCATCGGCAGGCGGACTCTCAACCACTGCGCCACCAGGGAAGCCCCTGGCACATATTTTTTATGACACAGGCTTTAGACCTATAAGAGTCTACGGTTTCTAAGGGGAAAAATGTAAAGTATACCCTGAGGAGCTATAGCAGGAATTAAGTCAACAAGCCCCAAAATAGCGTAAATACAGAACTAAGTTTAACAAAATTTATAATACCTTGGAAAGTTGAAAAAAAAAAAAGGAAAAGAAAATAGGAGCTGGGAATTAGAGCCAGGGAAAGGCTAAAATAGATGTGAAATATACATTTTCAAGAGTCAAGCAATTATAATAAAATTTGAGAGATTCCTGGGGGTTCAAAAAGAGTTAAGCCTAGATAATAATAACCTTTATCTTTGCAGATCTGATTCAGGTTGGAGGTTATTTTCCATCAAACAGTAAATAAAATATTATCCTTTGGGATTTTGAAACTTTTCACTTTATGAGAAATCTGCATTGCTATTCTGCATTTCTTGTTTTGAAAGAGATCAGGATAATTGCTGCAAGGAAAAGAAACAAAAATAATCAAGACAAAAGATGATATAAGGAGTAATGAAAACTGGGAAGGAGAACTCAACTAAGTAGACAAGTAGACTAAAAATACGAATAGTTAAAATTGTTGCTTCCCAATTTTGAAGCCAAAGGGGGGAAAAAAGATTAAAATATAGTCTGTTCCCTTTTTAATTTTTGTCAAACTGTTAAATGGAGCATCTTTTCATGTGTTTTGGACATTCTTGATTTCTCTTTTGTGAAATGCCTGTCCCCGATTTTTGTTCAGTTTTCTATTGGTGATTTGTCTTTTTCTTAAGGATTTTTAAGAGTTCTGTGTGAATTTTTTGATATGTACCAGTTAATTATCCTTTGTCAGTTAGATGTACTGCAAATTTTCTTCCCCTAGTTGGTTGCTTTGCTTTTCATTATCATTATTGTGTTTTTTAATGAACAGGTGTTCTTAATTTCCTCCTTATAAGGAACTTACCTTTCTGGATAATTTTTGCCTTCATATTTTGAATCTGTGCTATTAGGTGCAGACAAGTTTACACTCATGATGTATTCACAATAAATCAAAACTTTTATCATTAAAAAATACACACACACACACGTATATGTGTGTATTCCATGGTTACATTTTCAGAAAGGAGGAAAACTGCAGTTTTTTGGGAAAGGCAAAACTTTTCAAGCACCAAAGTCTAAAAGAAATTCTTTAATTCTTCCATTTCTTGAGTAATACTACAATGCACAACCAAATCAATCATTCAAACTTTTTGGCAAAAAAGATGAAATATTTTATATGATTCATCTTAATATTTTTGATGACAACCAAGAACATAATATAAAAATGCAACATGCCAAAGGTATTTTTTGTAAAGCTAAAATATCATACCTGATAACATTTGGCTTTCTAATTATCAGGCTTTATTCAAGAACAGTGCAAAGAGTGTAAGGATTGCACATCTTTCAGAAAATTTTCCTAAATTTCTTTCTCAGCTGGGCTTTTGATAGGAACTTGAGAGAAAATACTTCATTCTCTTTAAAAAAGACCTCAATTGCTAACATTTTTAGGTGGAGGTTGAAGTTGCAAACAAAGCTATATAAACGTTATGTAAATGTATAATAAAATAGACATTCTTTTGTGAAAAGTTAAGAATCTAAGCAAAATCCCCAGTTATTGATTTTAAGTTAGTTAGTTTTGTTTATATTTATTGTTAATGGCTTGTTTCTTTCTAAATTTAAATCAGGAAACATCAGGAATTTATTTGGGTGCATGATATGATAGGTTTTTATTTTATTTTATTTTATTTGTTTATTTATTTTTGTGGTACACGGGCCTCTCACTGTTGTGGCCTCTCCCGTTGCGGAGCACAGGCTCCGGACGCGCAGGCTCAGCAGCCATGGCTCACGGGCCCAGCCTCTCCGCGGCATGTGGGATCTTCCTGGACCAGGGCACGAACCCGTGTCCCTTGCATCGGCAGGCAGATTCTCAACCACTACGCCACCAGGGAAGCCCAAGATAGGCTTTTAATATGAAACATTTGGTAACTCTACTTATGACAAAATGGTGACGAGCATGGTATACCTTTATAACTAATGTGCTCTCAAATCAGGTGTTTCTAATCCCAATCTATTTAATAGTCATAGATTGTACCAATTTCTGAGGAATCCTAACTTTGCCTTCTTTTTAAACTGTTCTTTCCTGTTGTTGTTTTTCTGTTTTACATGGTATATCAGTGTAAATTCAGCCACATCTTTTGTAGGTTTGTCTTATTTGAAAGCAGCTACTGGTCTTAGTCTTATGTGATTTTTTCCTTTGGCATCATGGCATCTTTCTGTCCCTGCTCTCTGAATATAGGAAGCAAAAGCTTGTACAGGGCACATGAGAGAAAGTTCCAAGGATGATGCAGAATACTAGGGAAATCCATCTGAGCTCAGTAAGGGAAACAATGGAGAACTATCAAAGGAGACACCCTTAAAAGGGTAACAAAAATAATAACAGCCAAAAAATAATCAAAATGTTTCAAAAGTGAAGACAGCTAACATACTATGTAAACAAATGTAGCAGTATCTTCTATGGATCCTTTTTGGAAGCCAGAAAATGTAGCAGATTCTTTTCCAAGTCTTGGGTAGTCTTTCTAAAATGACTTTTCATTGGATATTTTACAAAAGAACTTGTGAAAAATATGCTAAGTTAAAGTTAAGTAGATTACTCTATAGCAAGATAGTTCAGTTTCTAAAATGCCAATACACTGCTGAAATCTCCAACAGGAGAAATATGAAATATTTTTTTTTCCCAAATGGAATACTTCTTTCTCATGTGACATCCATTAATCTCACAGAACTTTGTTTCTAGAATTGTTCATGGAATAGGGTTTGGGGAACATTGCTTTAAAGTATAAATTATCTTTCTGCTGGCTTTCTCTTGTATGTCAACAAGTTGCTATTAGTAATTCCCAGAGTCCAGAGAGGTTTTCCATTCAGCTGTTTGTCATTCAGTTGACTGAATAAAGAAATTGAGTTCTTTTTTGTGTATATAAAGGCTTGCATGTATATCAGGGAGCAGCCTGAAATATATCAAGAGACAAAATGAAAATAACCTCTTTCCTGATTTCTGAGTCAGCATCCACTATAAACAGAAGACTACCCTTTTCTTGTCTTTGAATGATGAGTGATCTCTTTCCCCCTGGGCTTTTTAGTTTGCTGTAGCTTATACCATATGACTCGCTTGTTTCATGCATTAATAACAAATATCTAATTTTTAATCTTATATTTAAATTACAATAACAATTATTTTGGTGAAAGTTATATTGGTGATTTCAAGAGCCACAATTTTATTCTATTGTTCCAAAACTTGATTTTAACTGCACCTCCCATTTTCCATCTTTCTAATCCAAATGAATGTTTGTTGCATAATGGTTGAGGCCCAATTCATAGAAATACTGTGCATTGTTTTACACATTTGACTACTTCTAGATTAAGGTATTTTTCTTATCAATATTGTAAGTAGAATTGTGATTAATTTGTTTCATTGAGTTAGTAAAGCTATTTAAAATTTATCCTTTGATTTAACTTCTTAAGTCATCCTGCAACCATAAGGAACCATTTTCTCCCATGATATGTGACATCTTACCAGATTTGTGGATATTTATATCTTCTCTGTTTTGTGCGATTTTAAATGAATATATTCTGATGAACCACAACAACAATGAAAAATATTGATAATTCGATGTTCCTTGGATTTTTTTCCTCCAACTACTTAAAGATTTACATAAATCAGTATTTTCTCTAGAATTCTAAACTGAACATCTTTTATATTCAGAGTAAAAAGCACACAGTCACTTCCACCTTTAACTGACACTTCTGCAATGAATGGTTGATTCAGTAATACACATGCCTTTCAGGAAGTACAATTTTATTTCAACCAAGTTCTTCTGACATATTTCTACAAAGTCCTTCTGAGAACAGAAGTCTTTCTAAAATGGAACATATGTTTCATTTTACAGCCTCTCTCACTTTCTTGGTGATTGTGTAGATTTATTTCCTTCCAAGCTGGCTAAGATGTTTTCCAAGTAGTTTCATAGATATGTAGAATGTTTCAATAGTTATGTAGTAAAAAGTATTACAAATGTGCATATATATGGATGGATTATGTTTAAAAGATCTTTCAAAAATTATGGTGTTCTCTGAAAGTGGGGCAAAATCTCATCTTCAGATATTGGTTGGTATCCAAACACATTTGAAACAACTATTGTTCTCATTTGAAGCCATAGCTTGAAATGGTAAAATACTGGAATTTAAAAGAACTGGTTCTCAGGGGTAGTAAGAGGGCATGAATAGCCAATGAACAGGTCAAATAAATCAGTTTATGAACAATGAGTATCTTAAGTCAGAGATTTACTTCTTTTTGTATTACCCTTATAACCTAGTTCAGTAATAAATGCTTATTGAGTAAATGATGAAATAAATGAAATACATCAAGAATATGGGTTTGAACTGTGCAGGTCCACTTACAAGGGGATTTTTTTCAATAAATATACAGTCTGCCATTTGTATCTGAGGGTTCTGATTCCACAGACTGAACAAACTTCAGATCCTGTACTATGTTTATGCCCCAAGTTGGCTGAACTTGCAGATATGGAATCCCAGGATATGGAGGGCTGACCATGGGACTTCAGCATCTACAGATTTTGGTATCTGTGGTGGGTCCAGGAACCAATCCCCCTCAGAAACTGAGGGGTGACTGCATAGCATAGTGAGAGAGAGAAAGAACCTCACATCATTGAAGAGGACACCATCAAAAAAATCAACATGAAAAACAATTAAGATTTATCCATTTATTCAAAAATATTAAAAAATAGGGCTTCCCTGATGGCGCAGTGGTTGAGAGTCCGCCTGCCGATGCAGGGGACACGGGTTCGTGCCCCAGCCAGGAAGATCCCACATGCCGTGGAGCGGCTAGGCCCGTGAGCCATGGCCACTGAGCCTGCACGTCCGGAGCCTGTGCTCCGCAATGGGAAAGGCCACAACAGTGAGAGGCCCGTGTAACGCAAAAAAAAAAAAAAAAATATATATATATATATATATATATATATAAAAATAAACCTGAAAGTCTGTATCATGTATGTCATGTATATAGACAGGGTTAGTGCATACCAAGTTGTATAAGATGAATATTTTTGCCCTTACTATATTCCAAATCAAGTTTTATAGATTTCAAAAGAAACACACACACACACATGCACACACACTCCTACTTTCTTGCACGAAAATGTCTCTTCAAGAAGTATATATTTATAGGAAGCATAAACATCAGTTCTGTCCTTAGGGTAAATGACAATAAACTAACAATTTGACAACTTCAAAAAAAGCAAAATGGATTAAAAAAAAAAATTTCCATCTCAACCAATGTTGAAATGAATCGTATCCGGGTCCTTGTGATGATTAAAAGTATAGTGTAGCCAAGCATTATCCTGCCTCTTAGAAAGTGAGCAAAATTTGTGATTACTGCTTCTCTCTGCAGAATATAAATCCAGACCAGACTCCCATTGACAGGGCAGATTTAAAGCAACACGAGAGATTCATTAAATTCCCAAATTCCATGCCCCTGCCTCCTGACATTCTCAAAAATCTTTTTTGGGAACTTCTGAGGTTATTTTCTATTCAAGTTCACCTTAGAGATTTTGATACCTTTATCAGCATTACTGCTAGATGTTGCATTGAAATTTCTTATGATTGATTTTTTTATCAGATAATAATGCCATTTTCATGAATTTTATGAAATCTAGATAATATTTATTGCCTCTTAATAGTATTTGCAATGGAAGAGCTGAAGGCATCATGACACCTTGTTAAAGAGTTGATAGAAAAAGGTCACATGATAACCAGTGTCTCTGACAGTCCTTAAAATTTTAACAGCAGTAGCTGTCTAGTAGCTAGGCTGATTTCTGACAGCTGCTATGATGAGAAAGACCAGACTGTGGAAAAGGATGTATAAATTCTCTCCATTGACCTTCAGGCATAACAGCTGTGCACAGTCCTATATGAAAATTTCGAATGAACAGTTCAGATGTAATTTATATACACTCAGTGTGTTGGATTTTAAATGTTGATAGTTCTATAAAGCAATAGTTGCATTTTACTCAATGTAGCTTCCAAAATATAATTATTTCATAGTTTAATAACAAAGACTTTATGAAGACATCATACACATGTATGTTTGCACACTTGTATTAATATATCTTAAGTATAAATAATAGAAGTGAAATTTCTTGTATATATTAAAAAGTACATTTAACATTTTGATAAATGATTACATATTTCCCTCCTAGACAGTTGACAAGGACTTACAAGTTCACAGAATGTCCAAAAGTTATTTTTTCATATACCTTTGCCAAAAGACAAACTTCTGAAATATTTTCCAAGATATTAGGTAGAAAAATAATGCTATATGTTTTAAATGTTTATCTAAGGATGAGTGAGAATTTTTTTCATATTTATTGAGCATTTATAATTATTTTTCTGTTGGTTACTAATTTTTCTGTAACAGCTAAAAAACTAGAACCTGCTTAGCCTACCTTCTCTATATGAGTGCTATCTGCTGACAAGACAAAAAATAAAATCATCAACAAAAACACACACACATACACACACACAGACAACTCTACCAACTTCCTTTGAGGCAGAAACTAAGGAGGGTAGTGGTTTGAGATTCAAACCTTAGAAGTAAACTACTTTCAAGGGCATAAATAAACAGAATGCTTGTAGGAGTATTAGTATATGCTGGTAGTTTTCTTATTTTTTTTTTGTTCATGAACTCTATCAGTAAGAGTTTGGATTTTGTTTGTTTGTCAGTTCGGGTTTTTTGTTTGTTTTTTCTTTTTTTTAAGAAGTTCAAGTATTCTTTAGTCAAAGTTTAAAATGTACCACACTGCATTTTCGCAAAAATTCACTGGTACAAAACACTTTGCAGGTGCTGAGAAGGCAATAAAAAGTTGCCTTCAACTTTTAAACTCATTACTATAAATTATTCTTACAGTACTTTGCAAATTCAAAATCTTCAAACTACATCTTATTTTTCTAAATTGCCCACAGTACTCAAGGTTCCTGAAGCTAAGAGGATTAGGCAGGGAAAAGTGTAGATAAACTTTTCACTCCAGCAGAACTGCACAGGAGGTATAATTACTATAATCTAGGGATCTTAGTGTATACTGCACCCTGTTCTCCATCTACAAGTCTGAAAAATTAGAATATTTAATGAATATTCTATAAGAACAGTCAAGGGAAGTTTGTATAATCTGTCTATTGGCAAAGAATGTCATGATAAACATCTTCAAATGGACATTTAAAAAAACACTCATATGAACACACAAAAAACTACAGAACAGAGTTTTGAGCATTGGAGTAAAACAACTATATCTATATTCTCAGTATATTCCCCTAGAAGTGTGAACAGTAGTGAGACAAGCAGTGTGGAAAAACCTCCTAGGAGAGTTACTACAGTAGCTCAGGCAAAAAAAGATGGCAACAATTCTGAAGTATTAAAATTAAACCTGGAAAAATAAGGGCATATTAAATGTTTCAAGAGAGAGTTAAAAATATTTGGTATTTGAAGGGCTATTGAGTGATGGTACTTAAAGGAAAGGGAAATATCATTGAAGACATTAATGACATTCTGGGATGAACTATTAGGTGGTTTTGATACTGGACTGAGACAGGTATCCCTGGAAAAGGAGGAGCACTCTCGTGTCATGTTGTTCTGAGGTTAGGGAGAAATTATGAAATCAGTTTTAGACAAGATTTTGAGTTTCCTGTGAGACATCAAGCTATGTTAAGTCAGATTCTTGGAAATCAAAAGAGAGTTCTAAACTGGTGCTATACATTTCTAAATAATAGTCATATTGATGTTATGGGACTAGATATGATCACTCAAAAAGACAGTGTAATGTAAGAATAAGAAAGGCCAAGGGGCTTCCCTGGTGGCGCAGTGGTTGAGAGTCCGCCTGCCGATGCAGGGGACACGGGTTCGTGCCCCAGTCCGAGAAGATCCCACATGCCGCGGAGTGGCTGGGCCCGTGAGCCATGGCCGCTGAGCCTGCGCGTCCGGAGCCTGTGCTCTACAACGGGAGAGGCCACAACAGTGAGAGGCCCGCGTATGGCAAAAAAAAAAAAAAAGAAAGAAAGGCCAAGGATTGAGCCCTTTAGAGGAATAATGAAATTTTGAATGAATGCAGACAGAAAGAAAGATCTAAAAACAGACCTAGAAGAAGTTGGAAAGTCATCTATGAAGCAAGAGAAAAACCAGGAGATTGTGGTGTCACACAGGCCAAGTAAAGAGAATTTTCAAAGGACAGTATTGTCAACTGAAAAAAATAAAATGCTTCTGGAAATTTAACTAGGATAACTGAAAGGATTATTTTTTATGGAACATTATATAATCATTCTTAAGTTTAGTAAAAACAAGACTCAAAATTCTTATCACTATATGCCTGAAGCCAGTGAAATAATTTCTAAGTAATTTTGATAATAACAATTGTGCAGAAAAACATGTTTATTATTGCTGTTTTATTCTATAATTTCAAAAACAATTGAAAATATTTTAGATATGCAAAGAAATTTAAAATATAATATCTATACAATGTTTTTGAAAATCACTGCAATACTGGCACAAAAATCAACAGAAAGATCAATGGAACAATTTACATAGACCTGAAATAGTTTCTAGTATATTTAAGATTTCAACATATCATAAATAAGGAGTCAGTAATGAATGGAAAATCACACATTCCTTCAAAAATACTGATGTAATGTTTGGCTATCTGAACAAAAAACCATCTTACTATATTGCAAAATAAATTTCAGGAGGATTAAATATTTATTTGTAAGATTACCATAATTTAATTCAATAAAGAAATTTAAGTAATTAAGAAAATTAAAATCATTACTAGAAATAAAATAAATTTCTCCACTCATTTCATAAAATTACTGTTGTATTTGAAAGCTAGATAAAGAAAACTCAAGAAAATTATAAATTTGTATCACTTGGAGATAAATATTAGCTTAAAAATCACAACGGTGTATTTAAAAGTAATATTTCAAATACCTTATCTCAGAAACACAAAGATCACTCAACATGTTGTACATACATGGTCTAAGTCAATAGACCAAACAGAAAAACATATTATTACATCAATAAATATATATATAAAAACTTCTGGTAAAGTTCATTTCCTATTCAAGAAATATACTCCTAGTGAACTAGGCAATGAAATATATGGATAAACTCCAAATCAAAAATTATAAAGCAGAAAATTGGTGAATAAAACCACAACAAAATTAAGAATCTTAATCTTTAATAAAGATTACAAAATACAAACAAAAAGAAGACAAATTAGATAAGATATTCTCAATGTTTGTAACTAACAGAGCAGTTAAAGGAACTTCTGAAAATTCACACAACATGGAGCTGGACAAGAAGAACCTCAAAGAACTAATGGGCAAAAATATGAACAGAAATCCACAGAGAGGGACAACCAAAAGGCAAATAAGATGGTCAAACTCATTAAAATTAGAGAAATGCAAACAGAAGCAGCAATGGAATATAACTTTCCTCCCAGAAATTTGGCAAAAATAAAACATCTAATAACATAAGTATAGGCAGATAAGTGGGCATTCAGGAATCTTCATACACTAAAGGTGTAAGTGATGATTGATATATTCTCATTCTAGGGAGTAATCCAGCAATATTTAGTCAAATTAGATAAACACGTACTCTTTGTTTCAGATGTCCTTGTCCTGGTTATATATGCCAAGGAAATTCCTACACAAATCCGTAGAGACAAATTTAATGATGTTCACACACACTGTTTGAGTTAGTGGGGTTTTGAAGGCGATCTGGGTGACCCTCTTGGGGAAATAGATAAGTAAATATGTTAGATGCAAGCTAAAGAATATAAGTTATATAAACTATATATAATTATATATATATATATATTTCACAAAAACACATAGAAATAAAAAAGAATATACATTTAAAAACTAGAATGATTCCCTAAGTGGAACTGAAAAATGGAAAAGACTGGGAATATATTCATAAAGCCATATTGCATAATGCTGCTATATTGTCAAGAACTCCGAGTATTAAACTTAATTCTCTGTACCTGAAATTTTCTCTCTCTTTATCTAGCTAAGTATAGTTTAGAACATTTTCTAAATATAAATTAATGAGAGAATTTCTAAAGAATATCTGATATTTTTGATATATTTGCATATATTTGATATATGTGATGGCATAAAGATTTATAAACTGTCAGAAAAAAATGACAAACTGAAAACAATCTTTGCAATAAATATAGCAGATGTAGATTTAACTGCATTGATATCTAAGTTTTTACATATGTAAGTTTTTACATATCAGTAAATAAGTACAGTTTCTCTCAAATGCATGTAAGACATTAGTAGCCTATCCACATACAATAAATATAAATGCCAATAAACAGGTTAACAATATCCAATCTCATTCAAAGCCGTGCAAATTAAAAAGCAGTGTGGTATTTTGCACTCAGCAATAAAAAGATATAAAATTTCTATGATACTCAGTGCTTGCTAGATGATAGTGAAACAGAAATTAACTAATAAACCATATGCAAGTTGTAGAATGGCTAATATCAAGCATAAATATCTAAAAAATCCTATGATGAGCAAAAATGAAGGAGATCAAGAGATGTGACATGAAATTTCATCAAATGGAAGCCAGAAAAAAAGGAAATAAAAGAGTCCTCATCTCTCTGTAAGTAAACAAAGAGGTTTGTTGAATAAACATTTTAAAAGTGAAGAGTCAAGATTTCTAAAATGAGCAGTCTCCAGTTATTCCTCATGTCTGTTCACATGCTAACTGAGGAAGTTTCCGGGAGCTGTGTCCTACAAAAAAAAAAAAAAAAAGGCTTATATGGAGTACAAAGCCTCTGCAAAAAAAGCTTACAGGTAAAGAGATGTCCAACTCATGAAGGGCTCATATAATCAAATATTAAAAATTTGAGGGATATCTAATGAATTGGCAAAATGCTGACAATACATGAAGTTAAAATATAGGCATTAAAACAAAAATAAACAAAATAAAACCATTTCATTATTTTCCTATTTATTTGCTTGTGTATTCATACCAAATATTAAGTCATTATCTATGAGTGGTAGGCTGATATGCAATTTTTGAGTCTTTGCTACTTTCTTTAGTTTGAAAGTTTTCAACCATGCAAATATATTTAAGAAAACATTTTAAGAAAAGTCTGCTCACAAAAGCCCATGAAATGAAGAACACAGTCAAACTTGAGTGCTGTTAGTTGACTTGTGTTCCAAATTTGGAGTGTCCAGTTCCCACTGGACACTGGTGGTGGAGATTAAGTGGCCTGGGGAGGATCTCTGGAAACGAGAATTTGTGAAATGAAGATTGGACTTGGGGAACAAGGGCAATGCTTATGTTTATAAACCATCTGAGAACAAAAACCTTTTTAAATAAAATAAAAAATTGAAAAAACTTTTCTTTACAAAAAAAATTGTCAATGTATTTCTTTTTAATTTGTGGTTTTAAAATGTTATAAAAGAGGACTATAGTATCTTGGGACATTAAAAGTAAGACATGCACCAAAGTTTTGCTAATAAGGCACAAGAGTAGTGAGTGACAGGCAATTTCAAAACCAAAATGATTACATTTTTTCACATAGTTCTCATAGCTTCACCACTGTCACATTTTCAGAGAAGCACCTAATTTTTAGAGTTCCTGCCAACTTCCTGCTTTTTGCTTTATTTCACCTAACAAAACTAGTATTTACCTGAAGTGTTAGGAACAGTTTCACAATAGTAATTAAGGAAATGTAATGAACAGAGGTTGGTGGCAAAACACTTTATTACTGATTCTTGTCATGTCTTTTCATTATATATTCAGCTTATAAGCTTAGAATATTATTGGCATTCATGAATTGAATAGGATCTCTAATAAAAATCACAATGCTTAGTAATATATCATAAACAAAATTCATTGTATTTTTCAATGAAAAACATTCCTTAATTGTGAAAATCCCAATCCTGAATTCAGTACTTTAAATATCAAGTAGTAACATTTTCTTTTAAGTCATTTCCCTGCTTTCTTCAAGTTAACTTCAGGAAACTTTTTGTTACCTGTTATTTCACCTTCCTTTCCTCTCTCTCCCCATGTATATATATACACATATATATGTATATATGTGTATATATATATAGTCACATATATGTATATATGTGTGTATATATATATATATATATCAGAGTCTATATTTGCATAACAACACTGCCAATAATCAGAAATGGGGAAAATGAGAATATATGATAAATGGTTAGCTAAACTGAAATCATCAACTGTGGATGAGACATATACTGAAAGATACCTTATACCATATGATAATGGAAAACCTGAATTTAGTAAAAACCACAGAAATCATAATACATTTTATCTGAGTACTTTATCAAACCAAATTGCATTTTGGACGATCACTCAGACAAAAACCATGCTATTTAACTGTGTTAGATGGGGATATCTCAATGTTCATTGTAAAATGAGTTTGTGGGATATTACAGGTTAAATGTTGCAGGTTACAAATGTTTCATGGATGAAGATATCTGGAAATGCTTGTTTAAATAATTTAATCATTACTGACTGAAGAACTTCTCAGAACAGTTTCAAGAACTGTGAAGGTTTGAGCTTTTACCTTACTTGCAAGGTAACAAGTTAGCTTGCTACACTTTCATGGATGCTAGCAGAAGTCATAAGATCCCTGGGTCAGAGGCAAATGACTTTATTACTTATGGCGTGGCAGGCAGCATGAACATGTCCCATACAGGCAATGCGAATGGGTCCAGAGAAAGCCAGCACATGCAGTGGGTTGCGTTACAACAGAGGAACCGTGAGTTTAGGAAACTCAAATTTATTATACTGGGCAGTGAGCATTCTTCTCTTTTTTTTTTTTTTTTTTTTTTTTGCGGTACACGGGCCTCTCACTGTTGTGGCCTCTCCCGTTGCGGAGCACAGGCTCCGGACGCGCAGGCTCAGCGGCCATGGCTCACGGGCCCAGCCGGGGCACGAACCCGTGTCCCCTGCATCAGCAGGCGGACTCTCAACCACTGCGCCACCAGGGAAGCCCCAGCATTCTTTTTTGCTCCTATCTTCCAAGGCTGTTCACTATACAAATATACTTGAAAAGATAATCCAGATTAAAAGACATCCTGTGCCTCCTCCTTCAGAACATTCAGACAAGCAATATCCCATGGAGAACTGCCTCCTAAGAACCCTTTAAAATGCTTATTCGCATTGTGGATCTTACGGATACACTAGGACTTCCCAAATCCAATTTGAATATGCACATTGTGTATCTCTGTGTGTGTAAAGCCTCTCTTAATTAGATGTAGAAATCAAGAAAAAATTGAAATAAATCTTTTTCCATCTCATATGCTGGTTAAGATTTACAATCAACTTGACATTCTCTTACCATTGCATTCTTAACTATTTTAAAGTATGACAGGAAATGGAACTCTTTTGTGAAGTTTAATTAAAATATTTACATAAGTATAATGGCCTATGCTTGAATCCTAGCTCCAACGTTTACTATTTACATGTAGGGGGGGAAAAAAGGAAAAAATTCTTAGAATTTCAGGTTTTATCTGCAAAAACTTACCTCGTGAATTCATTTCTTTGATTAAATGAAATGATACATGTAAATAACTTAATGTTCCTCATATATAGATTTTGTATTATTATATTAAAATATATTCTATAATGCTATGTACTGTATTGTTTTATAAAATATTAAAATTGTAAATAATTATAAAATAAATCTAAAATTACATTACTATAGAAGTGTAAAATAAGGGTCAAGTGAAAACTGAGGCACATGCACATACACGCATAAAACAACATCATTGGAAAGTGACAAATACCAAAGACCAAGCAAATTTTAATTTCCAACAAATGTCAAATACAAGATAAAAACATCAAAAATAAGGACCAAAAAAATCATTTAGTTTTAAATATTTCACATTTATTTTTAAATTATCTATATAGATGTGATCAGAAAGCAAAGTTGTTAACTGGTCAATCATTACTTATAGTCTGGAAGCAAAAATAGGGTTATTAATATTCCTCTTGAAAGATGTAAGGACAACCTCTACAGAATGAAATTGATGACATTTCCTTCCAGTTCTAAATAGTTGCATCATAATAAGCACAAAGCACTGGTCCTTTTTCCCTGTTAACTTATATTCTCAAGAGTGTATAGGGCTTCCTTGGTGGCACAGTGGTTGAGAGTCCACCTGCCGATGCAAGGGACACGGGTTCGTGCCCCGGTCCGGGAATATCCCACGTGCCGCGGAGCGGCTGGGCCCGTGAGCCATGGCCGCTGAGCCTGCGCGGCCGGAGCCTGTGCTCCGCAACAGGAGAGGCCACAACGGTGAGAAGCCCGCACGCGTATCGCAAAAAAAAAAAAAAAAAGAGTGTATGAAAATAATGCCAACAGTCAAGTTTATATTTTTTATTTAGTAAGAATTAATATTGTAACTTATAGGAGCCACAATCATGCTAAACATCAGTTGTTTAAAGATGTGTTGAAATAATAATTTATAATTAGGAAAAATACTTTCCCTTTATTAAAATCTAAACAAACAGAACAAAATGTTTCAGCCAAATTCCTTTTAAGATGCATGGGGCTTAGATTAAAATTGACTTTAATGGGATCAGAATAAGGGCATCCAAGAATAAAATTCATATTTCATGTGCTCATTTACTTGTGTTGTATGCAATCATTTTACTGTAAGTTTCCATTTTTGTATAGTAGTTAATTAATACAAAGAGAAGAGCTTTTTCTTTCAATTTTTACTGTTGTCTCAATTTACTTATTCTAATAAATTAGTCAGAGTTAAATATATTTTTTAATGATGCTTTAAAAAAAATTCATGTAAAAAAGTTGGTATGGAAGTTGTGAACTGTTTAAACTACGAAAGCTCAAAAATACTTTGGCAATGTTGCCTTTGTTAATGAACTTGATATAAAGATTCTCCAGATGAGATATTAAACTAAGGTGTTTTCTGTAAAGTCAAATATTCTTACCTGTACTTTTTCCAGATGGCCTTCTGCAGGCCATCATTTTTCAGCTGTCCATGAAACAAATGCTAGGCCATCTATTTGTTTGGGAATTATTTTGCCAGAATCATTAAACCCATGTTGAGGGTAGCAATGTGAGAATTCCATAAAAAGTTTGAACTATGTTTGAAGATATTAATAAAATATTTGACTAGGTAAAATGGCTTAAAAAGGAGAGTATCTGTGAATACAGGAAAGCAATTTCTCACACAAGACTTATTTGCCTGATACATAGCATTAGTTTAGGTAGATGTAATGTCTGTTAATTCTCTACAGGGTCTTGAATATTTTTTTAATAAAGAAAAACAAACATACAATTTTCTGTCAGAATTATCATGTGTGGAGCACTTTTTGTGTACTTTGAAGTAATGTCATAACCAAAACAAGAATAATTAAATTATTTTCAAACATAAAAGAGTGAGAAAAATCTGAAAAAATGATTGCAGTTCTAATGATGTGTGTATTTGGCTATTACAAGAAAAAGTTTTTTACTAAGTATGGATAATAGATCTATTACTCTTAAAAAGCAATTAATTTTTTAGCAAGCACATGGCTTTTGTCTCTAGAGAGAAGGTAGTGAGGTAGTTAGATAACTGGAGACTAAGAATTTCTGAAATGTAATATGGTTTCTATCTCTTTTCTTAAATATCTTTTAGACTATGTATCTATTTATTACCTATCTCTTTGTGTTTATGAGTACAATATATGCTCAACTGCTGTCATTTATCCTTTATTTCAACTTCCTTTTCTTAGAACCTGAGTTAATAAAGGGCTCTGAAATAATTATTTATGTTAAATATCATGAGAAGCTTAATTTTGTCCCTGTGCAGTTATAAAAAAATTAATATGGAAATATTAATCTAGACATGTTTGTGTACCATATCCAAATTCATAAAACAAGTCAGCCTCTTTATTATGAAACTACTTCCTTAATCATCGCCATTTTCTAAATAACCTGGTTGAAGTGAAAAACCAAATGCAGTTGAATACTCTTACACAAGAAAAGTATCCATGTTTTTCACCATCAGTTGATATTAACTATTACTAGTCAAAGGAAAAAATATGAGAATCTAGAACAAGGGTCTACCTGTGTAAGTAAATAGAGTACAAAAATTAACTCTAGGCATAAACTACCAAATCAGAACCTAAATCAAGTTGGTACAAACATATATGTTAATTTTTGTAAAATGGAGACTATACAGTACATAAGTTAGTACCCTGAAATTTCTCACATGTGACTGTGTGTATTCTCCATTCATTTATTCATTCATTGGGAAAAAAAAAATCTGTTGGGTACGTATAATTGGATAGGAACTATGTTAGGCCTTAGTGATATAATGGTGAGCAAAACACTAAACAAATAGGGTATCTGTTTTTATGGATATACTAGTAGGAAAATAGAGAAATTAATATTAAACAAACATAAAAATTCAACCATAAATTGCACAACCATAGAAAAGTAGATGGTTTCGTTAAACCATAAGGCTAAAAAACTTGGTGATGTCTTCCTTGAAGAACTGACAAATAAGTTGAGATCTTAAGGATGACTAGGAGGAACAAGACAAAGAAAAGGAAGAGTAATCCATGAGGGAAGAAAGTGTCCCTGCTCTGTAGTAGGAAGCATCATGGTGCATATGAGAAAGTGAAGCAGTCCATCGTGACCAAAATGGAAGTTGGAGACAGTGGTGGAGACGAGGAGAGAAAGGTGGGTGAGAGGCTCACCATGAAGTGGCCTGCACACTGTGTTAAGGATTTTGGTTTTCTGTCATAAGAGCAAGTAGAAAGTCATCAAAGGCGTTAATCAGGAACTCGAGTTGTGACATAAACAAATCAATCATATTTTCTTCTGAGAAAGATACATTCCAGAGGCCATATTGGAGGGAGGTGGTTGAGCAAGTCAAAGTTATGAACAAGTAAGAAAACTCCTGCAGCCATCCAGGTATGAGCTATGTGGTTATGATGGATATGGAGAAATAGAAAAAGATTTAAAACATATTTAGTGGGTAAAAAGAGAAGATTTGGAGATGGAATGAGTAAGAGAAACATGGGATGGGGTGAGGGATGACTTCTAGGTTTCTAGTTTTTACGATTAACTGGATGGTGATGCTAATCTCTGAAATAGAAAACTCCGAGCTAGAATGATTGGGAGGTAATGGGGGAAGATGATGAGTTTAATCTTGGAAGAAGTGAACTTGAGGTATCTTTCAAATATCCAAGTGGAACTATCAGAGAGTTAGGCAGATATACAGGTATGGTGTCAAGAGGTGAGGTCTTGATGGAGATTTAAATTTGGAAGTTATAAATACTGGAGAGGGTGTGGAGAAAAGGGAACCTTCATACACTGTTGGTGGGAATGTAAATTGATACAGCCACTATGGAGAACAGTATGGAGGTTCTTTAAAAAACTAAAAATAGAACTACCATGTGACCCAACAATCCCACTACTGGGCATATACCCAGAGAAAACCATAATTCAAAGAAACACATGCACCCCAGTGTTCACAGAAGCATTATGTACAATAGCCAGGACATGGAAGCAACCTAAATGTCCATCAACAGAAGAATGGATAAAGAAGATGTGGGTACATATATACAATGGAATATTACGCAGCCATAAAAAGGAATGAAATTCGGTCATTTGTAGAGATGTGGATGGACCTAGAGACTGTCATACAGAGTTAAGTAAGTCAGAAAAAGAAAAGCATGTATGTGGAATCTGGAAAAATGGTATAGATGATCTTATTTGCAAAGCAGAAATAGAGACACGGATGTAGAGAACAAATATATGGATACCAAGGGGGAAAGGGGTGGGGTGGGAGGAATTGGGAGACTGGGATTGACACATATATATTATTGATACTATATATAAAATGGACAACTGATGGGAACATACTGTATAGCACAGGGGACTCTGCCTAATGCACTGTGGTAACCTAAATGGGAGGGAAGTCCAAAAGGGAGGGGATAGCTATATGTATATGGCAGATTCATTTTCTTGTGCAGTGGAGACTAACACAACATTGTAAAACAACCATACTCCAATAAAAATTAAAATAAATAAATAAATTTGGATGTTATCTGTATATAGTTGATAATTAAAGCTGTGAATAATGATTAGATTCCCAAGAGAGGAAGTATAGGGGAACACGGTGTAGGACTCACTTGAGGAACTCAGACATTGAGAAGAGACAAACTGGAAAAAAGAGATGAATGGACATGATCTAAGAGGTGGAAGAAAACCAGGATAAGAGAGTATTGCATGGACTTCCCTGGTGGTTCAGTGGTTAAGAATCCATCTTCCAGTGCAGGGGACGTGGGTTTGATCCCTGGTCGGGGAACTACGATCCCACGTGCCGCAGGGCAACTAAGCCCTTGTGCCCCAATGGAAGATCCCATGTGCCGCAACTAAGACCCAACACAGTGAAAAATACATACATTTTTTTTTAAAACGAATATTGCAGAAAGAAGGTAAGTTGGTGAATGTAGTCAGTGTGGTTCAGAGTTAGAATATAATAAGGCATGAGAAATATCCTTAGAATTTAATGATACAGAGATCCTAGTTAACTTAGTGATTCTGAAATAGTAGAGAAGTAGAGATGAAAATTAGATACACGAAAGTGATAGTCTGGGTATGTTAATATAAACATTAAGTTCAGAGAATTAATGCATTTACTATATAATATGAAGTATAACATAAAGTGGGAAATTTTTCCATCTCATCACCCAAAAAGGGATCCTTTGAATATGTTTACTATTTAAAATGGACAATTCTTAAGTATTCTAGGCACATAGTTTTACACGGGAAACAGTGTAGGATGTTAATAAGAACCTTGGCCCTGAAGTTATAACACATTGAGTCCAAGTGAAACTTCATATAGCTAGAAGTATGCATCTTTTGTGAACCTCAGTATCTTCCTGAATAGCAGGTTTAATGGTAATAATGAACACATCTCAGGATTGTTTTGGAGATTCAGAAAGGAAAAGAGATAGAACATGTATAGGATATAATCTATAAAGTTGTACTGAATAAATTACATTGATCTGATTGTGTGTAATAATATCCTAAATGGTGTCTCTACCTCTGGTCTTGCTACCCAGTATTACCCCCACTATATACTCCCCTCTGAACTTCTGGTGCTGAATAAAATATCTATGTCTTATATATCTATGTGTCTCCCTACACTGCCCAAGGTAATACTTTTCACATAGTATAGCCACAAAGATGTGTTATTTAAATCTCAAAAAATTATGTTAGATAAATTTATTGTTTGTTGTATGTTCAGACATACCTAGAGAGGTTCTGCTTCTCTACTGTCATGTCTTATTGTGTTCACGCAATAATTATTTTTTTCCACTGGCATTTAGAAAGTGTAATTAATTGAAGTAAATAGTTACAAAGCAAAAGTCAGTACTGACAGCTGCATTTTTAAAACCCTGTTGAATCAGTGTCATCTCCACATTTATCTGAAGTCAAAATGCTGACAAACTGTTATTAAATACACTTATGTATTCTAACTTTTTTTAAAGTACAATTGTATTTTCTCATCTCTCCTAGCTGCTTTGTTTTCTCCTACTACCTCTACCTTGAGTCAGTTAAGGATGGCCATGTTTCACTCAGCATTAAAGGATATACACAGACTTAGCTTAATAAATACCAAGTTGAAACCTGACAGGAATCATCTGTGCCCCTCTCCAGATTGATGGACCCTTTCCCGGAAGCTTTAATGTGCACATAAAATGTCATCTCTCTGAAATAATTTGCAGAAGATTAGTTCCATGGTGATTCAATTTGATAAGAATGGGTATTAAGAACTACCTCAGTGGACTTATTTGTACGAATCTGGCTTATTGGTCATTTCCATAAAGATCACTGAAGTGTAGATGATAAACCAGCAGGAGGAATAGCTCTCGAACCACCAGCCCCCAACCATCCCGACCTGCCAGCCTTCTGGTTGCTGAATATTTTCAGTTTGCTTAATACATATCTCTGTTACATTTATGACCCAGGATTCAAACATGCAGCTATCACTGCTGGCCTCTGGGTCTCGAATTATAGCACCTGAATACCAATTGTCTTCATCATATTTTATTTGTTTTTAAATGAGAGACCTGTACTATTATTTGTCATCTTAAAACTTATAAGCTAGAGGGAAATGTCAAAGTAGAAAATATTTTTGCCTGTGGAATCCTGGATAATGTTTCTGTTTTGTTTCATTATTTTGTTAAATTTTCTTTACTTTTCAAATTCACTGGTCATCAGGAAAAAAAATAAAGTAAAACATATTTAAAATGATGAATGAATACTAATATATCAGCCAAACAGGTACAAGGAATTCTCTCCAACCTAGAAAAGATCCACTATCATTTTAGTTGAGACTATGAGTGTCATCAAACTATCAATCTTAATATATGAGAAAAGGTGTTAAGCAAGCAGACACATAAAGAATGTTTACACGTAAAGACACATAAAGAATATTTATCACAGTGTAGTAGCTTTTACGAACAGGATCCAAGGATCAAAGAGTAGCTTTTCAAATAACACTTAATGATTATTTTGTGAAGTTTTTGTTAACCATTTGTTTTCACCTTCTAAAGTCTTTGGAAAGAGGCTCACATTTCGTCCATTTTGCCCTTTTTCACTTCCTTATTTCTTCCCTTTGTGCTTAAAAAGACTAGTTCATATTCTTAAGACATTTACTTTTTTTTGCAACACTACTCTCTTCAAATGTTTTCCTACTTAAATGCTAAGGAATACATTGAAATAGATTCTACAAAATCAGATAAACTGAACTACAAAATGAAGCCTTTAATATGTCAGTATCTAAAATAAGAAAATGATTTTTAATACTAAACTTAAAAAGGGATATGATTAACGTTTACACAAACCTGATGGGAATGAGTACTGTGATGATGATCTTAGGTGAAAATATCACAAAGCCAGATATCCACATACCTGTGCAGCTGAAAGCTACATAAAAGGACGAACCCTGTTTTTAATTTGTGTTTACTCATTATCTTCCTAAGTATATACAGTAGAGTTAGTGCCCGAGTGTTTTGGGATTTCTCTACTAAATTTCTTACAAGAGGCCGGCGAAGTCCAACTTTTTCCAAGTGGTACTTACACTACAGCCTTAATACTTGCCCTGACCCTCTGACCACCCTCACTGTTGCAGGGAAGAGCCATTATTGTTTCATGCTGCACTGTCCACCTCTGGGCACCACTGCTGCTGCTGCTACTAATGGTGTGTTGCCATCTCTCTCTCAGTACCACCAACACTTCAACTAGGTTCATGTATGCCCTTCCGCGGTGTTCCACACCTCAGTGTACTAGGCACATATCTGGTACATTGAAGCCAGAAGCTAATGATTATTTATCTTTTCTTTAATACTTTGGTAAAGGTACTTTTACCCCTCACCCCAATTCTACTAAATTTTTGGTAAAACCACTGCTGTAGATTTAAATTACAGATTACTTCCTTCTTCCTAGTAACTACACATAAGTTCATGAGGTGGGCTGGTGAAGGATTCGAGTGACAAACCACATAGCACTAAAAACCACATAGCATTTCTTCTCTCCAAGCCTAACACTCTTATGGAGTCAAGTTTAATCCCACCAAATTCATCTTTACTTAAAACATTAATAAAACAATTTGTGCCAAACACTATCCTAAATACTTTATAACATTAACCTATTTAATTCTTATTCCAAATCTAAGAATCAGGTACTCTTATTAGCCACATTTCACAGATGAGAAAACCGCAGGAGAGAAAGGTTAACTTGTTCAAGGTAACACAACTAATAAAAGAAAGATTCAAGCTTCAAACCCAGGCATGCTGGCTCCAGCTCTGTGCTCTTAACTGCTCCATATTAAGGCAGGCTGCCTCTCTCTTCACGGAAAGCAACTCAGTATCTCATGTAAATATACACCCGGTAAACCTGATCTACATTCCAGGTTAGTCTGAAACTGCAGCCCCCTACAGAGACATGCCCTTGAATTGACTTCAGTCATACGAAATTGACCACATATATTCATCAATGCTTATCTTTTTGTTTCAAAGCGTAGGTGATTGCTCAGATGCATATTATCATCTTTTTCCTTTTATTTCTGAACATTCCTCTTCTAATTGTATTATCTTGTTTTTGTTCAATGCTAGGCAGGTAGCATAGAATTTAAGAACATGGATTTTGCAGCCAGGCTATCTGAGTGTGAATTCAGACTACCACTTTTTGTGTGACCTTAGGCAATTTACTTACCCTTTTTGTGGCTCAGTTTTCCCATATGTAAAATATGAATAATAATAGAACTTACTTTTTAGGGTTAATATGTTAAATAAATTATTTTAAAGTGTGTAAAACACTCAAACAGTCCCTAGCACGTGGTAAGCATTAGGACAGTGTATGCGCTGTATAAAATTTGTATAGTCTGCTACCGTTTTTTATGCTGTTAGTTTGATCTTTGCTAATTATTGAACAATTATTATTCATACGTTTTTGTAATTCTAGAGGTGCACAGTTTATTCCCTAAGTCTCATAAGTATAATAAAACAACAGACTACCTATTAAACCCGTTTACTCATACATTGTTGAGAAGAAGCCGGTTAAAAGGTAAAGACTTGCCTTTCCGTTTGGCGGCAGCCATCAGGTGAGCCAGGATGGGCGCTTACAAGTACATCCAGGAGCTGTGGAGGAAGAAGCAGTCGGACGTGATGCGCTTTCTGCTCAGGGTGCGCTGCTGGCAGTACCGCCAGCTCTCGGCGCTGCACCGGGCCCCGCGCCCCACCCGGCCCGACAAGGCGCGCAGGCTGGACTACAAGGCCAAGAAAGGTTATGTGATATATCGGGTTCGCGTGCGCCGCGGTGGCCGCAAACGCCCGGTCCCGAAGGGCGCCACCTACGGCAAGCCCGTCCACCATGGCGTCAACCAGCTCAAGATTGGCCGGAGCCTTAAGTCTGTTGCCGAGGAGCGAGCGGGGCGCCACTGTGGGGCCCTGAGGATCCTGAATTCTTACTGGGTGGGTGAAGATTCTACGTACAAATTTTTTGAGGTTATCCTCATTGATCCCTTCCATAAAGCTATCAGAAGAAACCCTGACACCCAGTGGATCACCAAGCCAGTCCACAAGCACAGGGAGATACGGGGGCTGACGTCTGCAGGCAGGATGAGCCGCGGCCTCGGCAAGGGCCACAAGTTCCACCACACGATCGGTGGTTCTCGCCGCGCGGCCTGGAGAAGGTGCAATACTCTCCAGGTCCACCGCTACCGCTAATATAAGTAATGTTTGTAAAATTCTTACCTAATAAACAGTTTAGGACATCCACGTCTGCTTAAAAGTGTTTTTTAATCTGTCTGTTAAAACTAGTTGTCTGCAGATTGCTTCATTGAATGCATTGTCAAATTCTGAAAGTTAAAGTCCAATAATGTTTGAAGATTTTAAGTGATGGTGTGTCTTGTTTCTAATAAGGGAAAAATGCCTTTGTTTTTTGCTTTATTAGGCAGTTGATATGTCCGTGTTTAAAATGCTGTCTGGTAACAATAGGTGTAAAATTCTGTAAAAGAGGAGCTCAGAAACTAGCCATGTAGATTTGTTGGTGCATGTGATAAAACCTACAGCTTTATTGGGGTGATGCAATGCTCTGCTGGTTTACTCTAAAGTGGCTGTTTTATGGAGTTTGGCAAGGACAAACTTTAAATTGGGTTTTCCTTGGAAATGTGAAGGATGTCGTGATCCTTTATCATGATCATAATGCCAAAAAATAAAGTTGACTAGGGCCCACGTTTTTAGACTTAATTTGCTACTCCATATATGTAACTGCTGCTGCCAAAAGGCAGAAAGTAAAGGAATGCCACCATTTTTTAAGAGAATTAAATAAACCTGTTGCAAGATGTTTCTCTTACAAATTGAAACAAATCCTGGTTAACCTAAATTAAATTGCCTTGACCTCGATGATACCACTGAAGTTCCCATAAAAGGTGGGAGCTCCTGGTTCAATCCCGTGACTCTGATCTGTAGAATACTTAACTTCATGCAAAATAGTCATGGTATTTACACTAGTGTATATTGAAAGTGATGGAAATTGAACATTGGGTAAATGAGGAGGGAGTTTTTAACCCTAAGGTTTATAAGCTAGTGATGCTAGGATTGGGAAATTGCTGTTCATAAGGTCCCTTTCAAGTGTGGGAGGATAGAAGGGGCTTGGATCAAATTTTTAAATGTTTTATTTTTAGTATTAGTTTGTGACCCATTATGAAATCTAAGCCACCTTGGGGAAAATTGGGTTGGTTTTATTTAAAAGTAACATTGCTAAGCCTAATCAGTGTTATCTTGGGTCAAGCCACTTTATCCATTCCCATAAGGCTACTAAGAAGAGTCGTGTAGTTGGTGTCAATACAAGTTCAGTTGGTTTCCGGAAAAAAAAAAAAAGGTAAAGACTTAAAAACTGGAATATAACACAATTTTTTCTGGGTTGGTGATAGCTCTAATTCTGTGTAATTCCACCCAGACTTTAGATGTCTTTCTAATTATATGGGAAGCACACCACTAAATTATAAATATTTCTGAGAGTAAAATACCAAGGAGATATTGGAAATTTTGATGGACTTTATAAACTTTTTGGCTAATGCACACATAGACAAAGAATCAAACATATTTAAATATTCCAAACAAAATAACTCCTGGCTCATATTTCCATGCATTTTAGCCACTTAACGTGTAATTGGTTGACTTTTGAAACGACAGGCCAAATCATTTATACTTTTTTCATAGCATATGTAAACATTGGTATAGAACATTTAATTTCTCATGGAGATATTATTGAGTGGTATTTTAAAACTCTGATAAAATAATAGGATTTGATCATATGTTATTACTAATATGCTCACAAACTGAGGTCAAATGTAAGATGATTAGTCAGGTTATAGCTAATATTGTTATAATCCTGTGCTATTTAGAAATGTCAACTGAGCAGTAACTTAAAAAAATTGACACTCCATTTTCTTATCTTTCTTTTAAATGTCATACCAAAGAGCTAAATAGATGTGGGCCAGAGGGTATTTTGAGTTGTTTTCAGACTAAGGTTTTTATATACCGAAGTCAGTATGTATTTTGGCCTCATTTATGTGATAACATATCACCTTATTTCAAAGAAACTTAGAATGCAAACAAGTTGAAACAGAGCATGAGAGAACGATCTAAAGATGCTGACAGTGAAAAAGATGAGAGAGCTTAATGCTTCCAATACTGGTTCCTAGGCCACTCAAGCTCCTATGTCAGTTCCCCAATGTACATTCAACTGGATAGACTGGTAGAAGCCATTGTCCTTTGGTATGTCCTTTATTTTTTCATATTATTCAACACTTTCAGATTCAGGTTTCAGATTCAGATTCTGGCTCTGAGAGCTCCTGACATACATTTACCAGATTTCCATTAGTAATGGAACTCCCTTTATTCATGCAACATATATTTATTGAAATGTTAGTAACTGACAGTCTCTGGGTGCTGGGTTCTGAGATAGTCCCTACTATAGAAATGCTTATAGATCACTGAGGAATATATACAAGTTCACAGTCACAGTCACTGTAATAACTTCATGTCAGAAATATCTATAAGATGTGATGGAAGCTCATGGGAGTGGTTCCCAATTCAGAGGGGGGCACTTAGAGAAGGAATCTGGAGGAAGGAGCAACAACTCACCTGAGGTCTGAAGTACTGACAAGTGTTAGTGTTAGACAAGAGTGTAGCTGAGAGTCTGAAGAGTGTACTATCAACAAACACATGCTTTGGAGTAATTGAATCTCAGTTCTACCAACAATAGGTTATGTAAACTTGGCAGGGAAACCACACAGAGTTGTGCAAGGTGTCCATTATACCATGGTCTCTGGTTGAGGGAACAAGTCATGATGAAAACCAACCAAAGCTCTAGTTACTAACCCATAGGCCATGGAAAGACCTGTGACTGCTTAGAGAGGACACATTTTCTAATTCACAGGGACACTAGGGGCTAAAGACAGATCCGATGTTGGTTTAGTGACTTAACTTCATTAGCCCTCCATTACCTAAAATGTAGGTTATAATGGTAACTATTATATTACATAGTGTCATGAAGATTATATGAAAAAATTCCTATAATTTGCTTTGTAGCTAGGAACAGAACAATAAATGGTATTGTCATCGCTAGAAAAGATGAAAATGGGAAGATAAACATGGATAAAAGTGGTTTCCAACACCAATATCCTTCCACATTGAAGTCTTACAATATGAAAAAGAAAAAAAAAGATAAAATATTCAGAGATATGGGACAATCACAAACATGAACTATATCTGACACCTTGAATTTAGAATAAGTTACTTTACACTAGATGAACATTTTTCTTTACTTCTCTATTTCTTCTTTTTACCTTCTATCCACATTTTATTTCTTCTTCTCACTTTCTGTTTCTTCTCCTTTTCCCTTTACATCCAGTCTACGACAGTGACCTACCAGTCTTGCTCACGAATGTTGCTAGCAGCAACTGAAAAGTGTCAAAACACCCAAACATCCACATGGCTAGCCACTGAACTTTTTTTTATGTGTGTGGTACGCGGGCCTCTCACTGTTGTGGCCTCTCCCATTGTGGAGCACAGGCTCTGACGCGCAGGCTCAGCGGCCATGGCCCACGGGCCCACCGGCTCCACGGCATGTGGGATCTTCCCAGACCGGAGCGCGAACCAGTGTCCCCTGCATCGGCAGGCGGACTCCCAACCACTGCACCACCAGGGAAACCCTGAACTTTTTTTTATATACATGGCCTTGAATCTGCTAATAAATAAATACATTAACTTCATTTTAATTTTTCAAAACAAGGTAGAGAGGATGATATTTTAAATATCATACACTTTGCTTCTGCTGATTATGTTTCTTCCTCCTGAGCTACTCAGACCAGTACCAGTGCCAAGGAGATGACTCTTTTTGATTAGAAAATAAATGGAAATTGAAGATCTGTCACAATGTATCCAGAAGAATTGCACAAAGCAAAATATTCTTCAACTCTGGGATGAAAGGATGAGCTCCCTCTGTGATCATCACTTCTTAGGATTGAAGAGTTCATGGTTGTATGTATGGTTTGAAATTAAACTGAGTTCAAAAGGGTGAAAGAATTTTTTTTTTTTTTGCTATTTATCTCCCAGAGAGAATAAAAGCTAAAAGGAAAATAAAAGTGGGATATTTATATTACTGTGCAGCATAACTCACTAGTAATAGATTAAATAAGCAAATAAAAGTGGTTATTAATAATTTCTTATATCATTATGTTAGTCAGAAGTCCATAAAATTAAAACAGAGAAATTATCATGATTTTAGTCTATATATTTTGATCTTTAGTTTTCTGTTTTATCATTATTATATTCATGCTCTTGAGTGTATATGAATACTTCCTAAATATATTATTAGAGACTATGACAAATGGCTCATTTATGTAAATAAAAATAACAGGGAATTTTTATGTAAATAAAAATAACAGGGAATTTGGAAACATCTTCATAGTAAATTAAATGGTGAGTGGAAAAAAAGTATATCTTTTAGGGAACTTCTAAAAACTTTATTCTAATATACAAAAACAAAGTACTATTCATCAAAAACATATCATGTCATGGTGGAAGATTACACATATCTCCTGCAAGTTTCTGCAATGGAAAATATGAATTGGTAAGAAACATATTACCAGCATGGGAATTCAGATAGTAAATTTTGTCTTTATTTTACAGCAGTGAAAACTTCTCATCAAATTGAAAATTAAATTAGAAATTATTATCAAAAATAGAACACAAGTCCTTACTTTTGGTATATAACTTTCTTACTCACCTTCAGTCAGTCATTCAGTGTTTCAGTCATGATCTTTTAAGGCTATATTTCAAATCAGCATTTATCCAAAAATAATGTTGTACCAATTATTTTATCTAGTTTCTCAACTCCAATACTTTTTCTTTCCTTCCTGCATTTTCCCTTACAAATTTATATAAGGATTGTTAATTAATTTTACATTGAGCCTTTAGGTTGTATGATATTCAGGTGGGATTGTGACTAAACAAGAAGAGGAAGAATACAGATACTGTGACTGGGACCAAGAGATGAAAATCATGATCCTTGGGAATTTACATCTACTCTTTCTGGGGAGAGGGTGAGAGAGACAATTTGTACCAAGGAGAATTACATTTTGTTAGGTGGAAGCATATTGTTTGTATTTGTCATAACATATTTATAGGACGATGTACTCCAAAGATGAGTAGCCGAAAGAATGTACTGGTTATTTGACAATTTTCTCTCAACTCCAAATAGAAGGTAATAGAAGTTGGAATGAGGAGAAGGATGTACTTCCAACTCTTTGCTTGCTATCCCTGATAGTATTGCCCAGCGGTAGCTGTTTCTTCCAACAGCTGCAGGTGTTTCTCTTCAGCTTCTTTTGACACTTTTGGAAAGAGTCTCATCATTCTTCCTTAGTAGGACCATTCACACACAAATTACATTTTGTGTAAGTTCTAGATCATCGGTGCCTTTGCTCAGGGATTCTTGATCTGACAATCTAACCTCTTCCTTTTGTTCTCCCAGTCCTGCTTTTTTGCAGTTATTATCTCTGGGTTATTTCTGTGCTCTTTTTTGCTCAGACAACCTTCCAACTGCTTTATAACAAATTCTCTATATTAAATATCTTTTGTTGAAATACCTGGTGTGGTTTCTGTTTTCCTGTTGGATCTGAATCAATAGAAATACTGAAACAAATAGGATAAATTAGGAATTTGGGATTAACTGATACACACTACTGTATAGAAAATATATAAACAACAAGGACTTACTGTATGGCACAGGGAACTATATTCAATATATATATTCTTTTTCAGGTTATTTTCCATTATAGGTTATCACAAGACAAATGAATCACTTAGCTGTACACCTGAAACATTGTAAATCAACTATACTTGAATTTTAAATTTTTTTTTTTTTTTTTTGCGGTACACAGGCCTCTCACTGTTGTGGCCTCTCCCGTTGCAGAGCAACAGGCTCCGGACGCGCAGGCTCAGCGGCCATGGCTCACGGGCACAGCCGCTCCGCGGCATGTGGGATCTTCCCGGACCGGGGCACGAACCCATGTCCCCTGCATCGGCAGGCGGACTCTCAACCACTGCGCCACCAGGGAAGCCCTAAAATATTTTTTAAAATTTTAAAGTGGTATGTACACTTTAAAAGTGTACATAGTTTATGTTAGCCCCTTTACCAGTATAATTTGTTTTACTACCCTTCATTTTTCTATCTGTATCTACTTTGATTTATACATTTGTACATTTAATAATGCAACTCATTAAATCTTTTGGGGGTGATAATTTAATATATAAATACATACATGAATAGTATCCTCAGTATCTCAAAAGAACTAATGAAGTAAGTCCATTCATATGAAAAGAAGGTGGAGGTCATGCACAGGGTTGTTATGCTTATCACTAGTGAGAATACTCATTATGCCTCATTAAAATTACAGCTCTTGTGGCCTTTTAGTGGTCAGGTAAATAAACTCTCTCCAGCTCCTGAAACTGGAATAGCTCTGTAACTGAACTCATTACCCTCCTCTTCCCTAAGTCACCCCTATCTTATACCATCCATAATGGGTTTTTTCTACTAAACAATATAACTCCAGTATTTTCAAACAATTTTAATCACTCAGTTGGGTGACTGTTACCCACCTTTTTCTTCAAATATTGTATCCAATACATCACCCTTGTGTATTTCTATTTTTATATCTATTTGTTCATATTTATTTTAATTTAACAATGAACTATATGTAACCTATATGTAGCCTTAAATATTTCTTTTTAAAATACCAGTTTTCTTCTGTTTTAGAACTTTTACTGTCTTAAATTAGAGTCTTCCCATGGTTGCCTAATGCATATATACACTGCTACAAGATTCTTAAAATTAAAAACAAAAAGTTTGCTTTCTATTTTTAAACTTTTGATATTTCAATTTTATCTATTATTTAATACCTGACACTTTCAGCCCACTTCTAAAGTTTTCCAAAATCAGACCTGACTCTAAGAAGACAACAATAACTGCTTTTCCCAAGCCAAACCTACTTCTGTAGCCTAACCTTTCTTCTCATCTCTTAGTCCTTACTCCTAACAAAAAAGAATATGTTCTCCAGGTTTGGGGACTCTTTCTTCTTCCATTATCTATAATAAAGCAATACATTTTCTCAAAGACAATCTAAATTATCACTTTCTGTAACATCCTTTATCAAAATCCATCAGTCACCATAATGATCCTATAGATTTTATTTTCTTTATTATGCATTTATTATGCATTTATTATGCATTTGTGGCTTTGTCATTTTTCCACTTAACTTTATCTTCAGTTTCTCATCTCTCTACCTTGGTGAAAGCACCTAAATGGAATTTTTGGAGGTAATTATTTTTTACATTTACATATCCTCTCAGTGATTAGTAAAATACTCTATGTATAAATTGTTCCTAGTAAATATTATTTGCAAACTGTTCTTATATGTTTCTAATGTATTTACTACTAACAACATTTGACAACAACTTAATTAATTTTGTTCAGGTATTCTTTAATTGTAAGTGTTTGGAATGGACAGTCAAATATTTGGAAATAATTTTTTTTTAAATCAAATTATCAAATGAAAATTCACAGTAAGTGGTCTTCCAAATGTGCTTTTGGGAAAAAAAAAAAATTACCATATGGTTCTAACAACAACAAAATCCAATTCCAGACAATTTTATGTGCCTAACAGATTGGAGTTTTATCACAAATATGTTGGTTACCTAATGAATTCATTAGAGTGTGATTAACTTCTGGATTGTAGCAAACCTGTTTATGTATGAAATTATGGTTTGGAATGATCTTCACTCGTTGGCTTGTGAATAAAATAATTTGGTTTGTATACAGAAAATTCAACGTGCATATGGCATGAATGCCACTTATAAAAATATAATTCATAGGAAATGGATAGTGTGAATTTATGGTGACTGTAAGTTGGCTGACAACTTATTTTGTGACATATGCCCAGAAGGAGTGCTTTATGTAGCTCATAAAAGAGGGTTTTAAAACCTAAATCTTATTTTCTCCATTGATTGCGATCAAAAGGATATGAAGCTATCTTTTTTGATATCTTTACAACTAGTTGAAATTATATAGGTAAAGGAATGAAGGGTTTCTCAAGAAAAATTCTTTATATTAATTCAAATAATTGTGAAGAAGCCTTTTGAAACAGTTTTTGATTAATCTATGTTTTTACATGTAGAATATTTGTAATGTCTGCATTACATGAACTTTAGGAAGTAATAATGAAATTAAGAAAGATCTTCAGTGCGTTGAAATCTGTGAATAATTAGGTAAGACAAGGAAGGCTTTGAACTAAATGTTTACTAAGACTTTTTTCTTTTAGCAACGATTTTCTTTAGTTTCACCCATAAATGTCATTTTGGTTAGTTAATTAGAAACTACGTATTTGTAAACACTTCGATATCTGGGAATATAAAAGAAAAACAGTTCTAAAAAATTCCCTTGGGCTTCCCTGGTGGCGCAGTGGTTGAGAGTCCGCCTGCCGATGCAGGGGACACATGTTCGTGCCCCAGTCCGGGAAGATCCCACATGCCGCGGAGCGGATGGGCCCGTGAGCCCTGGTCGCTGAGCCTGCACGTCTGGAGCCTGTGCTCCACAACGGGAGAGGCCACAACAGTGAGAGACCCGCGTACCGCAAAAAAAAAAAAAAAAAAATTCCTCTGACAGAACACATTTTAAAATGTTCGAATTTATATTTAGCTTTTCAACTAATTATAAAGCAATAATAAACATAGTATATGAATTACTGAATTTTCTAACACAGGAACTTTATTTCACTTCAAAACGTTATGTGTTGCCCACCAGCCGCTATATAACTTGAACATAATCTTTGTTCCCTCATGCTCTTGTTTCTTCTTTTCTATTAGTATTGACAGTGAAGTGATTCTATCACAGTATCCAAGATATTATACACTTTTGTAAGAAAGATGTGACAAAGCAAAAGTACTTCAACCCATTTTCATATAAAAGAATGAAATAAATTTCAGTGCTTTGTTCTTACCCTCCTCATCCTAAACCCTGCCAACCAGCAAGTCCAGGAAGAGCTAGAGGTAAATAATTTGGCAAATGGTAATTGAGTGCTTATTATGTGCCAAAAAAACTCCTAAATTTTAAAATGGAAAAGTACAGTGAATGTTTACTTACATAATTTCCAAAGGTAGTAAATAATGTTGCCTCTTCAGACTTGACATCTTTCCTGGTATGTTACCAATAGTGTTAACTACTAAAAAGGACTATACTCCATATCTCGTGTTAAGTCAGAGAACTGCACAATGACTTTGGCAAAAATACAATGCCTGTTATCATGGAGTGAATTATAATATTTCTGAAATAATTTAATTTTAAATATTAAATATCGTTAGCATATAACTTCTATTTCTTATTCCATTTACTGAATACCATTTAAATTGGTGGATTCAGAATTTTGTTCTGACTTGGAAATTTTGGATAAAGGATACCTGAGTGTACTCAGAAATAATACCAGATATATGACATGAAAAACAGGAAGGGGTCCATTAGTCGGAAAGTTTATGAGAATGATTGTGGCTTTAAAAAGATTTTTTTAATTTCAATTTTTTGGAGCAGTTTTATGTTCACAGCAAAATTAAGAGGAAGGTACAGAGATTTTCCATAGACCCCCATGGCCCGACATATGCATAGCTTCCCCCATTATAAACATCTCCCAACAGAGAAGTACATAGGTTACAACTGATGAACCTATGCTGACACATCATTAGCACTCAGAGTCATAGTTTACATTAGGGTTCACTCAGCGTCATACAGTCTATGGGTCTGTACAAATATATAATGACACATATTTATCATTATAGTATCATACTGACTATTTTTCCTGCCCTCAACTCCTCTGTGTTTCATCTATTTGTCCCTCCCACCCCCTCACCCCAACCCTGGCAACCACTGATCTTTTTACTGTTGCCATATTTTTGCCTTTTCTAGAATGTCATATAATTGGAATCATACAGTATGTATGCCTTTGCGTGTTGGCTTCTTTCACTTAGTAATATGCATTTAAGCTTCCTCCATCTCTTTTAGTATTTGTTATTTCATATGCAATATTCAAGGAAGGGCAACTTTTTCACTGAAAATTTTAAAAGAACAAAATAGAACAATCTACACATGTATTCATAAATTCTGATGGTGCAAAGGTGATCATGGTGATGGGAAAATTATGCTAAACTTAATATGGCTCTTTGAGTCATATGGCTCTCCTTTGCCCTGGGTATCTAAAAGTCACACTTTATGAGCAAGATGGAATTCTCTGGCAGATTGCTTTCAGACTTCATCTGCACTACAGGTCTTCTAGGTCTCCAAGCTTCTGCCCTTTGACCTGGAGCTGGAACATCAGCTCTCCTGAGTCTTCAGCCTGCAGAGTTTGGACTAGTCAGCCTCCATAATCACATGAGTCAATTCCTTATAATAAATATATTTCTAAATATACACACATCTTATTAGTTCCATTTCTCTGGACAAACCTAATACACCTACCTTCTCATGAATACACATTCCAAACCTGGGGTCTATCTATCTATCTATCATCTATGTATATTTGCATATATATGAACATATATGTGTGTGTGTGTGTGTGTGTGTGTGTGTGTGACTAGAGATAGAGATATTGATATAGATATAGCCAGGATTCTTTGAACAACCCTGCCTCTAGCAGTCTGGGGGATTTCAGGCCTTTTCCATGTGACAATGCTTTGTCATCTACAAATTGGAATTGGTAAATTGTCACAAAGAAAGCTTGATAGAACCAGGCTTAAGCCATTCCATTCCCATGAGGCAATTTAAGTTAGTTATAACAAGGAAATGGAATGAAAGCACACAACGTCCCTTTGTCTTTGTTTCCCACATTATGTCATGAGAAATTCTTTCATGCCTGCCACATTGTGATATCTCTGATGGTGAATAGAGAAACCAGTCCCTTAGTGATGCAAATGAGAATGGAAAAGTTGTAATTAGATGTCATCGCAGTCAATCATCTTAGACATAAAGGAGGGAGGGAGATTATCTCAAGGCGGAGAAACAGTGTGTCCAGATTGTGTCCATGGAAACACAACCTCTTTGTCTACCCCTCCTCAAACATAGGGTCTGGAATCTAGGGTCAGTAACCAAAACTGTCAAGGAAAAAGACTTCATCATTAGAAGACAAGCAAACAAGGGTCAGTTGTTGTATTTATTATCCCATGTTAGCTTTGGTAGGGGGAAAAGAAAACATCTTGGTAAAAATTGTTGCCTCTGACGGATCTGCCTCTTAGCTTTCTGATGTCTCAGAGTTACAGTTGGCAAAAAAAAACACGAATTTTTTAGTAGAAACCTTGACAAATTAAAAGACGACTTCCCTACTATTGGCCAAAAGTCTCTTAAAACAATCAGCTTATCCTAATTCTAAAGATAAAATTTGTGACTTTAAGGGATTAAATAACTTGTCTAAAGTCACCCAGCGTCCCAAGGACCATACTGAGAACATTTTATTTCTGAAGAAGTCTGATTCCAAATCCCAGGCCTTCTGACTGGAGCACACTTATCACTCAACCACTCTCTGCTTCTCCCTGCTGGAGTGTAAGTGCCATGGGGCAGACGGTGTTATATGTTTTGCTCGCTGCCACATTTCCAGCACCTACGATAGTACTTGACACGTAACAGGCACTCAATAAATATCTGTTAGGAGGATATATATTCAGTCCAATTTGAAATGGCTCACAAATATTTTTCATTGTGTGTGTACATATGTCTATATGTACACACACACATATATATGAACATATATAAGAAACACTATTCAAGCTAATAAATAGAATATTCTCTGTATCTTTTGGTTTTCTAATCTGTCTCATTCATATTTTTCACTGGTAAATTGGCTAAGCAAGCAAACAAAAGTAATTGTTATTTTAAACAAAATGATGTATTTTGTAAAGTTCATGATCAATTCAGGACTTGAATTCCTCCTCTGAGATCAGTCTTGGCCACAGGTCACTGAGAAGACCAAACCTGAAAAGAATGTCATTTACTTTGGTCAAAACTTAGTACTTAAGTATGTAAATATTTAATGTGAGACTTTATTGATATTACAATACTTGAGATAACTTCTTCTTGGTGTTCCAAATGAAGTCAATGACATGTGATATT
The DNA here is from genome assembly GCF_963455315.2 of Globicephala melas. NCBI lineage: Eukaryota > Metazoa > Chordata > Mammalia > Artiodactyla > Delphinidae > Globicephala > Globicephala melas. The sequence continues at coordinate 83,247,338 of NC_083318.1, forward strand.
CACTGCTAGAAAGGTAAAAATAAAATAAATTAATTAAGATAATGATAATTTGAAACCCTAAAGTATCTTTCTTTCTAATCCACTAGTAGAAATATTTTTCAGTAAGTACATTCAGTTATAGAAGGCCTTTTTATTCCAATATTAAAGCATTTTGTCTCTGCAAAAGAACGACATTTTGGTTTAAGAACATTATTAAACCTTGGGTCTTTGTTTAAATGTCAACCTTGAAATGTATTGCATTTCAAAAAAATCAATAAGGTTTTAATTTCCTTTTGGTAAATATATCTTTCATTGGAAGAAAAGTAAGAAACTGTCAGAAGAGCTAATCTCTTGTGGTCACTAACATACTATTTCCTCTAATTTACGTAGAGTAGTATAAAAAGAACACTTTCTGTTGGTCGGTGTCATTGTTTTTCATTTGTTTATGTGTGCTTCCAGATTCTTGAAAAATCAAACAATTCCAGTCTGTTTTTTTTTAATGGTTAGAGTATCAGTCCATTTTCTATTTATTCATTTGTTTTTATTTATTTATTTATTTTACTTACATCACACAAAATCTGATATTCTGAACCAAAATGATATATCACCTACATTTATGAAAGTTTATTTTCTAATTATTTTATCATTTGGAAAAACATGACATTGTTCCTTTCTTTGTTTGTATAGTATGTGGGCTGGAGGGTGGCACCCAGGAAGATTTCTTTTTTTCTTTTCAGTTAAACAACACTGTTGTTTGACTTCAGTCTTTTCCAAAAGCAAAGAAATGTCAGCCTGTGGCTCAAGAGAGAAAGAGTTCAGGGAACTGTTTCTTCTGATAAACCCACAGATGACTTTCACGGTCTATTTCGAAGAAATGGGTCAGATTGGTGAAATGTCATTTTCGTTATTTGTCTTCTGCAGTTTGTAAGCTTGGAATGCTGCAGAGGTTTAAGAGCCAAGAGCAATGCTGGCATGATCATAAGGTCACTGGTACCTTAACATATGCCAGAAACAGGATGGTGGTTCTCAAAACACGTAAGTTCAGAGAAAAAGATACCAGAAAGTTTGTGTGCCAAATTTTTAATGACAATAATTATGTGAAATTATTCTACTAACCTAAATCATGTTCATTTGATGCTACATTTCTATAACTCCTGAGATTCTCTCAAAATATGGAGCAGCTGTTTAAACGGCAGATGTATTCTGCGTATTAACTATACATTAAAGATTGTCAACAGTCGTTCTTGCTGGAGAATGTTGAGGGCTACTGAGGTTTTGGAAATGAAGCAGACTGCTAGCGACTCTGCCCCAAACACAAACATTTACCATTTTAATTATTTTATATTCTGAGATATGGCCATAACATTTTATTAGGAACATTATTAAACTGCCTTATATTAATTTTTTAGAGCTTGTCATTCTCCAGCAAGTCTGTTTAACTACCACCACCATTGTCATCATGACTAATTATTCTATTTCCTTGGACTTTTTCCAAGGTCTTTAGCCATCGTGTATTCTTTAATCTTTACCATAACTCTATGAAGTAGGTACTATAATTATTCTCATTTTATAGATGAGGAAATGGAGGCACAGAGAAGCTAAGTCACTTGCTCAAGATACAACATCTAAGTATAAAAGCAAGACTTGATCTTAGGAATTCTGGCTGCAGTGACAAACCTGCTTCTAATTATGAAAATAAGTATACATTAATTGAAAAACGTATTAGTCTTTTCAGGCTGCCACACAAAATATCACAAACTCAATGGTTTAAACAACAGAAATTTATTTTCTCATAGTTCTAGAGGCTGGAAATCTAAGCTCAGGGAGTCAGCATGATCTGGTCAGTTTCTGGTGAACTTCTCTCCTCAGGTGGCAGACGACACCATGTCTCTTGCATCCTCTCTGGGCACGTAGAGAGAGATCTCTCAAATCTCTTCCTCTTCTTATAAGGACATCAGTTCTATCAGATTAAGGACCCACCCTTATAACTTTTTTAATCCTAATTACCTCCATAAAGGTCTTATCTCCAAATACCATCACGTTGGTGCTTAGGGATTCAACATACAAATTTTGGAGGGACACAGTTTAGTCCATGACACAAAGTATACAAACTTAATATTCAGTACTATCCAAAAATGGCTCTAGAAATCTAAACATTACTTTACATTGGTTTGACTTATTTTATTTCCAACCAGATTAAAAATATCTTATTATTATAAGATCTTATCTTATTCTGTCTCCATTAATACAGAAATTGAAAAAACAAACAAACAAGCAAAACACTATGGTGACCTTTCTAGACTGAAAAGAGGTCTATAGCCTTTTTGAATAGGCAATGACTAGACTCTATTTTAAAATGTAAACAGTTCATGAACTAGGTTTTAAAGTATAAACATGAGAGTGGGTATTCAAGAAGGCAGAGGAAGGACTGAGAAGATGAAGCATTTTCTAGTCTCATCTTTTTCAATATATTTCACTTATCAATAATTATACCTGATTATAAATTTTTAGAGGTAAGATTTGCCACCAGCTGAATAGGTTCTGATACAGAATAGCTGCATTAGGAACTGCTGCTTCATTTCTGACATAATATATGTACCGTGGAGAAAAGGTAAAACAAATTGTAATATTGGTTTCCCTATGAATTCCAAAATGATGAAAAATATGGACAAAATGTGACTTCAGCTGAAAGCCATGTACAGGAAATGGAATTTGATATGGAACCTTGCTTCTCAAAGTGTGGTCCAGGGATGGGCAGTATCAACATCACCAGGCTGTTGGAGACAGTACCTCAGGCCCGACTCCAGGCCTACTAAATCAGAATCTTCATTTTCTCAAGATCCTCTGGTGAATTGCATGAACATTATTGCATAAGAAGTGCTAATATAAGGAATGTGTTCATGTGATGATGAAAACATTTGGTAGATAGGCACAATTCTTATATTTGTATCTGATTCTGTTCAGTTACTGTGATCTAATTTTTAGAGATTATATGAGAATTATGTAATGGCTCTTCTATTTATTTTTGTTAGGATGATCAAAGGGGATCATAAGGAAAATGGCTTAGAAAAGTTGAAATGAACTATAAAGGATACATTCTAATTATCTTTACATAGACTCTATTGCTTTCATTTAAACTTGGAATTTTGCTTTAAATATTAATAATAACACATCTGATTTGGAGACAAATTAATCAAGATGAAGTAAATATTGAGAAAATCTTTAAAAAAGGATTCTTAATCAGTCCATTAATTAATAATTCTAAAACTGTTCTACAAATGAAAGTGGACGAGTGTAGAAGTCAGAAAGAGCAGATCGATATAAAAATGGAGTATTTGCAACCATAAAAAGAAATGAAATTGAGTTATTTGTAGTGAGGTGGATGGACCTAGAATTTGCTATACAGAGTGAAATAAGTCAGAAAGAGAAAAACAGATAACATATGCTAACACATATATATGGAATCTAAAAAAAAAAAAAGGTTCTGAAGAACCTAGGGGCAGGACAGGAAAAAAGATATAGACGTAGAGAATGGACTTGAGGACACAGGGTGGGGGAAGGGTAAGCTGGGACGAAGTGAGAGTGGCATTGACGTATATACACTACCAACTGTAAAATAGATGGCTAGTGGGAAGCAGCCACATAGCACAGGGAGATCAGCTCAGTGCTTTGTGACCACCTAGAGGGGTGGGATAGGGAGGGTGGGAGGGAGATGTAAGAGGGAGGGGATATGGGGATATATGTATACGTATAGCTGATTCACTTTGTTATATAGCAGAAACTAACACAACAATGTAAAGCAATTATACCCCAATAAAGATGTTAAAAAAAATGGAGTATTTGATCAAAATTGATCATGGTAAACTCTAAGTTCCTTGAAGGCAAAGATTCTCCAGAATATATATTTTTTTAATTCCCATTGCTTACCACAGTTCCTGGCTCATAAATGGTGAAAATAACATTTGAAAAAATAATTAATACAATTAATTATAAAATTAATAATATTCTTTTAATTGATTAATTAATTTTATAATTAATACAAATAATTATAAAATTGATATTATAAAATATTAATAATTAAACTTTTGATAGAAAGTTTTCTAAAATGAAAATTTCTATTGTTAATCTTTTATGGCTTTTTGAATAGAGATTTCCAAGTCACATTGCTATCTTGTCATTTAGGATAAAGTGCTCTTGAGTTAAACCAATGGGATTTAGGCAATGTATTAACTTCCTATTGCTGCTGTAACAAATCACAACAAAGTTAGTGCCTTAAAAACAAATTTATTATCTTACAGTTCTGGAGGTCAGGAGTCTGAATTGGGTTTCAAATGGGTAAAAAGCAAGGTGTTGGCAAGATGAAATTAATTTCTGGAGGCTTTAGACAAGAATTTACTTTCTTACATTTTCCAGATTTTAGATGCTGCCTGCATTTCTTGGCTTGTAGTCCTCTTCCATCTCCAAAGCCAGCAGCAGTTAGTAGAGTATTTCTCATACCACATCACTTTGACACTGACTCTTATGCCTCCCTCGTCCACATTTATCAATCCTTGTGGTTACCTTGGGCCTACCCAGATAATCCATGATGTTCTCCCTATTTTAAGGTCAGCTGATGCATACCATTCCATTAGATGGCAGCTAATTCCATCTACTACCTTAATTCCTACTCTACCATGTAACATAACATATTCACAGATTTCAAGGTCTAAGACATGAACCTCTTTGGGAAGCTATTATTCTACCTACCACACACAGAAATCACAGTGGGACAAGAAAGATAGGCGACCTTGTGAGGACAGCCTTTTGGACCAGTTTAATGTACTACTATTACTTTCTTTATATCTGAATGTATATTAGGAGTTGCTGAGTAGTTATATGCATAGATTTCCCCATCTTGCACATTCCAGTGGATGTTCTCCCAACTGGGGGATTGCTACATGTAGAGAAGAGCTACTACCTTTGTAGTAGCTCTTAGTAGTGTTGGTCCCACAACACTAAAGAACGTTCTGAACTACAAATCCTTGTGACTGATGATGGCATAATAAGAAATATATATTTGATCTTTGTCTCTGGGTCCTGACAACGAGCTCCTAAAACCCTTGTAATTTCCTGAGTGATAGGGGTGATAGCAGCATCTTTTGTTTCTGACACAGGGCTCCTAAATCCCTTGGAATTTCCAGGGTGATAGGAGCCTCTTTTGTTCTAATGAGGTGACTCTTGTTGGGACCCTAGATAAATTCAGGATAGGAGCTGGTCACCAGAAAGACTAAACTTTGATTAGAAGCCTGAAAGTTTTAGTTCCACTCTCCACAACCTTTGAGAAGGAAAAAGGGAGATTAAATTAATAATCAATCATGCCTATGTGTTGAAATATTCATAAAAGCACCTAAATGGTAAGGTTGGAAGAGCTTTTGGATTGATGAATGCATCCACGTGCCAGGAGAGTGGCATGCCCTAACTCCACAGGACAGAAGCTCCTGTGCTCAGGACCCTCTGGACTTCACCCTATGTACCTCTTCATCTGGCTGTTCATCTGTATCCTTTATAATATTCTTTATAATAAACCAGTAGATTTAAGTGAAGTGCTTTTCCTAAATTCTGTGAGCCATTTTAGCATATTGTCAAACCTTGGGGGCAGGGTATGGAAATCCCTTAAATTTGTAGCTGGTCAGTCAGAAGTCCTAGAAGTTGGGAACTTGCATCTGGCGTATGCAGTTGGGGCAGTCTTGTGGGACTGAACCCTGAATCTGTGAGATCTGATGCTTACTCCAGGAAGTTAGTGTCAGAAATGAATCAAATTGTAAGACACCTAGTTGGTGTCCAGAGACCTGGAAAATAGATTGTCAGTCTGAATGAAAACTTCATACATTTGTGGGCAGAAGGACTGTGAGTAAAAATGGTTAGTGTTGATTATGTCACTGAAATAAACTAGGTAATGGAAGCATCCTCCACCTTGGAGTATTTCGTAGGGCCTAGACATCTGTTAGACTCAGCAGAGAATGGTGCCATTTCCTGTATCTTCCATGAAAAATATCTGCCAGGACCTCTGGGTGTCTGCCCTGCTCCCATTCCTGTAGCTGTTAGTCATTCCATGGATGAACAAATACCATCCAGCCAGTGACTGGACAACAAGACGGGGTGTATTGACAGCCTTAGGCAGTTTTTCCATAAGCATGCACTGAATGTAATTATCCTAACTGAAGTGGGAACCCTAAGGCTTACCAGCCAGCTAGAGGCCATGTTGAAGGTGCCATCAACTTGCACTCCCTGAGTGATGTAGGTCAGATCTGCAGATCACCAGCAGTTGTCAACAATTTCCCTCTAGGGGTATCACATACATTCCTGGAACTGTACTTCTTGAGGAAAGCCAGGAATTAACTTGCCTCTGAGAAACATGGTGATTGTATCTTGGTGGTGGTTAGGGGAGACTTTCAATTGTTTAAGGCAATACCACAGTCAATCGTGCGGTTCTCAAATGACTGTAAAGAAATCTCAAAAATGAAACTATTCCTGGTTACTTGTATTTAGCAGATTGGTGGACTTCAAGATGTATATTCACATCTTAATCCTCAGAACCTGTGAATGTTACAGGGAAAAAAATGGTCTTTGTAGATGCAATTTAGTTAAGAATCTTTGGATGATGAGTTTACCCTGGATTACAAGGTGGGCCTTAAATCCAGTGACAAGTGTCCTTATAAGAGAAAGGCAGATGGACACTTGACAGACAGAAGAGTTGAAAGCAACGTGACCACAGAGGCAGAGATTATAATGATTTAGCCACAAGCAAAGTAAAACCTGGAACAGGCAAGGAACCGATTTTCCCTAGAGCCTGTAGAGGGAGTGCTGCCTTGCCAACACATTGATTTTGGACTTCTGGCCTCCAGAAGTGTTAAAGAATAAATTTCTGGTATTTCCAGTAGCCAAATTTGTGGTAATTTGTTACAGGAGCCGTGGAAAACTAATTCATTCAAGAAAGCTTCCCAGGGGGATAAATGGCTCATTAATTTTGTGTTTTTTAGACAGTTATCCCAAGGAAGGGAGTCATTTAATTAGAAAAGATCATATGAAATTTGTACCTGACTTTGGCCAATGTGATCAATGACACAGCTCTGGCCTTTGGAGGCAGTCAGGTCATCCCCAAGTCACTGGCCAGGGTTGTTATGAATGATAGACTTGTTCTAACTTCCTCCCTAGGAACCAAAGCAGTGTATATACACTTGCTAATACAGTCTGCTGCACCTAGAGTAATGCTTTCTGCTAAGAGGAAAGTTCAATTCATAAACCTAAGGAGAAAGCCACTTTTCTTTCTAAGATAGACACTGATGGTTTGGCTTATGGGTTCATTCTCCAGATTGGAGCCAGGACTCTTGAGCACGAGGTTAAGGTCCATATTGCTAGCTGGCCTAATTACACTGCTTGGAATCTTGTTGATAATAGTCTTAACTAAATACTGACAGGAGAAATTGAATAAATTTGGTGCCAATCTCAGTTTCTCAGATTCATCAGAGTGGCCAGAAAATGTTATACCCATGGGAAAATTCACTAGAAGCCAAGATGACATAGAAACAAGAAGTAGATATTGGTGGGAGACAATTCACTGTGGGTTTCTCATGTCTCTGAACATCTCACAAGCAGAGGCACTGTCTTTTTCCTGACAATCTTTTCAAGAGTATTTATAGAACAAATAATCTTAGAAGCCTTATTTCTCTCCAGAATACAGGGCCGGTTTATTTACTATCCAGGATAATAAAGAAATAGTCTCCCTTTGGAGAAGGCTTGCTCCCACTATAAAATATTCGGGTTTCCTAGATCATGCGGTTCTGTCCTGTAATGTATCTCCCTGCATGTGTGGGTATCATCAAGCCCTGTTTATATTGTGGCCTGGGGTCTGTAGCTCAGAAAACTGGAGCAAATGCTACTGTTATGAGTAATAAAGTCTATTGCTTCTGATCCCAGAGCCTCTTCCACCAGCACCCATGTAACTGTGGCAGCCTAACTTGTCAGTTTGCAAGCAGAATAAAACTTCAGACTTCAAACACTTCATTGTTCTTGCTACTGTACGACAACCAAAAAAAGATGAATTTAATTGTATAGGTATTATACCTCATTAAAAAATAATTAACAGAACAGTGATTATAATCCGCTTTCAATCTTTTTTGTTTTGCTTTGTTTTTTTAAGATAAACATGTTTCCTTTTTTCATAAAATACAAATTACATCTGTTAGTTCATTTTGATTAATTTTAATCTAATTAAGTTTAGTCCTATATTATGTATGTATATTATTTCATTTTCAATAAGTTTACTTTATTGTACAGGATACAGATACATTTTGTTAAATTCCATATAGGGTGATAACTATTATGGCAGAAGTATAGAATAGGGTTCTTGCTCTAGAATTACATACAAGGAACACTAGCACGGATGTATATACACATGTGGGGTGGGGGGAGTAGAGGGAAGGTGTAAATCAGGGAAGGCTTCCTGACTGTCATTACAATCATTTTGAAAATTGTGACACCAGAACTTCTGGAGAGATATAGAATCACATCAGCTGTCATTTAAAAGTATATAAAAATTATGAGAAGAATATTAAAAATAATTCATCATAAACTAGAATAATACATACATTATTTATTAAGTAAATAAAAAATACATTAGTTGAATCCAATCAGGAAGTATAGCTATAGGAAGTTTGAGTGTTAGGTAGACTGCAACTTGAATTATGGGGGTATTTACTACAAAACTAGTCTTTTTGGACTGGAAGTCTCCTCTTGTTGTAAACATGGTAGACGAGGGTTCAACACAGCAGTTTGGATGTGGGAAAACTGTACCAGGTAATTGTTGCTTCAGTTTTCACAAACTGGTTTAAATTTCTGACAAATATGCAAATACTCTGAGATACCATCTTCAGAATTTTCTTGGCACTTGTCTTAGTTTTATGTTGCTTATGAAACATATTATCACAAACTTAATGGCTTAACCAGTACACATTTATTATCTTATAACTCTGTAGGTTAGAACTCTCACACAGGTCTCACCAAGCTCAAGTCAAAGTATTAACAGGGCTTTGTTTCTTTCTGGAGACTTTGAAGGAGAATCAGCTTCCTTGCTCATTTAGCTTGCTGGCAGAATTCTGTTTCTTGCGATTTCCAGAGTGGTTGTCAGCTGAGGTACATTGCCATCTCCTAGAGACCACCCACATTCTTTGGCTCCTGTCTCCCATCCACTATCCTCAGAGTCAGCAAGAGTGAATTGAATCCTTCTTATGTCACATCTTTCTGCCTTTCTTCCATTGTCACATCTCTCTCTAGCCAGACCAGGAAAGTTTCCTTCTTTTAAGTATGCGTGTGATTAGACTGGTCTAAAGCAGAAAATCCAGTAAGTCCTCTTCATCTCCAGGTCCATATCTTAATCAATCTACAAAATCACTTTTGCCACATAAGATAAATATTTATAGTTTCCAGAGACTGGGGTGTGGACATCTGGGGGAGGGGTTTTACACTGCCTGACACAGGGTGACATAGTTTTTCCTTGGTGGGTTAGTATATTTTACCCACAGGAAGATTTAGAATTTGGTGTAGAAATAATAAAATAAATTGAATACATAAAAACTGCTTTTATGTTAAGGAATATTCTGTGCATATTTAGTATTTTTCACGTGTATAATGTTTCAGAGAACTTGGCTTAACTGAGCAACAGTTCTTCCTAAAGTACTTTATGATACTATAATATGTATAATTATTATACGTTAAAATTTTGCTCAGGTTATAAACTTTACCGGAACACTTAAATGAACTTAATAGTAAAGATATTTATAAGTTTAATTTATCAGATTCACAAGTATTATTTAAGTACTTGAGAAGATCTATTGGAGTACTTAATAAGAAAAACAAACGTATTAAATATATAAATGCAGTGTAAAATTTTAGCAAATGTATCTAAGTTTACATGTTAGAATGGGTATTAATCAAAAAGCCACTTAAAGTAATGGTTAAAGTGTGCTAGTTTTATAAACAGAAGAGTAATATTTATAAACATTTAAGAAAAATAGAGTTTTGAGCTTAATAATTTGAATTAATAGAATAAAATTTAATTTTAAATAAAAAGAAAAATGCCTAAGTAGTATTTTCTGTGCATGGGATATACAAACACATACATACACTGTTACCAAGTTAACATATATATCATATGTCTTAGATGGGTAGCAAAAAACATGTATGAATTAGCCAATCATAAATAGGAAAGAGGAAGAAGAATGGACAAGTAGTAATTTAAGTGGCAGGAAAAGAGGAAGTTTGACTGCCAACAGAACAGACAACAGTCTTGATGTATAAAGACATCAAGATATGAGAGCATGGGCATTCTTTACCCTAAGCTATTGAGATTTCTTGTTGGTTAGTTACTTCAAACAATCCATTATAGTGAGAAATTGTAAACGTGCATTAATTAAACTTAATTATACATTAATAACACATTAAACATGCGTGGAACTGATACCTAGCAGAGCTCTGTGGGTCTCCTGGGCACAAAGCCTTTCTGTGTCTCCCATTTCTTGGTTATAAGAAGTAGGCTTCATTCAGCCTCCATGACCTTCCCCGAGTTCCAATGGGTGGATTCAAGCAGTTGTTAATTAGGGAAGGAAGGGGTTGCAAGACCAGGGAGAAACAAACTGTCAAGAGAAACAGTAGTGCAGCCTTGGGACAGGTTCCTTGTTCCCCATCAACAGATACACACAACAATATCTTTGAGCTGTTTTGCATATAATGAAACCCCCCAGATGGGAGAAGTTAATTGTTAATGAAGCTCTGCTGCCCACAACCATGTAGCCCCCAGACCAGTTGGAACCTGAAGGTTGATTATGCTGACTCCTAATTACCTCACCACCAACCAATCAGAAGAATGTCCACAAGCTGATCACACCCTCTTTGGACCATTACTATAAAACTTCTCACTACCCTCTCCAAGTTGGGAAACACAGTTTTGAGGGCATTAGCCTACTGTGGCCCCCTTTGCCTGGCAAAGCAATAAAGCTATTCTTTTATACTTCACCCAAAACTCTGTCTCCGAGATTTAATTCAGTGTCAGGTTACAGAGGCTGGATTTGGCTTTCGAGCTTCAAATATATGCAAATACATTTATTCTAGACTTTCCTAGAGTATGGGGACCATGAACTAGAATTCCATGTAATTTTTTTTTATAAAATCATACCCAAAATTCATGATCTGCACTCTCCAATTTTCTTTTTCTTTAAAATGGAGGTGGAATGGGGCTTCCCTGGTGGCGTAGTGGTTGAGAGTCCGCCTGTCGATGCAGGGGACACGGGTTCGTGCCCCAGTCCGGGAAGATCCCACATGCCGTGGAGCGGCTGGGCCTGTGAGCCATGGTCTCTGAGCCTGCGCGTCTGGTGCCTGTGCTCCACAACGGGAGAGGCCACAACAGTGAGAGGCCCGCGTACAGCAAAAAAAAAAAAAAAATTGGAGGTGGAATGTAAGGACATTTGTAAAGCAATATAGGCTCAGATTTTCCCCTGTATTTTATAGTTATCCATTTCACTTAATTTATTAACTCAGTTTCATTACATCTTTTCTAAAACATTCAATTTAGTTTTCATGGAAATAATGGGTTTTTCCTCTGCATGTTTCATTGGTTTACTCAATAGTTAATCAAACCATAAAAGCAATAACATCCATAACTACATAAAAAGATTTGGAAACAAATATACTTCTGGCAAGGATCAAACTCACTAGGTAGGAGACGTGTTGGTTTGTACTAGGAAGAATTAAAATAATAGTGGAGATCTATCAGTATGATTTACAGAGGGAATGAAGAACCTTAGTTAATCCAGAAAAAAGGTGAAGTGCAGGTTGGTTATTTAAAGGAATTTAGCTCTGTTTTCTTGTTTTGTTTTAAGTAAATTCAGGATAGAGTTTGGTAGGTGAAAAGTAATTCAGAAATTAATCAAGAATGAGATAATTAAAGGCCTTATATACCATCATAAATAGATTCGCCTAAAGGGAAATTTCTTAACATTTTTCTTACCTTTTATCATCTTGAGTATCTAGCTCAGAGTTTTGGGCACAATATGTACTTAATAAACAGTTGCTGTATTGCATTTAAGTGAGGTACAATTGAGAAAAGACTTGAACAGAGGACAGGTGCCTTTAAGAGACTTAAATTATACTAAGGAACTTTGAGGGTTTAGTAAAGTTAAAAACAGCATGTGCTATTTGTTATAACTCACTAATTTGTGAACTATTTTTATCCTCTCAGACTCTCGTGTTCTTAGAATAATAACTCCTCAAGGGAAAGAAGAAATGGTGTGAAATCCATGAAGTCCACATTCCCTAATGCAATTGAAAAAACAGATCCTCTTTTAGAAGTGAATCCTAAAACTATCCGAATGGTATTCTCTCCTGTTGACCTAACCTGATTAAATTTATAGTCCTAAAATTGCACTCAGTTTTTGGCTCACACTGGCAGACTACCATATCCAGTTCTCATGCACTAAAATGAGGAGTGAGAAACACACATGGTGTCTGTTTTGGAGTCAGTGAGGTTGCAGGGGTGTAATGAAAGATATTCCCTAGAAGAATTGGTCCCTCAGAAAATAGCTTTCTAAGCAGATATCTGTTTGCAAAAGTTTTCTTTTATATTAAGACAATACCTAAATCGCTGTAGCTTAATAACTTTCCGTGCTTTGCATCCCATACATCTCACATGAAGTCTCACCATTATGGTATCATATATAATATAACCATCACAGTTGAGTTTAAATACATGAATGTCACTGACAGATTGGAGAGAAGAGGGAGGAGGGAACAAAGAGAAATGAGCAAAGAACAAATCTAAATGACTTCAGGCTAGGTAAGGTCTTTAATTTAGCCAAGGTGTTATCTCATTAGCAAGGTGTCTTTATGCCCTGAAGGTTGTTATTCTTTTTTTTTTTTTTTCTTAGAAACAAATTACTCAACTGGCCCTCTTGTTATACAGCTGCATCATGCAGTAGTCAATCATAGGTTTCTCACAGTTTGTAGCCTGAGGACAGGAGTGTTGGAAGGATGGCTCAAATTCATCATGGATAGTGTCCCATACATCTGGGACATACAGATTAGTGATGGTATATCTAGGTGTGTTCATCTCTCAGTGCATGGTGGAAGTTTTTCTCTTTTCAATTAAATTTTTTCATTGAAATAATTTAAAGATATTAAATGTATAGATCATTTCAAATATGACCTTGGAAGTAAATTACTGCTGATCATTTAAAGCCAAATTTATAGTCAGAAAACTTCTGTCCCTGTGAATATCACTGTTTTGCAGAGTCGGTACAGTAATGAATAGAATATTTGTGAAGGAATAGTTGTAGTAAGAGAATAGAATATTTGCTATGTTTGTGCTCTACTAGTTTTGCTATTTTTAATTGTATGTAAGGTTTCAGACATACATAACTAGCACCACAATGTTTTAACTTTTTCTAGTATTAAAATAGGCAGAGAACTTTACTTTCTGATAGCACACAGATTCCTTTGTATACAGCCCCACAGAATGTTGCTCTCCAATTAAATGTCATAAAAGCTCTTGGCTGGGAGCATTGCAGATTGCCAAAAATTTCCCCCTGAACTTGTAGCTGGTTGTGCCACAAGGCATACAAACCATCCAATTCCACAGAACTTTTAAAAACGGTTTTATATCAGAGATTGTCCTCTATTTTCTTTCTAAATAGTAGCATTTATCAGACTCCACTTCTCCATACATTCTAGGCATAATTTATATGCAAATAGCCTTCTTATTATAAACCTCGATCCTCCTCAGATGAAGCTTACAGAAGATTCTAAGTGTACTTTTGGCTTGCTGACAACAAACATATTTAGGAAAGAAAGACTGAAACTTACAAAAGCGTCCTTACAAAAGCTAAACTGATTTCAAGCCCTCTGAACTAATCAGATAGAATTAGCGGGGAGGAGTGGAAGATGATGAGGGAGGAATGTGTTAAGTGTTAAGAATATCATGGTGGTTTGCTTCCTCTCATGGCCTGACAGCCTTGATCAACTAATTAGGAAACCTTTACCCAAACTAGTGTCAATTTGTTATTTAACTCTTATGGGAAATTTTCACAGCTAGAAGTCACTTGTGTGAGAACATGTAGTGATACTTAGCTTGAAAACAAGGAGACTTTAAAAAAGATAGAAGATAAAGGGAGAACATTCTTTACAAATTATCTTTTTTTGTTATTTTATGCCATAGAAACGATAACCTTCAGAATGAGAAGAGACATTCGCGTGCCATGTGTCAACTCTTGATCATTTGACATATAATGTGAATCATATGGCTGATTAAATCCATCTCTTATGCTAAGTATGAAGCTTAATTATATCAAAATCGCCAAAGCCTCACTGGCTGCTTGGGTCTGACTGACAGGAACAGCATTTACTGTCAGGTTCCATCTAAGCCTGCCCCTTTCACGTCTTAGAGCTTTCATTCATCAGACAGTGTGAATGTTAGACCCATCTCTTGGGATGGGATTACTCAAATAATAACAGTGAAGCAATCTGTCTAGTGATGTACTTATAATTTTGAAAGCGAACTACAGTGGGTACCAGCACAGGAATGAAAGCAATAGCCTGCCTGGAAGCTTGATCTTTGATTATTTCATTGAGAACCACAATTTTTAAGGGGATGTTAATTCTCTGAATGACACTTTTTTTTTTTAATTTCTAGGAAAAAAAAGGTCTTTCACAAAATCTAAATATTGAGAGAACTCCAGCATATAAAGTAGTTCCAGAAATAAAATACTAGATTCAAATATATTTAAATCTTGAAGATTTTATTTCCCTTAAATTTAAAAGGAAAATCTTTAGACAAAAACATTTTAAAAATTCATTTTTAATCTTTCAAAATACTAAAGATGAATTTAAGATAACTTGAAGAATTCCAGGTTAGAATAATGAAAAGAAACAGTTAATTCATATTGCTCACTTATTATATACCAGGGGAAGGAAACCAGAATATGTCCCACCAAAATATGACTTTTTGCTGTAAAAATCATTTTGAGCTGAAGGCAATCAAGGAGTAAACACACAGAAAGCTCCCCACTTTCTGCCTAAAATCACGAAATAAATTTTCCTTTTACTGGAGACATCTCTTGTCATCCAGAGATGGCACCAGAGGAATCTGCAAACAAATCTTGTTAAATTAACCCTTATCTTCCTACTTGAGGCAGCTAAGGACTACCTAGCCCTAATCCCACTACCCTTAGCCCAAACCCCATTGACTTGTCAGTTCTTCACAAATTTATTGTTTCTTTGTCTCGAAGGTATAAAAGCCTCCTCTAGTCACTTCCTAGGGTCTTCATTCTCTTGTGAAGGCTCCCATGTACATGTAAAAACTCAATAAAATTTGTATTCTTTTCTCCTGTTACTGTCTTTGTCAGTTTAATTTTCAGACCCTGCCAGCGACGCTTAAGAGAGTTGAAAGAAACTTTTTCCTCCCCTACATAGGCATTGTTCTAAGCACTTTATATATATTAAATCATTTATTCCTCATAACAACCAAGTGAGGTAGGTTTGTTACTATTTCTATTATGCAAATCAGGAAATAAAAGCTCAGGAATTATAAATAACTTGCCTATAGTCATAGGTAAGTAGGTGTTAGAAATTCATTTCAAGTTTTCAGGCTTTAAAATGCCTCCAAGGTAGTATAATAGACATTGTATATAATTATCATGATCATTCTTCCATGTGTTCATTGTATTTCCAAAGCTCCTTGAATCCACTTATTAGCAATTTATGGAGTTATTTCAGTTGCTTCTCTAAGCAGGGAACATGTCAAAAAA
Source organism: Globicephala melas (assembly GCF_963455315.2). Taxonomy (NCBI): domain Eukaryota; kingdom Metazoa; phylum Chordata; class Mammalia; order Artiodactyla; family Delphinidae; genus Globicephala; species Globicephala melas. The sequence continues at coordinate 83,263,147 of NC_083318.1, forward strand.
TAATCAATTTTAGCAGACACTCTACTGTTGAACACCAAACCCTTCATCCTACAGCCTGAGGCCATAAGGGATCTATTCTAGTAGCCCTTGGCATTTCCCTCATCCTCTGCTTGTCTGGAATGAACTTCAGAATCTAGGTGAGTACTGATTTTCTGTGTAGGCAAGCCTGATATTACCATATACCAGATAATTGGAAGCCTGAGAAAATCTTAAAGAAATTTTTGCTAAAATGTTCTTAATTCAGACTTTGATTTCACAGGTCTTTCTCAAAAAAAAAAATCCATTTGTTATCAGTGTAAGAATTAGAAAGCAAAGAAGATATGCTGGCTAATTAACGGGTTTAAATAAAGATGAACTTTAAACACATGAAGATTGAAAAAATTTTTTTTTAATTATTAGGTTAGGTCAGTTATTCTTTTCATTTGACAAGTATTTGTTGAAACTATTATGTCAGGGTACCCTGCTGAGCTGCATCCCACAGACCTGCAAGACGTGTACTTGCGCAGCCTCAAGCCTGAAGAAAGAGCCTGGAGTCAGCAACAGAGACATAAATAGTTTAATGGATGGGGGGAGATCTTACATGTCTGAAGCAAGGTCCTGCGGTGACACCCCACTGTGTGCAGCAGACAGTGGGCAGGACAAGGCAGCAGTCTTTGCTTCGGGGGGGCGGGGGGGAAGGAAGAGGGAGATTAGCAGTTATAGGGGGAGTTGACATCGGGTTGGCTCATCAGTTACCAGGGAAACCAGCAGAGGGGCATAACCTCCACAGCCCCTTTGATAAACATAGTAGAGAGTTCTGATCTAAAGCTAGAACAATCATTAGCTGGGGCCTGGGGCAAGTACATAGGAAGGTCAGTCACGTGAATAGGGTGTAGGTGAAGCAGGCCCTGGTAGAGCAGGGGATGTACAGAGAGCAAGAGAACAACCATTTTGAGTGGCCTGACTATACAGTACCCCCTCACCCAAATGGAGATTTCATTCTAAAGGATGAAAGGGCTAATGAACAAATAAAGAAGTAAATACAGAAATGGTCAAATGATTACAAGGACAAACAAAAAGCCAAATTAGAGGACTAGAGGGGTGGCTGGGAAAGGGAAGGTGGCTATTCTATCTAGAGTGGTTGAGGAATGATTCATTTATCTGTGGTGACCTAAACGGGAAGGAAATCCAAAAAAAGAGGGGATATATGTATAGCTGATTCACTTTGCTGTACAGTAGAAACTAGCACAACATTGTAAAGCAACTATACTCCAATCAAAATTAATTTTAAAAAAAAGTGACATACTCCAAACCCTAGAGAACATTTCCTGTGAATACAAGGGAGGTGACCTACTAAGCAGAGAGAAGACCAAGTACAAATGCCCTGAGGCAAGATCATGCTTGAGGAGATCAGGGGGGTTCAATGAGGAGACAGCAGGGCTAGAGCAAGGATGAGTGAGAAGGCAGTGGATATAGATGGCTGTTGGAAGTGAGCAGAGGGCCAATTCATGCAAGTTCTTGTAATAACCTCGAAATTTACTCTCAGTGAGATTGGAAGGATAGGGAATTACATGATCTGAACAACATTCTGAAAAGACCAATCTGTATGTTAGGTGAAAAATAAACAAAAGGGGACAAGGCTGGGAAGAGAAAGACCAGTTAGGAATCTTTTAATTAAGTGAAGCTAACTCTAAGGAAGAATGCCATAGGTAGTAAAAAATGGTTGGAGTCTGGGTATATTTTGAACATAGATTTCAAAGATTTCTATTAGTTCTATCAATAGAAAATACCAATGGAGTGAATATGGGGAGTGAGAGAAAGGGGTAACTGATGACCCCAGGTGCTTGTCCTGAATGGGAAGAGTGACTTGCAATTAACTGAGATGAAGAAGAGTGTATGAGGAACAGATTTAAGGGATGAATTAAAAATTCTGACTTGAACTATTTATATTTAAGGCGCCTATTAGACTTCAAGTGTAGATATCTAATAATTGATTGGAGAACAAGTCTTCAGGTGAAGGCAAGGGTCCAGGCTGAAGGAATAAATTCAGAATCATCTGCATATAGATCACAATTAAGATTATGAGATTGGATGAAATTCCTAGGGGAAGACAAGAAGTCTGAGGAATGATCCCTAGGGCACTACAACAGGGAGAGCTTCAAATAACAAAACAAAAAGCAAAACCCACACAATTAAATAATTGAGTTAAAATTTCTGATAGGCCAGTAAAAAGAAAACTAAAAACAGAAACCCTGGATTTAGCAGTGAGGAGGGGCTGTTCTTAACAAGAGATATTTTGGCATGGGAGGGGCAGAAATGCCCATATGAACTGGGTTCAAGAGGGAAAAAGACAAAATAATTAAGAAATAGTGAATTAAGTGAATGTAAAACTATCTTGAGGTTTCACTGTAAAGTAGAACAGAGAAAAGTGATAACGAAACCAAGTCCCCCTAAAATTAAGTTCCTCTGACGAGTTTATGCTTAACGTTATTCCCTTTCTTGTCCATTACCTGTTCCCCTCAAGATTGAGAAGTAGCAAAGAAATGAGGGTGTTAAAATAGAGCAAGACCCTGTGGGGCCCTCCCAGTACAAAAGCCTTTCTGTGTCCCCTGTTTCTTGTTCGTAGGAAAAAGGCTTCAGCCTCCTAGACCTTTTCTGAGTTCCAAAGGGCAGATTCAGAGAGTTACTCATTAGGGGAGTGAGGCAATGCAGAAAGAAAGGAGGAACAGTCAAGAAACAGTATTACAGAGTTGAACCAGGGTCCTGGTTCCTCTTTAAGGCATATGCATAACAATCTGATACACATCTCTGAGTTCTTCTAAGGTCGTGAAGGTCCCTACGCAGGTGGAGGATGATACATTTAGGCTGAGCACAAGCCCTGGACCCCAGACTTCTCAGAACCAGAAGTCTGCTCATTGAGATTCCTGAAACACCACCCTGTTACCTCACCACCAACCAGTTAGAAGGAAGTCACCCACCCCGCAGCGCCCCCCCCCCCCCCGCCACACCCCAAATTTGCCTTTTAAAACTCTTCCCTGAAACCCATTGAGGAGTTCTGGCTTGGCTTGAGCACAAGCCACTTCTTGCTTGGTCCTTGCAATAAACCTTTCTTTGCTCCAAACTGATGTTTTTATTTGTGTGGCCTCACTGTGCATTGGGCGCATGAACTTGGGTTCAACAACAGTAACAGCCAGACATGCTCAAGGAAAACTTTCATTTTTTATGGGAGATTCTGTAACACATTTTTATGCTTTAGAGAATGATCCAGCCAATTTTGAAATAAAAGGTTCAAGAGAGAGAGCCAAAGCCAATTGTTGAAGTACTTTTTTTGAAAAGGAAAAGGAGCATGAAATTCAGTTTGCAAGTTTGGGCTTTGAAAGGAGCATGACCTGTGTATATGATGGTTCTCAATGCCATCAGGCCCACTACCACTGTCTGTATCAAATATTTGGTAACTTGCCCTTTATTATGAAAAAATTATATTTCTAAAAAAGGTAATGTCTTTGCATTTAATTTCAAAAATATCAACATTATGTCCTAATTGCAATCAAAATGAGAAATAAAATAATTTATGACAAAATAATAATTCCTTAGCTTAATTTCTAAAACATAATTACACTGGGAAACCTGATGAAATAGTTAAATGACTGCACCATCAAGGAGAATCTATGTTAATATAACAAGTACAGATATGGACTGACACGTGTATTATGTTTAGATCCAATTATCTCAAATATAAGGAGCTATGTTATTTGGCTGACTTATTTTCAAAAATGGCTAGCAGCTATTGGTAAATTTCTGAGCAAATTAAAATAAAATCTTCCCTCAAGAATATATGCTTAATGAAATTCACTATAAATTCAGTGTGCATTAAAGACAGGTAAATTTTTCATTATGCTTACTTTCCAAGTAGAATTATATTTTAGACACAGGTAATTATAAACAGATATTTACCTACACGAATGCATGGCAAGACATTTAAAAGTTGTAAGACATATTAGAAACACTTTTTTGAGGGTATTACTATCACATTTGTTGCAGTTTTTGTAGGATTACTTGTCTCTGCCATCTAGAAAGTAGTATCACCCTCACCCGCAAGCATTTCATAAATGAAAATAAACCCAGAAATCTTTAGGAGACTGTATGTTGATGATGAGCATCACTGATTTATAATAACAAGAAAAAAGGCATAGGAAATGAGTAAAAATGCAGGTTGGCTGGCTAAGGTGGAGGTGTGAGTGGAGTTAATTCTGTTTATTAAATGTGAGAATGGGGGAAGATGTATTGCAGATTGCGGAGGAAAAATCTATGAGTAAGAGAGATAATAAACTAAGAAAACACGATGGAGGGGGAACATTGTAGATAACACAGCAACAACGTGGAGTATAAAGTGGTTTATTTCTACGGCATAACATTAAAACTGAAATTTTTAGGATGGAGTGACAGTAAATACCAAGCCTGCTATAATACATGTCTGATAGAGTAAACTAGCCACTACTTTATGAGGTAGCAGCATCCTCAAAGGAGAACCTACTTTTAGTTGATGTAAGATAATTCAGAGGGAATATTTCAGAAGATGAGGGTATAGGGATTTTACTGAGATCAGGCTGTAGGAGAAAGCAGAAGAAAGTGACATAAGGGACTATAAGGGAGAATGACAGCGGATACTCTTTCTTCCCCCAACCCTGAAGGGACAAGACGAGGGACCCAGAGAATGAGAGAGAATTTCATGAAGAGACCACTTGACAGAAGCTAAGACCTTTGGTCTAGAAAATGCTAACCCATAGAGACCCCACAGGGAGGGAGCCTGAGGGAAATATATATGACTCATTCTTCCATTTCTCTCTGATATTCTGTGATTGCCATTGGCTGGATCCAATCAGAAGCCAAAGTACAAGAAAAATGTTGATTGTAGCCCATGTTGGTCAGCACTCCGGGGCACAGAACTGAGTGGAGAAATCTGGAGAGTGAATCTGAAGAGATGGGAGGTGGGGTCAGGTTACGGGAAGCACAGACCTCTAACTGGATGAGAGTCCAGGTTGTGAGGGATGACCCAGGAGTCCTGAGACTTTGTGTGGCCTTCATGAAGAAGGTAAAGCATAAGATTAAATTAGTCATAATGGTCTCCTTGGTAAACTGTGATGGGGTACCTGTGAATATTGGAGTTGAGGGAGAACAGAGATAGAAAACTCTTGAAGAAGCATATGGAGGTCTCTTGCCCACTCTTCAATTTGTTATGCTTTAGATAATACTTTACACATATTTAGCTTCATAAAATTTTTGATAAATTACAAATGCAAAATTGCATTTAATACTTAACAAAGAACAACTTAATAATAAAAAGAAAATTTGGACCCAGCATTTTTTTGTGAGCTGGGCTGTGTTCCATGTACATCATATGAATTAATTTGTTGATATCTGATATAAAGCCCTATGAAGTGTGTAATGCTATCATTCTCCTTTTCTAACTGAAGAAACTGATGCAGAAAGAAATTATGTAACCTGCCATGCTTACACAGGCAGTTAATGATAGAGCCAGAATCCAAATCTACCTTATATTCACTATAACAAGCCTAACAGATATATAAGAAAATATAATACAATCACATTAATTCTCAAATATGAGAGGACCAATACTAGTAAGGGAAAAATTCTGAATTGAAAATTATTTTAAAATGTAATTTCAAAAACTGCATTTTAAAATTAAAAACATTAGTAATCTGAAACATTAATAGCTGTAAGTGGATTCTCTGCATTTAAGTCCAAACTCTGTTGCTAAAGCCTTAGACAAGCTCTCTAAGTTTCTGAACTCTCATCTGTGAAATGGAAAAACTAATATTGTCAAACAATTGGTATTGCTATGGAGGCATAAATGAGATATGTGATTCTCTTAAGAGACGGTCTGACCCATAGTTACTGCTCAAAACATGCTGAGAAAATGACAAGTCAGGAGTTCATATCTTCAAGGACTGAAGGGAAATCCTAATAATAATGTTAAAGAACAAACTTCAATGAGTAAAATGTAAACATATATTTGGCTTTATTCAACAATTCATGAGTTGGGCAGATTCCCATCTAGCAAATAGTAGTCTGAGGAGCTGTACAAAATGGAATCCTTTCATAGGCAGAAGGAGGCAGGGCAAGAAAGTTATTCTAGCAAAGAGTGCATTGTTTCAGGCAAGGTCACTTTCCTTTGGGGAAAGGCAGTGGTCAGTCAGGCAGATTACCTCACTAGTGCTGACCAGGTAATTCCAGACTGACTGGTTAAAGGTCACATTGCTGTGAGAGGCTGGAACTGAAATTAGGTTAGGTATAAGTCTTGGATTACTGATGTGGGGCTTAGCGCAGGTGAATCCATTTGGGGCTTGTTGTTGTTTTTTTAAATAATAATAATATCATAAATATACTCACACATTAATAACTATTTGTTAGACCTACCACTTTGATCATTGAATTGCTATTCAAGAAAAACAGGATTTTAATAAATTTGAAGCATATCATTACCTGAATAATTGAGGTCTATGTTAATGAAACTTCTATATAATCACTTTAAGTTATGAAATATAACTGAATTAGATCATGATCTTTTTTGGAGGGGTTGGAGTTATAAAATAATTGTCAGAGAAGATATCATCACAGTGACTTAGAGAAGAAAAAGAATTTTCATTTAAAAAGTGGCTAAGCTCCACTTACTAAAATTTTATATATGCATATTTTTATGTATATATGTATATTTCCCAAATCTAGAGCCTTAGCCAGAAAAAAATAAAACAATATTCTGTAACAGTAAAATTGCCAGGACATTGTTAAAATTGAAGTTCTAAGAGAATGTTAATTTTATTAAAACTGCTACTTAATAAAAAATCACGTGAAATTTTCAGTTTGTATATTTACTGAACTCTTTATTGTATGCTACCAACTTATTCCTGACATATTTAGATCCTTTAACTCAGTAATGTGACTTGGCATCACATGTCTATGACCCATCCATTTTCAGTGACTTCTAGATCACAGGCTTCGTGCTCAGTGGGTCCTCTAACTTCATCTTTCCATTGGTAAAGATTGGCAAGGCTTGAGCATCACTGCTCCCAGATGTTTCAAGTACTTGATAACTTTTTATTTTAATTGTGATTTGAGTCTACTTACAAATGTACAGAATGAATAATCAAAAGAACTCAATGTACTAGGATAATGTCTCTTGTTCTAGGAGCCTCTCATTAACATTTTGCCTTTGTATTAACATCTGATTTTGCATTGCCATCTCAGTTCCCATTTTTATGTAAATAATGGCTGACCTCTGGCACTCATGTGTTATTAAAAATGCACACTTGGAAGCACATGTATTTACTAATTAGAACGACTCAGAGGCTTTGTGGGAACAGTAAAGAACAGCATTTGTGATGGTTAAGTTTTCCCACTTCTTGCTATTGCTTAAATTTTAAAATGTTATTCTTTGTTCAATTAAACTCTATTCACTTTTAAAAATAATATTTTAAGAAACAGCACCAAAGATGCTTGGCAAATAGTTTAATGAAATATTACTCAGTGGAGCTGAAAAATTCTGAAAGCTCAATAAATCTAATATAAATTTGACATTTTGCTGCTAAGTTTATGTGTAGGAGAACATAGACATTTTTGTTATTGTGCAAGGCTTAAATTTCATATTTGTCAATTACATCAATAGAAGTTAATTTACAAAATAGAGCTCATAAAGTCATTCTTTAGAACTTTCCAATTCCAATTAATTTTAAATCACTTTCTGCTTTAAAACAACATTTAAAAATCTAGTTTATATTAATTTTGAGTCACTCATAGAAAAATTATATTATTAATCTATTTACTTTTATATTTGAATGGATTAAATATTAACATATTGGAATTTTGTTACTATTTACAGACCATGCCTTGTGTTACTGAGAAAAAAAAATGCCTTAGGACATCTTATTACTGATGGTTTGTTAGAGTGAACTACCTTTAAAATTGATAATGTAATATTAATAACCAGTATGAGTTTTTTAAATAGATGCTTTAAACATTTAAAGTTTTCTTTTTCTTTCAACTAATCAAAGAAGCAGAACAAATATGCACAGATTCAGTTCATTCCAAGCACTCTTACATTTGGACATTCGTGTGTTTATGTGTGTGTTTTAAAAATTACTTTTTTCTGATGAAAATGTAACATTTTCACATTAAAAAAACAGAAAACAGGAATTAAAATTTTTAAGTTAAAGTTGCCTACATACTAACCACCCCAAAATAATTACTTTTAATAATTTGTTACATAATTTCCCAGAATTACTTCTTATATAGGTATGAGTATGGGCTACCCTTTCCCCTGCCCCCCAAAATGTGCTCGAATTTCCAAAATATTTTATAATTTTGTTGTTTTAAGTTAACATTATGTGGTGAATATTTCATAGGTTAACAAAGAATTGTCATTGCCCTTATAGTGGTTAACCAGCTTTATATCATGTTGAGGTATCATAATTTATTTAACCAAACCCTTTCCAATTGACATTTTAGTTGATATTGCTATTTTGACATCATAAATAATACTGTGAAAAATATTTTTATATATATTTGTACATTTCCAATTATTTTTCTTTGCATAAATCACCAGAGGTGAAATTGCTAGGTCAAAGTGTATGCACATTTTTAATTTTTATGCGTATTGCCTTCTAAAAAGGTCAATAGGATATGATAGTGATTATTTCCACATACCCTCACCAATTAAAGTGGGTTAAAGTGTCAATCAGGAGAAATGGTATCTCTTTATTTAACTGGCCTGTTGTTGTTTTTTATTATTACTGATTATTGCAAGTATCTTTACATATGTACGATGTAGCTTTACAGGACTTTAAAAAAATAATGTTTATCTGTCATATGTATGCCAAATTTTCCCGTTATTTCCTTCTCAGTATTTTTTATAGTGATAGGTATTATTGTTTGAGAGAAATTTTAATTTTTATGAAATACTAGTTAAATTAACTAAGTTTTGAAGTACAAATGAATGTGTGGACCATTACTTCCACAGAGTGAATTTTTTCTTGTATTTATTACTTTAGCTTATATTCAAAATTCAAGAGGTCTTTCTTGTCAAAACAGTGTAGCCTTGTATTTTCAGACACTACTCTCTAAAGCCAAAGGGAATAGGCTAATCTGTCTGTAAATCAACTGCAGTAAAAATTATGTACTTTAGCTTCTCCACTATTTGCTCCCCAGTGCAAGGAATCTCTTTTACCACTCCAATCGTCCTTTTTCTCATCTTCCATTCCCAAGATTTGTATATGTGTACTGATTGGGCATAGGTAGCTCCAACCCAAATATTTTCACAAATATATTCTGTATTTGTTGTGACAGAACATTTTCTTGAGAAATATTGTTCCAGTATCTACTGAGAAGTTATTGAGTTTTTGTTTCTAAGAATATTTATGACAGTCATCAAAATTTTCTTCATTAAATAAAAGATCATTGAAGCAACCATCCATAATATTTTATTGTATCTATATCAAGGTTTTAATGATTTACACAGAAAAAAACAGATAAGACATTTCCTCTTATATAAGAGAGGTGAATGCTGTGGTCTAAGGACAACAGATTTTTTAATAATAAGTATTATTTTAAATTGAATAATAATTTTTTTTTGAAAAAATTTCTTACTAAATGTAAATTTTAAAAGGAACTGTATCAAGAAGCAGGGAGATTGGGGCTTCCCTGGTGGCGTAGTGGTTAAGAATCCGCCTGCCAATGCAGGGGACACAGGTTTGAGCCCTGGTCCGGGAAGATCCCACATGCCATGGAGCAGCTAAGCTCGTGCACCACAACTACTGAGCCTGCGCTCTAGAGCCCACAAGCCACAGCTAATGAGCCCACATGTCGCAACAACTGAAGTCCATGCGCCTAGAGCCCATGCTCCACAACAAGAGAAGCCACCGCAGTGAGAAGGCCACACACTGCAACAGAGTAGCCCCCACTCACCACAACTAGAGAAAGCCAGAGCGCAGCAATGAAGACCCAATGCAGCCAAAAATAAATAAATAAAATAATTAATTAATTAATTTTAAAAAAAAGAAGCAGGAACATTTTCCCAGAAAGAGAAATTACTGATTTTATATGAATAATGCTGAAGAACGTATGAAATAAGAAAACCATATAGTTCTGTTCAATAATATTCATGTAATTTAATTGGAATCACATAATACTTATATTTCTGATTTCTTCATTATACAAATGAGAAAAACTCTTTTGAATTAGGCACGATAAAGTCTGATACATACATATGGATTGGCAATCAAATGTGAACATAGAATAAAACCTTTTTTAGACTGTCCAAGACTCAAAACAATTATTTCACACATATTCTTCCTTAACCTTGTAGCAAAAGTACTTCTGGGAATAAAGGAGTAAACCAGTTAAGAGAAAAACAGAGTATGAAACAGAAGAACCAACAGGGGAAAATGGCAAAGGGAAGTCCTAAGATGATGGAAGTGCAGCAAACACAGAGAACAGCCAGGCTGAATGGAGCAGGAGGGAGGGGGATTGCAAGGGGCACAAAATGGAAATGGACAGATTAGCTGATAGAGTTTACCTTTTGAAAAACATATGTATCTGAGGGAGCATGTGGAAAAAATTACAGGAATGCAAAAATATGGATGATTGAACATTTGAAGAAAATAAAACAACCACTAATTTCTAGAAAATACAGATATATAAGAAAATAAATTTAATTATATATAGTACAGTACTTAGTTCTTCAGTGAAAATTTTTTACAGATAATAAGAAAATCCTAATTGCTGGTTTAAATTAAATTGTGTTATAATTATATCAGAAGGATGAGAAAGGGTAAAAGAGTATAGGTGTGGGCTATATAAGAGGTACATTCTCACCCATTGTAACTGTTAAATAGAAAACTCTACAATTGGCAAGACAAAAATAACAGTGGAGTGCAATAATTAGGAACTGAAATAGCAAAAGAAACATCAGAAAGATTTAAATATTTGCCTGTGAGGAGCAGAATGTGCAGAGAAATGGGTCACAGCATGACTCTTGCTCTTATGAAGCTTTCTTTAGTATATAATTTTTTTTTTTTTTGCCGTACGCGGACCTCTCACTGCTGTGGCCTCTCCCGTTGCGGAGCACAGGCTCCGGACGCGCAGGCTCAGCGGCCATGGCTTACGGGCCCAGCCACTCCATGGCACGTGGGATCTTCCTGGACCGGGGCACGAACCCCTGTCCCCTGCATCGGCAGGCGGACTCTCAACCACTGTGCCACCAGGGAAGCCCTAGTATATAATTTTTAAAAATCTATGTACATTGACAAAAATAATTAAAATAGTTTTGTTAAAGAAAAAATTTCAAACATTATCTCAATACATGAAATATCACAAGTTTGCTGTTGCTCAAACCCTTGAAGTTTATCCCTCTCATTAAGTGGCAGTACCTCTTCTCAGGAAAAGATTACTTTAGAACTATTTTAAGGGTCAATGCAAGTATTTGTAAGAAAACATTCCTCTGACATGAAAAATTCGTTAACACGTATTATTTTTATGTAGAAAATTAATATGTTCTTAATTTTTTTCTCTCAGCCTTTAAACTCCAGTTCTCATACTGGCAGTTTTTTAATTCATTTTCCCTCCCCCATTATTTTAACCTTAAGGCCGTTTAGAAGATAACGGAATTTTAATTCTCCAGAAAAACTAGTTATGGAAAAGATGGCATGGCTTCAAAAAGATTTTGCACAGCACGCACATCACCAAACCAGCTTTGTTTTCTCTGGCACCAGCAGCTACTTTTATCTTTCTTTTTTATTTTGACTCTTCTTTTGTTTTTTTCCTTTTAAACTGCATTTATCAATGTCAAGGTACTCTCACTTGCTCTATTAAGCCTTATGATAAGACATTTAAGAATAACAACTTTAATAAATAAATAAATAAATAAATAAATAAATTCTAGTCAAAAAAAAAAAAAAAAAAAGAAGAATAACAATTTTTTACAATCCAGGGAAGCACATCAGTCAAGGAGTTGTGTTTAGAAAGGGAAAACAATGTAATTGGACTTTAGATCCATCACCTCTACTGTTGAAAAACTAAAAGTAAGTCATCTTATTTTCTTTTTTATTTGTACTTTAAGTACGTTAATATAAGAAACAGCAGTTTTACCTTACAAGGTAACATTAAATCACATTTTGCAAAAATTGACAAAACAGAAGAAATTGGTGACATCTTCTGTAAAAAGAAGCAAACAAAAGACACCAGAGTGATTTTTTTTTTTGTCTGTGAAATATATTAAAATTTTGCTGATGACAGTTGGAAATCAAAACATTAAAACTTTTAACATAATAAAATAGCTGTGTTTGTGAAGATTTTTTTAAAGTTTCCTAAACCAATAAGAGAGAAAAATTGAAAAGTAGTGAATATAATATAAATTAAACATCAATTGAAAATAGGAGTCAGTGTGTTAAAAAAAATTAAGAGGTTGGTCGGTCAGGTATAAAGGAGGTCATCTTAAATTTCTAATACTGTTACAGTATGTACAGCACAGCTGAGGTAGGGTGATGGACAATATGACCTCTTGAAGCCCTTTACAATCTTAAGGTTACAAGACAGTTGAATAGACTGTTGAGATGATGCAACAGCTGCGTATAATGAGCCACTGGCTTTTATGATTATTGAACTTAATATTTTTCCTATATAAATAAGATTTATTGATGCATCCAAGCATAGAAGTACAACAGCTTTAGATTAAACTAAATTATGCAATATTCACTGTAGAAAATGGAGTCCTCTAAACCTACTTAGAAGTTGGCAATATTAACCTAAATCTAATCATTAATCATTAATCTAATCATTAAATCTAATTATTAATCACACCCAATACCAACTTTCTAATTGTCTTCAGGACTGTTTAGGATTACTTTCTTTATAGACATCAAAGTACAAATTTCTCCCAATGTGAGTCTCAAGTTTAACAATTTTAAAATAATTGTAACTTCAAGCATCCCTTTGTTATTTTAAGCTAATGAAAATTAAATATTTTGTTAAAAGAACATCTATGCTATTCAAGGATTTTAAAAATAAATATAGGGCTTCCCTGGTGGCACAGTGGTTGAGAGTCCGCCTGCTCATGCAGGGGACAAGGGTTCGTGCCCCGGTCCGGGAAGATCCCACATTGCCGCAGAGCGGCTAGGCCCGGTGAGCCAGGGCCACTGAGCCTGCGCGTCCGGAGCCTGTGCTCCACAACGGGAGAGGCCACAACAGTGAGAGGCCCGCGTATCACAAAAAAAAAAATAATAATAAATAAATATAGATTCAATTCTGACTTCTGTATGAATGATTAATCAGCTTGCATTTTGATTCTTGGTCCACCTTGCTGTTTGAGTTTCTTAATTCCAAATGTTTATTAAATATTTTGATACATAATGACCTTACCAAATTTATTGTAATTACTTTTGGATAAAGCCTTTCTGTTCTGTATCCTGATTTTTAATACTACTCTAGAACCTATTAACTTATTCTTTAATTATTTCAAGAATGCCCTTGCCATCAAAATCTCCATGTTCTTATCTATTCTACTGATCATCACTGTAATTATCCTATTAAAGAACAATTCTGATTACTTCAGAATTTAAGTAATTAAGTAATCCATTTATATCACTGGACTGAATAAAGCAGATTATCCTCCATAATGTAGGTAGGTCTCATCCTATTATTTGAAGGACTTAATGGAACAAAGACAGGTCAGCAAAGAAATTCTTGCCAGTTGGTGCATTTGGACTTGAACTTCAACTCTTTTCTGAGTCTCCAGGCTGCTGTGCAAGCTGCTCTGCCATTTGGGCCATTATAATGAAATAGATCTAATGGTTTTTGAAATGTTAGTGACAAGGATGCTGTTCACTGATGCTCTCTAGGTGAAGCACAGTGCAGGCCTTTAGGATTTTGGAGCAAAGCCCTGCCATCCTCTATGGATAGCTACTGTCCTGTTGAGAAGCAGCTTTGGCCAGCTACTGGGCCTTAGTAGAGACTGAACACTTAATCATAGGCCACCAAGTTACCATGTGATCTGAGCTGTCCATCATGAACTGGGTATTATCTGCCTCACCAAACTATGAAGTTGGGCATGTAGAGCAGCACTCTATCTCAAATACAAGTGGTATATATGATATCCCGCCTAAGAGGACTTGAGGGTACAAGAAAATTACATGAAGAAGAGGTCCAATAACCCATGGTCTCTACTCCTGCAACACAACCTTCTCTCTCCCAGCCCACACCTATGGCCTTGCGAGGAGTTCGTTATGCCCGGTTGATAAAGGAAAAAAAGACTCATATCAGGTTTACAAATGGTTCTGCATTGTACGCCAGTACCATCTGAAAGTGGACAGCTGCAGAACTACAGCTTCTTTCTAGGATGAAGTATAAATAAACAAAACTGATCAAGGGTGGATTTGTTATAGTTAATTTTATGTGTCAATTTGGCTGGCCACAGTGCCCAGATATTTTTATTTGGTCAAATATTAGTCTGGATGTTTCTGTGAAAGGTGTTTTTTGGCTGAGATTAACATTTAAATCATTTTATATATGTGTATATACATATACACATATATATATACGTATATATAAATCATATATACATATATATAATACGTATATATATAAGATATTTTAACATCATTATCTGAATATATTTTGTGCTTCGAACTTCCATGCATTGCTAAAAGAAGATCCTCTGACTGAATTTTGCCCCTCCCCACTCCATCCTAGAATAGGAAACACACGTCTATTTTTCAAGGCCAAACTAAAATGCTACATACTTCTAGTTTTACGATAAAGTCTAAAAAACTGTGTGCTTGAAACTGTACTTGTAGTTTAAAGATGCAGCACCGAGCATTCCCAAGAAAGCCCATGGAAAACATCGAGGGGTTTTACTAACATGTAATTTAATTCAAAACAGAACTCAAGACAAGAAAGGGGACTGTCTGTGAATCAAAATCAGGTTTAGAAAAAGAAGCAGACAAGAAACTGCAATGCTTGCTACCGCTGAAAATCTCAGCAATTACCCCCAAACTGCCCCAAACTAGGTAAGTTGCTACTGTTGTTGCAGCTCAGGAGCCAATGTAACCAGACCTGGAAGGCTTACAAACACAGTCCAAGGAGAAGATGGGATAATTGTGATGCAGGGCGTGATCCACAACTGGGAAAAAACAGACCTCAAAAAATGAACACAAAAAAATTAACAAAGAGAAAAATGTAACTCAAGGAAATGATTAATAGAGAAATCAGGTAATAGCTTCAAAATAAGAATGTGTGGGAGTCTCAGAGATAATGAAGGGACTTGCATTCAAGGGGTGGGGGAAGCAAGAAGAGACTACGACAAATACATGTTGCTATTTTTAGACCTAGGAAAAGAAAAATACTGCACACAAAGAACAAATGAGGCCACTGGAAGATCAATCTGAAGAATTATCCTATTTAAGAATAAATGTTACCACAATTAAATTATCCCACTTGAAAATTTTTAAGAAAAAAAACTGAGAGATGAAAAACAGCTTGAGAAGTTCTGGGATTCATTTAATACCAAACTTAGAAGAAATAGAGTAAATAGGGAAAAGCAATGGTTGAAAATAACAGCTGTTACTTTGTCAGAACTGCAGAAGAAAAGTAATCCTCAGATTCACGACATAGAACCATGCTTAGTATTAGATCTATAGAGACGGATAAGCCAGATTCCATCAAGCTTCATCCCCTTAGTTGGGGAGGGATGCGTGTGAAAGTCAGACCTGCATGGAATATTAATTCTCTATACTGTCATCTACTATCAATCTCCTTCTCCAGGTTCTGTTCTCACTTTTACTATGTGTATGTAAAATCTATAGTATGTAAAATGTATACTCCAGATCCAACCCACTTTCCTTTGCTTATCCCATTATTATCCTCATGCTAAAACAATTTATTGTTCATAGAGTTCTCATAAATGCTTGTATGCAATCAATAGATAACAAATACACCAGACAAGGAGTAAATAAAAAACTTGGTGAGCCTGTTAAAGGAAATAGAAGGCATTGTAGATATAAAATGAATATATGTGCTGAAGAGAAGACTTAAGTGTTCCAAGAAACAGTAGAAATCCCATTGGTTCATCTCGCATTCTAAATTATACATACGGGTTCTACATTGAACCAATAATAACATAACTAGATATAGACAATTGCAATAAGGTAATTTGTCATGAACTACTGAAAATTATATCTATTCAGATGTTCCAAAATATCTCTAGGATATTATAGAAATAAATGAGTTTGTGCTGTTAGCATTACTGTCTTTTTTATTCTCTCTGTATTTATTTTATGTTTATGCAAAGCAACTTGCTTATTTAAATTTCATTATAGAATGATATAATACCAAGGTTGAAAGAGTCCTTCAAAGGATTTTAACCATGCATTCTTTTACATTTTTCAGGAAGTAGACTTGGGTTTTCTTTTTGATAACTGTATTGCTTATGAAGGTAATAGGTATTTTGTGAATAACAGAGAAACCAGCATTCGGGTAGTACTAGATATTCTATCATGATAGACTTCCAAATTCTTGTACAGATACGAGATGTGTGATATAAACCAGATGCATCTTTTTTTCTCTTTCTTATGTTTTTTAAGGCTCTAAGAGTGGGAAAGCAGAGATAGTTTATTCTTTCAAGGTACTATTCAGATCCTGTATCAATGGGGTATATACTATACATGAACTTCTAATTGTCATGCCATGCTAAGACTAAACATGAATATAAAATACTGGAAGTCATTTGGAATACTCTTTTATTCTTTCATGCATTCTTTCACATATTAAAGTCTACTGTGTCTATGGCATAGGGATATAAAGATAAATGGAATAACTCTCCTGTCTTTATGTCTACAGTGTGAATCAGATTTGAACATACACATGTATATTAATATGTATATTGGAGTTTCAAAGGGGGATCACATAGAAATATAAATGAAATGTATAGTAAAGAGAGTTTGAAATTAGGGCTTCACAGTGCATACACTTGATAGAAGGTTCATCAGATGGAGAAAGAGGGGCAGAGGTGGATATTGCATTCCAGCCAGAAGAACGTGTATGTGAACAATGCCGAGGCAAGAAAGACAGTAGGAGTTCAAAAAATTGCAAGCATTTACTATGTCTAGAGAACAAAATTTATATGTGATTGTGACATGTTTGGGCTGTGCCCAGGTCATTATAGGTCTTGTATACCAGGGGTTGGATTTTATTTTAAAGACATAGTGGAAACAATTATACATAGTCAAACAGAAAGATCATCTAGTGTATCTTTTAGTAAAATCAATATGGTCGCAGTATTGAGCTATAGTTTTCAATTATTTTTTGTTTGAGAATTTTTTCATATTAAACTGTGATAATGTTGCAGTTTCTCAGCATTGAGAACTCATTTCGTGAAGGATGGGTTGAAGTCACGCAAGGCGGAAGGCGTGAATCTATTTAAAGCAGTGATTCTCAAACTTTAATATGCATACGGATCACCTGGGCATCTTGTTAAATGCAAATCATGATTCTTTAGGTCTGGGGAAGAGTCAGAGATTCTGCATTTCTCACAAGCTTTAGCAGAAAGTACTGAGTAAGAGTATATTGCTCTTTGTACACCCAAGTTAAAAAGTCCAGTTCCTGTTTATAATCACTTTTCTCCAATTCTGGAGGGAATTTTTGGTATCTCTCAGGCTAAGAGCATAGTAAATATCCTGTACAATATAAAGAAAAAAGCCATAGCCTGAATCCCATAGAATAACATCTAACAGTGCTACCAATTTTATGTAAATCTCAGAATTTTCAAGTAATTTGTGCCTGAACTTTTTGCAAAGTGATGACCTAAAATTCAAACACATTAAATGTATGCTCCTGAGAGAAATTCTGAGTGGTTTTAGAGTTCAAAGTGCTTAGAATATTTTTTTTAATCTGCATGCATTTTACTTTCGCACCTGTATTGTATAGCTTTAATGAGAATTTCAGGATAATCTTTCTAAATCCCTAGTATCTTTCTTCCTATTATCTCTCAAGATGAGACAAAAGGAACATCTAACTATTGCTATTTACATTAATATGTAAATTTGGTCATACATATTTTATAGAGACATGTAAATGACTCAGCTGAAGCAGATTCACCTGTTATCCCTTGGATTCATGTGTGTACCCCTCTTAGCAACACAACAATTGCAGACACCTGCTTTGCATAAGCAGCTTATTAAAATGCAGTAAGGAGGAGAATGCCTTTGTGAGCAATTTTCTTATAGTATTAATAATCCTGATGGAAAAACAATACAACACAGATATGGACCTTTTCAACAGTGAACCATCTAGACTTTTTCACTGTGAATTAATGCAAAGGGCTTAATGGTTTCAGGGAGGTTAATGCCCAATGAAAGGGTTCACATTACTAGAAAAGGCAAAAAGGAAGTAGAATGAGAGATTTCTCTTTGACTTGAAAGGAAAATCCATGGAAAATAATATAGAATTCTCAGTTGGGAACTACTTGAATGTTACCAATGAATGATATAATTTTTGAAAAACTGAAATAAATCTTTCGCTATTTTTATTATATGACTTTTTCAGATTTATCTCATTGGATTCTGATCAGAAAAGAATTAAAATAACTAAATAAAACTCTGATTTCTAAGTAAAGTTAGATCTTATTGTCTGTACTGACAGTTTGTGCAAATTAGTGTTTTCAAAATTTGAGGATATCAAAATAAATATGATGACAAGTGATCATGGATTTCTCTATATATTCTTAAATAATGTTTCCCTAAGAAATGTAGTATTGATGTTTATTTTACATTAAAAATTAGTAACACTGACCACTAAAATTGAGATTTTTTTAGTTATATTTGAATTATAACTTCAGTTAGTAATATATATTTCTGTTAGCACATATATAAACAGAAGTAGAAGGAAGGATCATCAAAGAAAGTTCCAGTCCAGAAGTCTGCTTCTGTTTATAGCAAATTTAGTGTAGATCAGATGTCTTATTTTGATAACTGTATGTCTACTTGGGCATTAAAGACCAGGAAACATCAGACTTGATTTCTTTTTGTCATCTTCCGTAGTTAAGTCTCTATAGGCTGCCCCCTTTGTGGAACATATTTGTAACAGAAAAAAATGTGAAAGACTTTGAAATGAGTAAATGATTACTGGGTGTCTTCTCTGTGGAATGCAAGGTGTTGCTAGTGGACATTTGGGGGCAATCTGGTTCTATGGGGATGTACGCTTTTCGCTGTCTTTACTGGTCTGTTATACAACTCTGTACAGATGGAAGTTAACTTGGAAGGCTCATGGTGATGCAAATCATTCCTGTTCACAAAGTTGATAATTAATTGTGTCTGGTGGAGATGCAATTGATGTCCAGCTCAACCCACCAGGGTGGTAGAGATAATCCCAAATATCACCTTTTAATTTTCTTTTGATATTGAGCAGTTTTGCATAGATTAGCAAATTTATTTTAGTATTCCCGATTGCCTATATACATGTCTATTCTTAGAAATCTAATGAACCAGTTTTAGTATCTTACTGTTTCCTTATCAATTATTGAGTAAAATAAGATCTTTGACAGGTGGTTGTTTTGTATTTATATGTGAATCATGCTTTTACCTTTATCATTTGTTGACATAAAGATTGACCTCTTATCCTTAGACATGGTTTGTTGTCCAGGTATTTAGAACATGGAGGCCTGGATGAAAATTCACTATACATTATTTCCTCCTTGTAAATTTTCAAGTTCACATGAGAATTTCACTCAAGTGAAGAAAATTATTTTACTAAGAAAATCATTAAATTATTAAGTAAAATAGTTCATAAACAAGGTATATAGGAAAGTCAACTTGGCAAATTGCAAGGATCTCATTTTTCCACACTACCCATCAAACACTACATCTCTCTTCTTATGATCAGAAAATTCTATGTCAACATTTACCTTTTAATTATATGCCAGTATTTTGTAGTTTACTATGCCACATAAGTTTTCACTTATTCTGTGTGACAGTAAACCTCTCCAATTTTAAAATATGCTATGTGTGTCTTTAGTTTTGTTTTCAATGAGCAGGAATCATCATGTGCTTCATTGATATAAACTTCTGTGTTGAGAAAATTTAATATATGATTGAGGAAGCTTAGAATCATAAACCAGACTAGATGTAGAGCTTTGCAACCTGTGTGCCAGAAATGGGTCATATTTTTCATGCTGATATAATGATGCAGTAGGGAGGGAGAAAATTATGATTCAGACAAGGGGAATAACTTTGATGCAAAGACCTTGAGAAAATAAAAAAGAATGGGCTCCAGTGTATGGAAAGGGGTTGGATTTGTATAGGAACCTGAATACCATATTTAATGACCCAAATGTAATAAAGTATAGATTGGTAAATATGATAGGGGTTAGTCCTTAAACAATTACATCTATTTTCTCTCTGCAGTATGAGGTAAGGTCATCCAATGAGACTGAGGCCTTATTACTTCAATTTTAGAAATGAGAAGGTGATACTCACAAGCAAAGGAAACACTATGGACAGGTGGAAATACATGCAAAATGGAAAGGCATGACTAAATAGCTAAAAACATGTATTAGAAGTGTGAAGAAAGAGGAAAGAATGGTAACCTAGAGTCAAATGGCAAGGGTCTTGAATGATATTTCTTGATTAGGAATTTATTTGTAGGTAATGAAGGATTGTTAAATTTTTGACACCATGAGAACAATGTTTAAGGATTTATTCAGTGGCTGAATGAAAGGCACTGGAAATAGAAGAGATTAAAGGCAAATATTTTGGTTAAGAAGCTTTTATAATAGTGCATGTTCCAGGCCATGAGAGCTGAATTCAAGTACTGTCAGAAAAAAAAAAAAAAAAAAATTCACAGAAAATTGAGGGAGGCTTTTTACGATCCTCTAAAGAAAGATAAAACCTCTGTATGGTAGTTTATTCAAAGAAAAATATACTGCCCGGTAAATTATAATTCACAGTATAATAAATGAAAGAAGTTTCTACTCTTTCTTACTAAAAGTCTATGGGTAGTATAGAATTTCACTAATGCTATCTTACCTCCATCATCTTATCATGTAGTTTCCAATATGTTCCATAAACATATGCTTAAATAATGAAGGGATTTTTAGAAAAAAACAGACATTACACTTTGAGTAAGAATGAGTTTACCCTAAATATGTGATAAATTAAACATGCATAATACAGATGTAAAATCTACTGCTCTGTATTCTACACAAATCACAGAACTTTATATTTTCTAGCTGGTAAGAACCTTAGTAACCAACATCTCTTATTTTATATATAGGGGAAATGAAAAAAAGATATTAAAAGCTCAACTAAATAAACAAAAACAACTTGGCAAGGCTATCAACAGTGAATGATAAAGTTGTCTTTGTTTTTGTTTTACAAAGTATTTATCACTTGGAAGCTTCTGAGATTCACAGTTTAAAAAAAAAAATCACTTGAGGCAGGATTCGTGGTTTGCACTCAAGGACTGATTTGCTGTACTGAGGTATAACAAACAAACAAACAAAACAAACAAAAAGTGTTTCTCTGTAAATGTATAGATACTTCACTGGAGTTATTTTATCAAAGCACTTGTGACATGCCTTCTTATATACCCCAATTCAAGTGTTCTAAGACCAATTCTTTGGTAAGATTTTGAAGTGTCCTTGCTGTTACATTGCTGAGGTCACCTTTTACTGGCCTTGTGACAGTCCTGTAAGAGTCCACAGTTGTGAGAGGATGTGGGATGCATATATGTGACTGCCCCTTACTTGCCAGGCAGAAATTTGAAGACATTCAAAATAGAATCTACAAATGGATCATTAACTAATCAGGTTTATTTGAAAATCATGTTTATAACTAGCTTAAACATTTAAGATTTAGGCTTCAGTAAGGTATGTAGTATTCACATTATTCGTTTATTGTAAGAGTTTGTTTCTAGGGCTTTTTTTGATCTCTCAGGATGTGTCAGAAAAAGAAGTCATGTTAGAGATAGATAAAAATAAGAATTGAAGTCTGTATTTTTGTAAGGATTTGAAGTAAAAAATATTGTAGAGAAGATATGTATAGTCAACAAAAACAAAAATTAATTTATTTTATCCATTAATTAATTAATTAATTAATTTTATCCATCAACAAGAGTAATACCAAGAACAAAGTTTAAGAGATGATGCTAGCAATGTCTTAGCTTATTGCTGGAAGAGTCCAAGGGAACAGAAGGGTGAGGTTCAGTGGGTGGATGCTGCATGGAGGCTGGGGCACCTATTCACTAGATCCCTCCCTCCATTCCTTGAGGGGTGTCCCTGGGGGAATTAACTCTTCTTTTTACTATTACACATTTTTCCCTAGTTTGTTAAGTAAGAGCAAGGCCTTTGGAATATATATTTCCTTCTTCTTTTGTATAAACTTAGCAATGTGAATGGAGCAACAAGTTTCTTTTCCTTCAAGTGTATGCATTGTCAGATTTCTACTTCCCCAAATACTTAATATCCTTAGTCCTTTATATCTTTTACATTTATTTGAAAATCCTTTTCTATACTTGCTTCAAATGAGTATTACATCTTAGAGTAAGTTTTTAAAAGTATATCTTTTTACATAGCACCACTTAATAAAAATGACAATGCCATAGAGACAAAAACCAAAGAAAAACAAAAAGGAAAACAGACAAGACACACGCAGGATGAAAAACGAATAGAGGAAATCATTGAGCCACCCACCTGTCCTTCAAAGTTGGTGTGATAGCTGGAGAAATTGCAACACAGTCTGACTCATTTTGCTGAAAAGAGCATACATCTACTCGTTATCAAGAAGAGAATTCTAATTTCCTTAGTTTCAGAAATTCACCATTGTGAAAACTAAGTATATTCCTTGGGATTACATTAAAAAATAATGAAGAAAAATGAGTATAGTTTTAAAAGCTTTTTTAACCTTGTTTCCATGTTTATTCTATTACTGTATTCTGGTAAGTAGACTTGAATATCTCATCTTCTGTGGCTATGTTGTTTTTTATTTTCCTTTAATATAGAAACAGAAAAATAGGTTTTATTATGGATTACCCTCCAGAGAATATTCCTTTTGATTGAGTTTTCTGTTTTTGGTATTGTGAGACAAAAGGATGATAGCAATTACAGGAATGTGGGCTAATCTAACTAAAAATATATATATATTTAAAATTATATCACTTCTTTATGTTTTATCTATGATTGAAAATCTTAACATAATAGCCAAAGTACCAGAGCATTTTTACTGTATCATTCCTGAGTTGTAACTATGAGTTTGATTGAAAAGCCCAATTTTTAAAACATACATGATGACATTAGGCCATATTATCCAGAAACTGCCCGGAAATCATATGTTTCTGGATATCTTATTAAATTGTTATATGAGGTTTTACAATGTTAAGAAGAAATAACATATTTTTGTCTTGCTCTATCAATTCTGAAAAGAAATCTGAGGGTACAGGGAAGACTATAGACAGAACATTAACTATTGACCCAAATGCATGCATTGTTTTACTGGGGCCCCTGAAAGCCCAAAGTAACTTCTCCATTAAATAAGAACAGATCATAAGATCATCATGGTTAATACATCAAAGAAAATCTGACAAATCTGCTCTTTGTTATTAAAAACAAACAAAAATAAGAGTTATAGCAAGGAGCTGTGATGAACCAAAACCACAGGACTAATATCTACTTCTACAGAATATTTTGGAGAGATTGGTATATGGAGACAAACAAAGAAATTTCCTGTGGTTAATATCTTTTGACCTTAGATTAACAATCAAACAAAAATGGTACTACAACCTGTGTGTTATTTGTAAATATGAATTGCAAAATATGTATGCTTCCTCTGAATGATAGTTTTGTTAACATCCTATTTTTGATCATTTTAATAATCTACTCATTCCTATGTAAGTAAAAACTTCTTATAGGAAGCATACTTATGGAATGTGAAATATTAGTTATGGTAAAATAAAAATTATAGGGATTTAAATTGATCCTACATGCTGTACTACCTAATATTAATTGTGATTTTCTTCATGTTTGCATTTAGTTTTCAGGGCTGGGGAGTTCAATAAATTTGGGCCCCAAACTAGGCTTGTCATCTAAGATAGCAGTCCCCAACCTTTCTGGCACCGGGGACCGGTTTCGTGGCAGAAAATTTTTCTATGGGGGCGGGTGGTGGGGGGGAGATTGTTCAGGCGGGAACGCGAGCGATGGGAGCAGCAGATGAAGCTTCACTTGCTAGCCCGCCGCTCACCTCCTGCTGTGCAGCCCCGTTCCTACCAGGCCTCAGACCAGGCTGGGGACCCCTGATGTAGGATACAACAGAGTACAAGCCTAAGATATAATACCGTGTTATTACTAAGGTACAACTAGGATAGTCATGTAATTAGGATTCTATGCTCATGGAATAAGAACCTAGTAGGAAAGCTAGCTATTAACCTAATAAGATCACATGAATAGGGGCTTCCCTGGTGGCGCAGTGGTTGAGAGTCCGCCTGCGCAGGTGACACGGGTTCGTGACCCGGGCTGAGATCCCACATGCCGCGGAGCGGCTGGGCCTGTGAGCCGTGGCCGCTGAGCCTGCGCGTCCGGAGCCTGTGCTCCGCAACGGGAGAGGCCACAACAGTGAGAGGCCCGTGTACCGTGAAAAAAAAAAAAAAAAAAGATCACACTAATAAATGTATACTTTTAAACTCAGACGAGTACTCAAATGCAACTTTTTTGAAATTGCAATGTACACACAAATCACCATGAAATTCATTAACATGTAAATTCAGTGTCAGTGGGACCTAAGTAGAGCCCAAGATTCTTCATTTTTATCAAGCTTTTTGATGATGCTGTTGCTGCTAGTCCACAGATCACATCTGAGTAGCATTTTAGTCAACGTTCTCTGGAGAAACAAAACTAAGAGGATAGATAGATAGATAGATGATAGATAATAGATAGATTAGAATTTATGGAATTGGTTCATGCACTTGTGGGGGCTATCAAGTCTGAAATTAATGCGGTAGACTGAAAATTCCAGAAGGAGTCAGTGTTGCAGTCTAGAGTCCAAAGGCAGTCTGGAGGCAGAATTTCTTCCTCTTTAGAGAATCTTTTCTCTTATGGCCTTCAGCTGATTGAATGAGACCCACTCACACTCACACATGGAGGCTTTACTTAAAGTCTATTGATTTAAATGTTAATCGCATCTAAAAAATATCTTCACGGCAGCATCTACATTTGTGCTTGACCAAACAAATGGGTACCACATGGCCAAGTGGACACATGAAATTAACCGTCATACATATGAAGGCTCTACAGCAGAAATGGGCAAACTGTGGCCTCTGTGCGAAATTTGGAAAACCTCTTGTCTCCTTTGTGTATCCGACAAACTAAGTACGGTTTTACTTTTTTAAAATGGTTGAAAAAACCAAAGAAGAATCGTATTTCATGCCACATAAAATAATATGAAATTCAAATTTCAGTGTAGCTAAAGTTATATTGCAACACAGCTATATGCATTCATTTACATATTGTGGACACAGAGTTGACCAGTTGAGACTGAGATGGTATGATCCACAAAGCATAAAAGATATCTCATCTTTTACAGAAAAAATTTGTTGACTCCTACTTTAAATGAAAGAACATGGCTTTATGTGAGTAGATTTGAGATGAGAATACGGAGGAGAGACGACAATGCAGAAGAGTAGTTCTCAACTTTAGTGTGCGTTAGAATAATTTGGATCACTTGTTAAAATACAGATTTCTGGCCTGCACTCTGAGCTTGTCATTCAGCATGTCTGGGATGGGACCCCAGAATTTATTTATCTAATGAGTTCTAAGTTGCTGCTGCTGCTGCTGTTTGCACACCATACATTGAGATTACTGGGATCTAGAATAGATTTAAGAAATTTCAAAAATTCTTAGCTAGATAGAAGACAATGAACCTGTAAAGAGTCAGGAAAATAACTGAAAAAAGTAGGAGAAAACCAACATCACATGAAAGATACTCTTTCAAGAGAGATGAAGTATTCCAATGTGGTAATAGTGCTAAACAATCAATAAACTGATGACTAAAAATATAATAGCCTTTGGATTTAAGGAAAGGAAGTCTCTGCTGGTCCCTGTTAGTGAGGTCTATTCTGGAGTATTCCTGGTATATCATGCGAATACAACATCTCTACATCTTACTACTGGAAGTTGAATGTAAGAAAGTTGAAATTAATAAATGATGCATGCTAAATTATAATTATGTCATTAGGTAACTGTGCTATATTTGAGTTGGATATATGTTATTCCATTACATGACAAAGTAAGTATATCATATTGTAAGAGGTGAAACAACTTATTTGACAGATGTTAGAGTTACTATTATAAGTAGTGAGAGCTTTATAATATTGGGCCAAAATAAACATAACATGTTAAATCTGACCTAAACTTTTGGTGTTTTCTACCAGTAGCATATGGTATTTTAATTATCTTTGAAAAAAATAAACAAACAAAAAACAAAATAATAAAAATTTAAAACAGAGCCATATTTAAAGCTTAACTAAAACTGGTGTGCTTCTGAGATCCTCATAAATGAATTACTCCCGAGAAAATACTTTATTCAGTTGCTGTTCTTTCCCTAGTGGTGTGCTTGAAAGAAAAAAAAAATTTTTTTCAGCTATCCAAGAGAAAAGGTAGGTTTCCCTTTTTAGATCTTGGTTTCTTTGATAATTTAGCCATGTGAAATAAATTGAACATCCCATTATAAGAATAAATGGTCAACTTTCCTTTGTGAATACATTTTATTTATAAAATATGAAAAAGATGGCAGTCTTTATTGAAAAATAAAATTGTCATAATTTTACTGAAATGTTTAACAATTTTTCCCTCTTTCAACATTATTGCAAAGTGACACAATTCCCTAAATCACAACCAAAACTTTATCCCTCTAATGCACTGGAAGTCATATCTGGAAAAACATCCTATAATGTGGTTTTATTTCTTTTCTGCTTGGAAGTTTCCCATGAGTTTAAGAGATTGAAAGGCCAGACAAACATGCAAGTCCCCCGGAAAGGTGTGCCACTGAAGTGAAAGACCACCTCTCCCCAAATATTATGCATATTTTTAGTTCTATATATATATATTTTTTCTCTCTTTGGTTGCTTGGACAGACAGCTGTGTGTACCAAGAATTGTTAAATTCTTACAATCTATGCCTGGGGTCTACTGGAACTGTTTGCTATTTGGTCAATTAAAAAATATATATTTGTTCCTGAATCATTGAAGATAGGGGACAAGACTAAATTTTACTTCTTCAAATTTTTAATGTTTTCCTTCTTTGAATTTAACCACCTTAAAGATCTTAAAAATATGAATAACGTTAACTTCTTAGGGATGAGTATAATTATGGTCTATGACTAATAATCTAACCTTTGCTATTGGGGAAGTTTTTTTTTCCACCATTAAGACAGTATATAGAACTGAGTAATTATTTCATATCTTCGTAACATCTATGAAGGTTTTGAAGAAATATTTAATTCCATGTGATATAATTAAAATGCACAAAATGGTTTCTAAAAATAGAAAAAAATTACAAGGAAAATAAATGGGAAGATACAAGAGACAGCAGCTGTGAGAGTGTCTCACTCCTGCTCCAGTTCATTTGTATAGTCATTTGGTTTTTTTGGGAAACTGAACCAAGTAGAGGGAGATGTTATAGGAAGAAAAAACAAGTCTCTATTTAAGAAAATAAACTAATTTGGGGATAAAAAGTAAACTAAGAGCAAGCAGAATTGGACCTTATAAGCAGTGGGTAAAAGGATAGGTTTGGGAACCAGACCAATGAGATTCAAATACAGGGCCCAACACTATGTGATCTTGGGCAAATTGTTTAACTTCTCTGTGCTTTTCTTCACACATACAAAAGTAACTGATTCAAACAGCTGTTATGAAATTTAATATAAGTGCTTAATATAAGCACATAATAGTCACCATAATACATTTTATTTTTACTATTATTACTCTTTAGTGATTTAAAGGGCAGAATTAATAAAAAATGACTGTCTATAGTATATCCATCTTAAGCATATCTTAGTTTATATCAGTAAGTCTAAAACTTACAATAATAATGTCACTTCCTTACAAAGTTTTATAATTAGAATTAGAATAATATAAATATTTGGCTGTCTGGAAGAAACCTCTCCAAATACCCCTACATGAAACTCATTTCTGTTTCCAGTTGAAACAAAAAAATTATAAATAGATGTAACTACAAGCAATAGTAATTGATTATAGTTTATTTATTTTTAATTTTTTTAATACATCTTTATTAGAGTATAATTGCTTCACAATACTGTGTTAGTTTTTGTTGTACAACAAAGTGAATCAGCCATATTCATACATATATGCCCATATCCCCTCCCTCTTGAGCCTCACTCCCACCCTCCCTATCCCACCCCTCTAGGTCATTGCAAAGCACCAAGCTGATCTCCCTGTGCTATGCTGCTGCTTCCCACTAGCTAGCTATTTTACATTTGGTAGTGTATATATGTCCATGCTACTCTCACTTCACCCCAACTTCTCCCTCCCCACCCCGTGTCCTCAGGTCCATTCTCTATGTCTATATCTTTATTCCTGCCCTGTCACTAGGTTCATCAGTACCCTTTTTTTTTTTAGATTCCATATACATGTGTTAGCATATGGTATTTGTTTTTCTCTTTCTGACTTACTTCACTCTGTATGACAGACTGTAGGTCCATCCACCTCACTACAAATAACTCAATTTCGTTTCTTTTTATGGCTGAATAATATTCCATTGTATATATGTGCCACATCTTCTTTATCCATTCATCTGTTGATGGACACTTAGGTTGCTTCCATGTCCTGGCTATTGTAAATAGTGCTGCAATGAACATTGTGTACATGTCTCTTTCTGAATTATGGTTTTCTCAGGGTATATGCCTAGTAGTGGGATTGCAGGGTCATATGGTAATTCTATTTTTAGTTTTTTAAGGAATATCCATACTGTTTTCCATAGTAGTTGTATCAATTTACTTTCCCACCAACAGTGCAAGAGGGTTCCCTTTACACCACACCCTTTCCAGCATTTATTGTTTCTAGACTTTTTGATAATGACCATTCTGACTGGTGTGGGGAGATACCTCATTGTAGTTTTGATTTGCATTTCTGTAATAATTAGTGATGTTGAGCAGCTTTTCATGTTCCTCTTGGCCATCTATATGTCTTCTTTGGTGAAATGTCTATTTAGGTCTTCCACCCATTTTTTAACTGGATTGTTTGTTTTTTCAAAATTGAGCCCCATGAGCTGTTTGTATATTTTAGAGATTAATTCTTTATCCATTGATTCATTTGCAAATATTTTCTCCCATTTCTCCCATGGTTTCCTTCACTGTGCAAAAGCTTTTAAGTTTAATTAGGTCCCATTTGTTTATTTTTGTTTTTATTTTCATTACTCTAGGAGGTGGGTCAAAAAAGATCTTGCTGTGGTTTATGTCAAAGGGTGTTTTTTCCATGTTTTCCACTAAGAGATTTGTAGTGTCTGGTCTTAAATTTAGGTCTTTAATTAATTTGGAGGGTTTTTTTTTGGTGTATGGTGTTAGGTAGTATTCTAATTTCATTCTTTTACATGTAGCTGTCCAGTTTTCCCAACACCACTTATTGAAGAGGCTGTCTTTTCTCCATTTTATGTTCTTGCCTCCTTTGTCATATATTAGGTGAGTATATGTGCATGGGTTTATCTATGGGCTTTCTATCCTGTAAGATTTATCTATATTTCTGTTTTTGTGTCAGCACCATACTGTCTTGATTACTGTAGCTTTGTAGTATAGTTTGAAGTCAGGGAGCCTGATTCTTCCAGCTCCGTTTCCTCCTTAGGTAGGTTTATTCCTAGGTATTTTATTCTTTTTGTTGCAATGGTAAATGGGATTGTTTTATTAATTTCTCTTTCTGATGATTCGTTGTTAGTGTATAGGCATGCCAGCGATTTCTGTGCATTAATTTTGTATCCTGCAACCTTACCAGATTCATTGATTAGTTCTAGTAGTTTTCTGGTGACATCTTTAGGATTCTCTATGTATAGTGTCATGTCATCTGCAAACAGTGACAGTTTTACTTCTTCTTTTCCAATTTGGATTTCTTTTATTTCTTTTTCTTCTCTGATTGCCATGGCTAGGACTTCCAAAACTATGTTGAATAACAGTGGTGAGAGTGGACATCCTTATCTTTTTCCTGATCTTAATGGAAATGCTTTCAGTTTTTCACCATTGAGTATGATATTTGCTGTGGGTTTGTCATATATGTCCTTTATTATGTTGAGATAGGTTCCCTCTATATCCATTTTATGGAGAGTTTTTATCATAAATGCATGTTGAATTTTGTCAAAAGCTTTTTCTGCATCTATGGAGATGATCATATGGGTTTTTTTCCTTAATTTGTTAATATGGTGTATCACATTGATTGATTTGCATATATTGAAGAATATATTGATTTGCATATATTGAAGAATCCTTGCAAGTGGGATAAATCCCACTTGATCATGGTGTATGATCACTTTAATACATTGTTGGATTCTGTTTACAAGTATTTTGTTGAGGATTTTTGCATCTATGTTCATCAGTGATATTGGCCTGTAGTTTTCTTTTTTTGTGATATCTTTTCCTGGTTTTGTTGTCAGGGTGATGGTGGCTTTGTAGAATGAATTTGGGAGTGTTCCTCCCTCTGCAGTTTTTTGGAAGAGTTTGAGAAGGATTGGTGTTAGCTCTTATCTAAATGTTTGATAGAATTCACCTGTGAAGCCATCTGGTCCTGGACTTTTGTTTGTTGGAAGATTTTTAATTACAGTTTCAATTTCATTACTTGTGATATGTCTGTTTATATTTTCTAATTCTTCCTGGTTCAGTCTTGGAAAATTATACCTTTCTAAGAATTTGTCCATTTCTTCATGTTTGTCCATTTTATTGGCATATAGTTGTTTGTAGTCGTCTATTATAGTCCTTTGTATTTCTGTGGTGTCACTTGTGATTTTTCCTTTTTCATTTATTTTATTGATTTGCATCCTCTCCCTTTTTTTCTTGATGAGTCTGTCTAAGGGTTTATCAATTTTGTTTATCTTCTCAGAGAACCAGCTTTTAGTTTTATTGATCTTTGCTTTTGTTTTCTTCATTTCTATTTCATATATTTCTGCTCTGATCTTAGTGGAAATGTTCCCTAACATGGGAAAGGAAATAGTCACTGGATTATAGTTTAAATGTCCAAAGTCCTATAAAGTTTATTCAATTTTACACACAAAAGTTGAACTTCATATGCTACAAGGAAGAGATAACTATTTGTCATTGAGCCATGCAGAGAAGTTTCCTAGTGCTAAATCCTTTGCCTTTTCTCTGCTCTTTATATTGCATCCTAGTTTAATTTCTCTGACTTGCCTTTCATGTTATTATCACCCAACATCTTGGTTTCTTCCATGTATCACAGGCAGAAACAAGAACTGTCTATTCTGAAAAGATAATTATAAGGAAGTTCTTCATTATAGCAACATTTCCATTCCAGATTCATATTATAACATTTATTTTATAAATGTTATAAAATAAACTCTGTGTGTGGGAAGAGGTAGATGTAAGGAGTTCACAAATTTTTCTTTTCATTTTGGGCCCTTGGTATGTTACGGCAATATAAAATTGACTAGAATTATATTCTGTAAAAAAATGTAAAACTTAAGACTACTTTTATTTCTTAAAATATAAAGGCATCCTGGTCCGGGAAGATCCCACATGCCACGGAGCGGCTGGGCCCGTGAGCCATGGCCGCTGAACCTGCGCGACCGGAGCCTGTTGCTCCGCAACGGTAGAGGCCACAACAGTGAGAGGCCCGCATACCGCAAAAAAAAAAAAAAAAAAAAAAAAAAAAAAAAAAAACCCAAAATATAAAGCATCACTTAAATTGTTATTACCTTTTACTACAAATAGCATTTCTTTCCAAAAATATTTCCTTCTTTATAAAACTACAGAATGATGAAAAACACTATGTTCTTGGGTTTATATTATTAAGGTCAAGTCATCTATCAATAAAGGAATAGTTCTAGTCTAGCAAAGTCAGATTTAGCAAACTTCATATAAGCAATTATTTTCCACTGGCTGTTACTCTAAAAGCCAGAGGCTAGTTTATTATTAAAAAGTGTTTCCTAGATGAAGTACGCTTTCAGCATAGCAAATTTTCCAAAGTAATATAAAAAGACAAAAACTTTCAAATAATAAAACAATTTCAAGGCAAAGGCAATAACTTTCTGATAAAATATTAACCATGTAATACTGAACACATTCAAACTATTAACAGTTCTGAACTACTATAAAAAGTGACCAGATAGAAAACCAAGAAAAATATAGTATAGTACACAAACTTTATCAGACAATTGTCTGTGCTTCAAGTATGCTAGCTTCAATATTTAAGCAATTGCAATTTGAATAATGCTTTTAGTTTTTTTCCGATTTTTACAAATACTATTATTTAACCCAATGTATTTTTATGGTTATTTGTTTTTAACAACACGAAGAAGAAACCACAAACATCATGCTATTAAATAAATCCTTTTCCAGTCAATATTACCTGTTAATAATTACGTGGTATGGAACAGCATTCTTGTACAAGAGAAAAAGAAGACAAAAGAGGGAAAGAGGGAGAGAAAAAGAGACAAGATGCAGAGCAGAGAGGTGAAGGGAAAGAGAAATAGAAGAGAGGCTACAAATAGTTAACGCTTAGAGAAAAAGAAAATGAAGAAGCTATGTGAGTGTTAAGTATTCTGTTGCAAACCCAGGGATCTACAGAATGAATTATTACAAGGTGTTGCTTCATTTGACTATTCACTGACTGCCAAAATGACAGATTTCGCTGGATTTTAGTCAGGTCTAGAGGAGCATTAGAGAGTTGGAGACACAATTATTCCGGTAGATGGAGGCCAGAAAAATAGAGCTGTTTCAGGTCTTTGTATCCTGTAAATATCTCGTCTCTTTTTTCTTCTCCCCATTCTCTTTCTTCCTAATAGTGGACATGTGAATGCACTCTTAATTTCAAACTTCCTACTGAATTTCTGGAAACCCTTATTTCTAAATGGAAGAGTCTGTTTCATTTGCTCACAGACATAAACATCCAAAACAACACAGATCAATTTTTATTGCTGTGCTAATCATGTACTAGAAGTATTGAGTAAAGGAGAGAGTATTTATCTCAATTCATCAGTGGATGTTTCTGAAACAGACTTTAGCCTTTAGTCCATTATCCCTTCTGTTACTCTAAGAGCATTTAAAAAGTATGTTGATAACATTTACCAGATTAAGGCAAAGTTCCTTACACCCACCACCTCGTTCTGTTTTTTCTTAGTTCTATAATGGACTTGTAAATAATTTTATCATCATTATAGTGATAGTTTATGGGAAATGACATAATTTTCCCCAAACAAGAAGTTCATTTCTCCAGAAGCATTTATTTTTCTCAGACAAAATAAATGCTCTAAAGGAGACTACTGTGTAAACTATAATGACTTCTTTCCCTGGATTTATCCTAATGACTATACTTACCACCTAAACTGGTTGAGTCCAGGGCCTTATATTAAACCATTCATTCAACAAGTTTTTACAGAGCAGCTGGTTTTTCCTTTAAGCACGGTGTTCTGTAAATGAGATGCAATGTTAAGCACAAATATCATTTGGTGCCCTCTGGACATTACAATTCAGCCAGATAGGTAGATATATAAGTACATGATTACAGTACAGTTTGGCAAATTTGGTAAATACTATCATTCCTCTTACCAAATTGCCCCCCTTATTCTTTAATAAAAATTCAATGTTTCCTCTTTGTGTATAGTTCAAGACTACCTAAACCATCCGTCTCCTTCCCAAATGATGTCTTATTAATCAATTTTTCTCTCGTTGAACACTTGTGTGCCAGGTATTTATCTAAATATTGAGATAATAGCAATAAGCAAAGCAGATACAATCTTATTCCTGAGAGAGTTTACATTCCAGTAGTTGAAACAGACAGTAGGCACAAAAATACATACATACATGTATTCAAGTAGTAATGAATTCTGTGATGGTAAATAAGGTAGGGTAAAAATAAATAGTCATGTGGAGTGTGGGGAGGGAATATTTGAGCAGAAACCTGAGGAAGAAGGAGAATCCTGGAAATATCTATGGGGGAGAGTAGTCCAAGCAGAGAGAACAGAAAGCCATGAAATGAACTAGGGATACTTGAGACGCTGCAGTAAGACCAGATCATTGTGATTAGGATTAAGTGAAGGAGATAAAAAGCAAAACACACACACAAATTTAGGAGATAGAATCAGAGAATCATTTAAATACACTCAGAGAATCATTTAAAGTACACTCTAATTAGAGTTCTGTCACACTTGTTTAAAAGTTGGATTTTGGAACAAGGAACTATCGTAGAGTTTGAGCAGCAGGCTACCATGATACAATTTAATTTTTTAAAAGACAATTATGATCATTTTAAGATTTTACTTAGGGAAATAAGAACAGAAGCAAGAATATCAGTTAGGTGGTATCTGTATCTTATGCAAGAGAAATGGAGGTGACGAGAAATGGTCAAATTTGGAATGCATTTTGAATGTGGAGCAAGAAGAGAGAAGAGAAGCAGGCTTTGGAGCACATGGATGAAAAGTTCTGTGTTAAACCTTCCAAAATTATGATGCCCTTTAGACATCTGAATGGAGATATCAGGAAGACAGTTGAGCACATATGTCTGTAACTAAGAGTGTAGTTCTGAAGGCAAGGGTTTTGGAGATAGTGACATTGGTGATATAGAAATTATTTACAGTTATGAACGAGGGTATGAATTAAGGGTAGACTGGGTGTGGATAAAGAAGAGTACAAAAGAAACCCTGGGTACTTCAAGGACTATGAGTCTGCTCTAGAGGCTAAGGGAATAGTGTTTCAGGAAGAAAATTTTGATATCTCTGAGGTTGAATAATAGGACTAAAATCGACCATTGCATTTTTCAATATGGAGGTCACTGAATACTATTAATGAACTTGGCAGAATCAGCATAATTGGAGTGGGTGAAAGAGAGCATGTGAGTTGGGGAAATGGATCAGTTATTGTAGAAAACCACTTTAAAATTTTTTTGCTACATAAAGATATAGAGAAATGGAGCAGTAACTGGAGAGAGTTGAGGGATAAGTGGTCATTTATGGAGAATATTACTGCATGTTTGTATCCTTATGAAAATGACATAATAGAGTGATGGCATTGATGATGTAGAGACAGGAGCTATTTCTGGGGAAAAAAAGTCCTTAAATAGGTAAGGGAAATAGAGTGAATCAACTGGACAAATGCAATAAGATTGCTAAGCAATGCTATGCACCCATAGAATTGAACTTTGTGATACTAAATGTAAAGTGATTCCATCAACAGTGGCTTACTTTTCCCTACTCACGTTCTACAGGCAATTAATTAGGAGACACGTAGTAAAATTAAGTGGGTTGCAGTTTTGTCCATTGAGGAAGACAGAGGGAGTTGGGGCACACTATTTAAGGATGTCTATAAATGTGATTACATGATTATAGTGATGGATTATGGCATCTAAGTTGGAAAAGGAAATTTTGAGATGGTGATTGGAAGTGAAAATGGGACCATTAAAGAATTGGAGGTTGAAAAGTTGTGACAATGAGTAGAGTAAGTGAGCTGGAAATATTGGAGATGGTGGTCAGAGAAGGGGCTGATTTTAGTAACATTCTGGAGGCTATACTATTATACATAATAGGAGTAATGGTATGAGTCGGGGAGCTGGTGGTAGAGGTAAGGTGGAGGGAAAGTTATTGACAATTATGAAAATAAAAAATTTAAAGGAAAACAGAATTGGGAAATTATTTGCTTGGGACAATCTTATACCAAGGGGTTGGCAGGCTGAACTCTAGTCCAGGCTCTATTTCCAACCCTGGGCTCTGGACAGAGGCTGGTCTCAGGCTGAAGGAAGAAACTCCTTTTTAAAGTGATCTGCCTGAAGGGAGTGCCTCTATTGAAATTCATACACAGAGAAGAGATTTTTTAAAAATAATTTGAACAAAAATACTCTGTGCTACCGATTCCTGGTTTGAAATCACCAAACGTGTAGTAAGGAGTAAGGGTATTATATTACCATTGTCAAGGAATGAGAAGGACTGACAGGAAGGCTTGCACAGGACCGCAACTAAGAAAGGGAGTAGACAGTATGCTCTGTTGGCATCAGCTTCAAACAGATTGAGATTTTAGTTTAAAGATGGGGGAAAGCAATGGTCTGGAAGAGCTATGAGAAGCAAAGAAGATGTCTCTCTGTTTACAGGTCCTGGGGGTGTAAAATTATCTACCATTTTATAGGGCTGCAAGGTAAGCCATGCCTTGAAGTAACAGCATATTTCAATTAGATTAAAAAGATGAAGAAAAAAGTTTCAGAGAACAGTTTCGTGGTTTTACCAGTTAATGTGTATTGTTTCCTAGTTACTTAAATTCTTTGTGCTTCAGTTTTTCACCTGTAATATAAGAATGATATAAATTGTCAGATTACTGTGAGGGTTTAGAAAGATAATATACAGAAAACACATAAAAGGTTTCCTAACACAGAGCAAACACTTAAATATGAATTGTTATTATTCTTTATTAAATAGTTTTGAGAGTGTTGTTGTTGGTATGTGTACATGAGAGAGAGAGAGAGCAGATGAGGTTGGGTGTGATGTCAGGTAGGGCATGGATAGTGACAGTCTTACCATGAGAACTCTAAGCTGGGGAGGTTCCTTCGAGGGTGTATTACTGATCATTATTCTACCCTTTGAGTGTTAAATCCCTCCTGTTTTATGAATGCATGATTCAAATATAATATTCATTATTCAACAATTTTTTCAGCCACTACTCTTTAACTTTTGAACAAACTTGGAAGATTTTTACCCTGTCTCATTTTCTTCTTACTCAAGTTTTTTTTATTGTCCTGACTTGAATGGTGTCGAATGTTGGCTTAGCTAAAACATGGCCTCTTCATTCCTTGCCTTTCATCCCCGTAATTCTCCACTTTCAAAATCACGAAATTAAATATGTCCACTTCTGATAATATTTATGTAGGGTGACTTGGGGGTACATATTGGAGATTAGAGACAAGGCTAACTTCTCTACTTCGCTACCACTTGGGAATAAAGTCTGGGAGACTGGCGAGAATTGCAGATTATTTTGACGACCAATGTCACATATCCTGGACTGATCTCTTATTTCAACCACATGGGTTGGACAATTCCATCTTATTCTGATGGTCTCTAGCAGTTTCTCTTCACTCTTCTGCAATGGAGGGGGGCTAATAATTGTTTAATAAGCAGTTGGTGCTAGATGGGGCAGGGGAGAGGGCAGGAATCATGCCCTGATTTGTAGCATTTGCTTATTTCCCTGGTGTAAATATTCTCACCATGGACAATTTCAAGATTCAGCATGAGGTACTGAATGCATTTCTGGGAAGAGATATGCAGTAGTGCTCCATTATATTAGTATTCCACCATACAGATAATAGACAAATAATCACAAGAGGGTAGATAATAGAAAATAATTAGTACAAGATGGATTTTGAGTATTAATTATTTCATTTTTCTTATAAATTAATTATAAATTTATGGAATTTATTTTTTAATGATGGCTGTGTTTTACAACAAGCTCTCAAAATTCCTGGAAGATTTCTACACAGGACCATCACTAAGGCCATGGCCTTCTTCAGAGCCATAATGGACTGCTCTATTTGCACACTGGTGCAGCCTGAGAGAATAAAGAAGTTAACATCCCCAGAGGCAACCCTCAACAAGTATGGATGTGAGTTACTAAACAGGTGCCCCAACATCTCATGCCTCAAACAGACAATTTTTGACACTTCTCCGTGATTGCAGGTTAAACCTGAATAATGCACCACCCTGATGTTTAGTCCCCTTTCCCTGTCTTACTTTCCCTGCTCACCGGCCCCTGATTTCTAAGAGTCTCATAAATAAATGACCTGCAACCATGACTTTGACCCAGACTATGCTTCAGAGAAAACCCCACAATCTAAGAAGCTAAAACCAGAGCACTCCTAGTCAGCAACCTTTCAGAATGAGATTCTGGAACTAGGTCACTGTAAGATAAAGTTATCTTAAAGCTGAACTGCTTTTCTGACTTATCTATGGGGATGTCTGGAAGTCTGATACTGACTCTAGGCTAAGATAAGGAGGAGAGAGGCTACCTAGTTTATAATTACCTATTTAATGTTAGAAACTCCCCCGGCAGCCACCTTTTTTATGTTATTTAGGGATGTGTGGATTAATGGCTTACACCTGGTGAAACCAGTTATCAGCTGGCTTGTATACATGTCCAGTGGGACATAAAAGACCCTCCTGGAAAGGTTTGCCCTAGGTCTCCTGAAACCAAGACTCCTTATATATGTCTTGGTAGTTCACAGTCCAGAGTTAAAGATTACAGTCCAGAGTTAAAGTCACAAATTGTGTGACTGAAAAGGATTTTGGAGAGCCTAGAAGTTTCTTGGGTCCCATATGCTTACCTGCATTTTATTTCTACTGTTCAATACAAAATCTTTCAGCTTCATTAAAGCCTTACATGAGTATGCTCTGTGGAGTTTAGTCAGTCCTTTCAATTATCTGACCAATGTAACCATTACAGTCTCTCATCCATGGAATGTAACACAGATCCCATTGCTTGTGGTAAATGGCCTGTTGCAACACCACAGTTAATTAGATACCCATCTGAGCTGATTTGGGGTAAGGTACAGGCAAAGTGGAAACACTGAGTTATACAGTCATTCTAGCATTTGATTGGTGTGGTATACTCTTGGGCAGTAGTAGACACTGATGATAAATGACTTCATGACTTAATAGAGCTTCCTGGTGTTATCGGTTCTGCTAATTCATTAGGTCCAGCGGGTGTAGCAGCAATCCATCATACAACAGAAAAAGTACATCTTGGATCAAGTACCAGCATATCCAGAAGACCTGTCAGTTTCTTGAAGTGGTGGCACCGTCCCCCATGTTAACCCACTTGGGGTTCACTAATGTGTCTATTTCAGCTCATGCTTAAGACTCAAGGAGTTTGATCCCCATAACTAGTTGGTGACTGAGGAGAACTGGGGGTCTGTTTCACAAATTGTTTAGCTTGTTGTGTTGGTGTTAGCTAAAATTGGACTACAACTCTATTGACTATAGCCGTACCACTACTATATTGTGCGAAGTAAACTTGCCTGTATACTTGGAAAGAGGGAGAATTGGCTTGTATAACAATATACATAGAGTATAGGTAGTGGCGAATACCTTGGTAGGTCAGTTTAGGGGTCTGGAAGGGCAAATTGGAAAGTCAGAGGCAAGGATATCTAAAGAAGTGACATGCTGATTTTGGGGTATATGAGGATGAACACATGCTGAGAGAATTTTCTCTTTTACACTAATACCCACCACAGAGCATTCAGTGCAGAAGAGACACTCAAAATCCTGGTGCATATGAGGATGGACCTGTTAGAGTTTGGCTAGCCCTATCTGTGGCTTCTCCCATGCTCATATAATGGGTTCATGAGTGGAGTAGTCATGGTGACAGGGTCCAACAGCACTGGCCCCTTTACAAGGCCAACTGAGCTACTGCTTTCCTGGCGGTCAGTGCTTGATATCAGACCAACCACTTGCTAACAAACTAATTCCTTCAGACACATTTTCCCCTTTCACAACTATACCAGATATGGCTTCATCTACCCTGATTATAGTGTCTCTGCCAGAACCATTAGGGGTGTAGGCCAGACTTCCTCACACTGAATGCCACATCACAGAACCTGAAACCAAGGATGCATTTTATAGTGAAGAATTTGTGACTGTGAGTGTATGGTCATGGACCCACTGATCCCACCATATACCCATCACTCTGAAGTAGTCAGCCCCATAGAGCCCTGCTGAAGTAAAGAGTACTGATTTGTGGTAAAAACACCTACCTGGATTGTGTGTTGAATAGCTCTACTTTTCTGCTGCAGGAACTCACAAAGCCTGAACTCAAGTGCAGCGTGAAAGCTAGTGGTTGATGAATTACTTGAAGGTGGCTTTCAATCATTGTGGACAAATGGACAGCCTTTCTTCTAGAGGCTTATTTTTAGGAAGGATTGTTGAAGCTTCCAGAGATCCTGGTGGAAATGGAGTCCTTGGTTTCTACAGCGTTATCATTTTGGCTTTTCCTCCTTTCCCTTTCCTTACTCTTGTTTTCCAGAGCCATCTCCCAAATGAATCTCATTTATCCAAGACATTGCCTCAGGCACTCCTTTCAGGGAATGTATATTAAGATGGGGGGGGCGGGGATGAGCCGCTAGTACCACTACTATACCCTTCAATCATTCTCCAGTGCTTTAGCAATAACTCCTAGTAATTTGATTATGTGGATTGTAGGGTCTTAAATGAAACTCCCAAGACATTGATGGGACTTCTAGAAGCTGGGGAAATGAAAGTGTAATTTCAAAGCTGTGATTTCCTGTCTTTTAAAAAGTGGAGGGGCTTCCCTGGTGGCGCAGTGGTTGAGAGTCCGCCTGCCGATGCAGGGGACACGGGTTTGTGCCCTGGTCCGGGAAGATCCCACATGCCGTGGAGGGGCTGGGCCCGTGAGCCATGGCCGCTGAGCCTGCGCGTCCGGAGCCTGTGCTCCACAATGGGAGAGACCACAACAGTGAGAGGTCCCCGTACCGAAAAAAAAAAAAAAAAAAAAAAGTGGAGATCATAACCCCTCCATCCCCCCACCCTTTTTTGAACATATTTTTTTTCTCTCCTTTATTCTGGTGTTCTGGGAAAGTCTCAAGAATTATCCCTTTAATTCTAGAGGTACACAGAAAACAAACCAAATGTGGGATGAAATCTTTGAGGTAAGCGTGGAGTTTTAAACTTCTAAGCCCAGTTTTCATTTGATAATGTAGATTGATGTCCATGTCTTTTTGAGTCAGCTCTTTGTCAATAAAAATTGTGTTGCTCTTTTTCAGGGAAATGGTTCTTTTCCAGATATAGATTGTAACTGCACTGCATGGCATGCCAACGCTTATTTGCGTGGACATGAGTATTTTTATATTTGAATAGTTACTGAGACCAGAACTGAGATCCAGGGTCCTACAGACAAGAAGTGAAAACTTGATCTCTGTTTTTGGTCAGGGAAATATCCAGGAAAAGAACTTGGCTAGATTTGTTGAAGCTCACCCTCATCCACAGGATAAGCATTCTATATTCGTTCTAATCCTGGGAAGCAGCCACTCAGCCACCCCTGCCAGAAATTTTGGACTCATTCTTCTCTTTTCCTAAATAAATGACATCAATCCATCCATGTGTCCTACTGATTGTACCTCTTTACTTCTCTTAAAAAATGAATTCCTTCCTTTTCATTAGCACCCCCCCACCACCACCACTATGTCCATGGTTTAAGCATTTCTCATCTACTTCACTTACTATATCTCTACCCTAATTGGTTTTCTTGACTTTCTATACTTGCCTTCTCTAAGGCATCGCCCTGCCCCCACTACAGAATAACACGTGAGACTGTCAGAGCAGTGTTGTTGAATAGAACTTTCTGCAATGATGGGCATGTTCCATATCTGCAATGTGTCTTAGGATGACTACTAGTCACATGTGAGCACTGGAAATATGGCTAGTGAGATTGAAAAATTATTTAATTTTAATTAATTCAAATTTAAAATTAAATAGCCACGTTTGGCTGGGGACACCCTGTTGGAAAATACACCTCTAGCATGTAAACTCCATGAAGAGGCCTTTCCTTAGCCATCAGAGATTGAATATTCCTTCTTTCTTGTTCCTAAAACCCCATATGCACATGATGCTTTACTGTTACTTAATTTCTTTACTGGTATGTCTCACCTGATAATTTGTAGCTTCGTGAGGTCATGGATCTTTTCCTGGAAATCACAATAAAAATAACAATAACCTCAATAGCAATAATTTGAGACAATTACCACTTACCTCCTCTCCGTATTTTTCTGCTTTAGTCTCCCAAAATATTCCACAAATAATTCCATTTTCTTGGAAAGGTCATTGAAAGAAAGCCCTTTTCTTTTATTTTTTGCTCTTCATTGTAGGGAAAGATTATGGAAGCTATTGCAGAAAACCTAACATTCAGTGGACCACATCATGTGTACTAATATAAGGGATCACTTTGCCTCAAAAGTTGGTAAGAAAGAAATACATCTTGACCAGGCTTTGGGGCAACCTTCTGGAGGAAGGGTTAATGACTCAGATGCTGTGCCTATGTTGTTCCAAGAACTATGCTGGGTGATAGGGATACAGCAGTCAGCAAAAAAGACTTGATTTCTACTTTTATCGAGCTTATATTCCAGAGGAAAAGAAAAATAATAAACAAGCAATGAAATAAGCAATATGTTTCAAAAATCAATATATATTTGCAAGGTTCTTTGAGAAAAGTCGGGCATGGTGTGATACTTTTAGACAAGCTGAGTAACCCAACAGACATTTAGTCAGGGACCTTAAGAATAAGAATAATGAGGCATACAAAGTTCTGGGGAAGGAGTGTTCCTGGTATAGGAAACAGCACATACAATGATCTTGAGGTAGACCGTTGCTTGCAGATCTCTGTGAAAAGAACATCGATAGTATGAGGTAAGTATTGTCCATATTTATTGCAGATGAAGAGGCTGAGGCATAGATATATACACTAACTTTCCCAAGGTCACACAGCTAGTAAGTGACAGAGCCAGATTTTGCACTATTCTATAGGATCCCAGAGCCCACGGTCTGGATCTTGATTGATTAACATAAAAGTGCTTAAATGAATGAGAAGATGAATAAATGAGCTTTAGAAAAGGGATCTATATAGACCATTAAAGCTCATCTGATCAGCCAAAATATCAATACTAGTCCAATAATAGGAATGTTATTTAAGGTAAAAACCATGTGAATGATAGCCACTACAGTGATACAGGCATATGATGCCAGCAGCTGAGGATAAGCTTTGAGTTTAGGTTTAAGACAATAAATTGTGCTAAAAATCCTATTGTGAAAGCAAACCTATTAGATTTCACATCTATATAATTTCTTTCATAGTTAGATGACTCCTTACTATTTTTTTAAAGCTCTTCTCTATGATAATACCATTGTTTTACTTACATAGTAGAATTTGTGAGGTGGTTAGAATAGTTTTCTATTTAGTTCATAAAAAAATAGAAATCATATGGTATTATCTCTAGATTCCACTATGTTATGAAGCTATTATCATCAATATATTTTATCCTCTGGCTATGAGATACGAGAAGTTAATCTCCTAAAAGTAATATCTCAGAAATACTCCCTAAGACTTAACCTCTGGAAAAATAAGTGAAAATAGTAGGAATGTCCTATTACAAATTGTTTGCTTGCAAATATAAGATGTCACCGACTAGAGATATTCAATCATTACTTTAAGTCATGATTTTAAATATTTTATGGTAGGTAGCCCTTCAAGAATTTAATGAAGATCGTGAGTCCTTTCCTTCCAAAATTCCACGTTCGCAATTTTCCCCAGTTCCCCAAGGCTATCGTCCATAGGCATTAAGTAATGTTAAAAAGGTTAATAACACTTATTTTAAGACCTTTGGTTCTAGGTCATTTCTTCGGAAATATCTACGTAAAATTACCATATGTATTTCCTTTATTTCATTTATTCTCTACTTTTCTGAGTACTATATATATGTACTTCTAGTTT
Organism: Globicephala melas; assembly: GCF_963455315.2. Taxonomy (NCBI): domain Eukaryota; kingdom Metazoa; phylum Chordata; class Mammalia; order Artiodactyla; family Delphinidae; genus Globicephala; species Globicephala melas. Next base: position 83,306,868 of record NC_083318.1, read on the forward strand.
TATACTTCTCTCTTTTTTTCACATGACACATAACATTCTTAATTTAAAGTTTAGCAAAATGCGTGTGTGCGTGTGTGCATGTGCACACACGTGTGTGGAATGTTTTCTTGATTTTCAGTCTTATTTCCAGGTCCCAGCCTTTTTTCCTCAGTCCCTCAGGGTTGATGCATTGTGCTGATGCACTCGTTTCTAATAAGATGCCCACACCATCAACAGCTGCTTGTTACACATTTCTTTTTTCTCAGAAAATATCTGTTCCCCCAGTCTGCTGCCTTCCTTGGCTAAGAATATTTGAAGAGTTCTATAACTTTTAATATCAAATGACATATTCACCAGGGTAATAATTTTTGTTTTAACGTTTTATTCTGTAACCTCTTAATTGAGGGCCATATCTTAAGTAACAGAAAATAATGAAATATAATACATATTTCAAAGAGAGTGAATTTGAGTAATTCATTTTTATATGTCTTAGGACCCACCCGACTCCATGCAGCTGCATCATAATTGTGCTATTGCATTGGTCTCCAGGAAAAGTAGGCATGAGTATGGATGGATCATTGTTCAGATACAATGTACTGATACAGATACATCCCAGAGTGGATATCGTCTTGTCATTGAATCCCCACAGTAACATAGGTTGAGAAAATAATAGCATTCTTACGATTAACTTGGTAAGTGGTCACGCAGATTAGAATTACCATGTGGTAGTAGTAATAATCCCTACCAGCTAAAAGTGTTCCATGGTCACACGTTTGGGGAATCATTGAACTAAATTTAGTTGAGGCTTTGTATTTCTAGAATGTTTTGTGAAGCTCTAATAGAGGATAATACAAGCAAAGTTTTCAAAACCTATTTGACTTTGACCTTTGGACCACTTTTTTTTTTTTTCATGAAGGACAAGGACCATTTATTTGTTGGAAACTGTTTTTCTATATTATGGACAATCAGGACTATGTGCTTTGACAGAACATGAAGGCACGGTTCATGAATAAACATGGGGAACATTCTGCAAATCTTGAGAATGACCTGTGCTTCACCACAAAAGTTAGATCATAATTTCTTGCCCCTTCTTCAGAATTAACAAAGCGAAGGACTCAGAAGTCTGCAATATACCTGCCCTGAAAACACATTTAGGCTGCACATTTCTGAAATACTTGGTTTGAAATTAATACTCATTATAATTGTATTTCACATATATGTAGGAAAAAAAAGGATGATTGAAAAACTTTGTTGTTTGCTCTGACCTCCATACCTGATATGGTTAGAGCTGTTACTACTCCAAGGAAGATACAGTAAATCATTTTACTTTATCCTTATATCAGAGTGGAAACCCTTCAAGGCTTATCGTTTCATTTGAATGTATAAATTTTTATTTTCTTTAAAATATATTTTTTAGCATAATCCAAGTCAATTTGTTTGCTGACATGGTTCAGAATACCTTCTCTAAGGGGTATGTCTATTTATTTGTACAAAGGGCCAATCTGATGTTTCTAATTTTTTCTTTCATGATCCAAAGTTACACTATTTTATAAAATTTTGGATAAAATGTGCTGTATAATGTTTATAACTGTTTGCTCAATCGTGTAAGATTCCTATTAAATCCCCATCATAAAAATGCATAAGTTAAAGTATCAAGGAAGAGGGTCTCTTTGGTTCCGGGTGATATATTTAATTTTCTAGGCTATGTTTCCTACTTAGAGTTATCTTTGACTTTTTCTTATTTTTTCTACATTTGCTGGTGATACATCTGAGAAACATTTTCAATATGAAACTAATAAAATTTTATAAGTTTTAGATGGAGCTGAGGGTAGAGAAAATTTAAAATATAAATTTTAGATCTCTCCTTTTTTAACTACATATAAAGTAGTATCTTCTACTGGGAGTATGGAATAAGATATAAGTTGTGTTGAAGGTAAGGAAGTCAGTTTGGGATATACTGATTTTAAAATGCATACATTACAGCCAGTTGGAGAGCTTTAGTAAAAATTTATACACATGGAGTTATATTTTGGGAGAAAGATTGGTGCTTGAGATTCAGTATGGAATGCTATTCCAATATATGTTAATATTGAAGACTTGTGAGTTGATACAACTTCCAAGGGAAAACATATAGCATGGGATGGGAAGAGTACCCACAATTTCAGTATTTGAAAGGAAGGCAGAATAATAAAGGATAGTGGAAAGGATTGAAAATAAATGGCTAGAAATGTAGGCAAAGCAAGAAAGCTCTTGGATGCCAAGAAAGGGGGGATATTTAAGGTGGACATAACATCGAAAGGGCCTTCTTAATGTTGTTAAGACATTAGTCAAGATGAGAATAGAGAGACTGAAGAAAAAAGATCAGTAAAATATGCCATCAGGCCCAAGGGCCACAGGGGGGTCATTTGAACATTTGATCACTTTTAAATAAAACAAAACAAAATAACACCAATACACTGTTCTGCTTTATCTATATAAACTCTATCTCAGAAAAACTAAAGAGTTAATGAAGGGAAATTAGTCTTTATAAAAGTAGTATAGCATGAACAAAGAATGATGAAAATCACCATCTTGAAATTATTAACAAATAATTACTTGGCAATGGTCAATTGCCGTTAACATAGCAGAAAGATAGTTTGACTTTGTGTACTGATGGAAGTACACAAAACTACCTATGATGCATTCTTTAAAAAATCAAACCTGAATCTGACTGCCAATTTACAGGAAATAAAGGGAACATTTGGATATTGATTTAAGGGAACTGTAAAAAAAGGTATGATAAAACAGGGGAATACTGATTGGATATTTAAAAATATTTTTAAAGTTTATTAAATTTTAGGTAGGGTAATGGTATTACGATTATATTTTTAAAATAATCCCTCCATTTTGGAGATGCACTCTGAAATATTTATTTATGAAATGATATAATATCTGGGCCTTTTCTTCAATCTAGGAGAAGAGATAGTGGAGTTATGTACAAAACAAGATTGGTATTGAGTTGATTATTGCTGAAGCTGGCTTACATGTACAAGTGAATTTATTAAAATTTTATCAATTTTTATTTGAAAGTTTTGATAATATTATGTTAAAACAAATACAGAATGAAAGGAATGATTGCAGTGAAATTAAAGAGAGGAAGAGATAAGAAAATCGAGGTAATTCTCTTACATGTTTTGATAGTGAAGAGATGGCAAAGTATAAAGATACATAATATTTACTGAAGAATTATTATGTGGTGGACACTACTTTCACTCTATGTCGATATCTTTAGGTTATTGTAACAGTCATGTTATTTCCTCACTTAATAGATGAGGTACCTGAAGGCAGGGAGGTTAAATGGCTTGTCTGAGTTCATGCAATTGTTAAGTGACAGATCAGGATATGAAATATTGGCTCCAGACAACCATGGTGCTCTGTACTCCGTCACACGGTGTAGAGGAGGAGTAATGGGGCCAGGGAGACTGAGGATATTCAAGAGCAATGGATGGAACAGATTCCAAAGCATGTAGGAGAGTGTAATCTGGAACTCAGGGGCAGTAGGGTTAACTTTAAAAGAGAGAAGGGATATATGAATGAGCTATGTGATCTGGATGAAAATCACTTAAACTTGCATAGGCTCCATTTCTATCTTTGTTCAAAAGAAAAACAGAATAAATGTCTCAACTGTTGTGAGGATTGAATGAAGATTTTTACTTTCTGGAAATTTAGAATCATTAAGAAACTTCAAACTGAAATTAATAATCCCAACAGATTTGTATTTTTCATAACCAACTATTAAAAAATTAGATGGATGATTTAAGAATAACTCTTGCTGTGAAAAAATTCATCTATATTTCAGCATTTTTGCCAACTTCATTCCAATTGCTAGTTTTTAGCTGCTGAATTCAAGTAGAATACATTTGATATTTTATATAGAACTCTGCTTAATTTGAATGGCTACTGTGGATTTTCAGAAACATCAACTTATTTTACTTTTGGTAATAATAATTTGGTAGTAAATCACCTGTAGACTTCAAAGTTTCATAGAGGAATTTCAGCTATCATGGATGGAATTAAGTAATATATATTTATTACAATTTCCTAAGCTTGTAAGTGAGAAAACTATGACATATGCTAGAAAAATACTCTGAATTAGATTGTGCTGCTACTCAGTGGAAGAATCACAAATAAGAAAAACTTTTTTTGATTCCCAAAGTCTGCTTATTCTGAAAACTGAATATGTTAGAAATGTAATCAGTCAGATCCTGGTTCCCACCTAAGGTTTACACTTTGCTTTGGAAAAGTGTGCACATCATTTTTTTTCACTAACCATTAGTTCCTGCATCAATTAAATTAACAGGTTGGCTTAAATTAATCCATTACCTAGATAGCACGGGGTGGAATCAGAATAGTGTGGTAGAAAGTACATGGGTTTGGTCTCAAATAAATGTGGGTTTCATCCTACCTTTGAAAAGAAGTCAGACTGGGCAATTTCTTGACAGCTTTGAGTCATTGTTTCCTTATGAGTAAAGCAGAGACAATAAAATGTATCTCAAAGGTAAGTGTAAAATTTCTAATACAAAATAGTGCGTTCTTATTAAATGTTAATTAACTTTTCCACCACCACCTCATCACTCCTACCTGGTCAAAAGTGCCTATGGATTGGGGGAAAATTCCTTTTATCACAGGATCTTTACCTCTGTAGCAAAGCAAGAGTAAGAATTGTCTACTTGCTGAGAAAGAACTCATAGTCTTTACATGAGAGTAAAGCAAATAGCATATGATTTCCCTTGTAATAGTGATTTTCTGCATAGACAAAGGGGTTATGGATAATTTACAGAGGCATGGTGATGTCACTTTTTATGAATTAAGTGCAAACAAAATACAAATATGATTCATTTCCTCGAATACAGCAGATTGTTTGTTATGCTTTTTACAAAAGGAGACCAATATGATACAATACACAGAGAAGAAGAGGGAGTGTTTGTACTTAATGACATCCCTTCCTGTAAGAATGCAACTCCTCCACACTCTGCCACAAACAGATGCTTGTTGATAAGAACGTCATCAGAAAGTCTCTTTTTGCAGACGGTACACACAGTTTTCTGTTTGTTTGGTTTTTTTTCTTTCAAGTAATGTTGTATAACACTGTCACAATTAAACTTCTAATTAGGTTTCACATAGTTATGCTCATGTCCAACAATCTCAGTGTCAAACTCTAGTTGCAAAAAATATTTGAATGCAAAGATTCGTGAATATGTCTTTGAGGAAAAGAGATGCTGATTGCACTTTAAATATTTAGCATAAGAAATTCCAACATGTTTAGCAGAAGGAACTGAAATCATTATACAAAGACTATAAGTTTAAAGTCTTTTGGGGGAGGGTTAAGCATGACAATCGGAATTAACTGTATTCAAGGGTTTTTTTATTTTCTGAAAAAATATAAAATTTCATATCTTACACTACAAAAACATGTACACAAACCAAATGCACATAGAGCTTCAAACGGAGAAAAAATACATAAATGCTAATTCTTCCTTGAATTAATGTTGAGGCAGGGACTTGAGATATCCCAATGCCTAACATAGAATAATGCTATACAGCTGCTTCTGACTTGCCTGAAACTAAAACATTCTAATAAACATATTAACAAATGACTGAGTCTAAGTTTTATTCTCAGACTATTATAAATGTAAATTTTTACACTTTTAAATAATAAATTGTAAAACTATTAGCATCTAAAGATGCACAAACATGTTGACCACTGAAACTTCTACTGTTAAGATAGCCCAGCTTGAATAAATATCACATTTTTTGCCACCTTCAATTTTTTTCATTTACATTTAGAAGAAACAAATAACATTTGATTCTGATTATTATAAATAGACTCTTTAAGAACTGGTGTCTTTTCCTAAGCAATAATTATGTGGTCATTCTGAATAAGAACATTCAATCATTTATGTGTAAAAAGACTTCTTCATAAATCAACAAGAAATGAAAAGAAAGTTCTTATCTATTTCTTCTTTGATACGTTACTATATAATTAACAGCATAATAGAGAAAAATGTTCAATGTAACCAGCTGTGCTACAGAGTTGAAAAAATGCTGACTTATTCTAGTTATTAATTTCAAATAAAACTAGCACTTTGATTGTTTATTCATTATCATCATCATCATTTTATTGTACCTACTTTTTATTTTGAGGTTAAACATCTGTCAGGACATAAGCAAAGACAGTTTACTATCATATTTAGCTTTCTTTTTTCTTTATTTTTAGAAAGGACAAAATGAGAAAAGGATCTTATTCTACTATGCAACATCATACATCTAGTAAATTTCTAACATCTGACTCAAATGGCATTTGCCATCTAATGTACAATTACAGCCAACAAATGTCTTCCACAGGTAAATATCTCTGCTTGTGCTTTTGAGAACCCACTTTAAATGGGAGAAAGAATGGTGTTAAAAAAATCTTTAACTTTCACATGGAGATTAAATAGCAGACATGCAAACACATTAAGTGCTCAACTGATATTAATTTTCCATTTTAAACTTGAGATAGGAAACTATTTCTTCACCATTGCACACTGGTTAAAACTCTTACAAACTGAGTTAAGGATGTTTTGCATTGTTCTGGCAACTCTGAAACTAATAATGCTGACCACATTTAAGTTTAGGTAGAATATTGGAATATAATTTTTATAGTAATCCTACAATTTTAGAACACTGACTTGGTGATTATAATACAAGAAATAAAAGACCATGCACATTCATTTTTTTTAAATGGGAAAATCAAAATTTTTACATTTTTACATACAATTCATACATTTCAACAGCCAAGAAGAACTGATTATGTCATTTTTACATGTGAGCAAATGGCAAGATTAGAAAACAAATTATGATTGATAAAAGTAGAATTGAGTGACTTCGACAGATATCAGTAAGTTGAGAATTACTCCCTGCTTTTACCTCTTTTTCAAAGTTAAACACTGAGAAAGACTTATGCTTTAAAGGTATTGTTACTGATAGTTAAAATAACATTATGTTTAATTTGACAAATCTATCTTATGTACTAAAATTATTGAATCTATATTTTATTTTTGTTGTCTGGTAGGTGACGATATGAACCAAAAGGATAAATCACACAATCAAGATTTGTCAAACCTTACCCTGGGTTACTGCCTTGTTGCATTTCACAAAAGCTGCCTCTCTCCTTGTTCCACTTCTCACATTTATAGATGAGATTGGCACTTCCCAATTGGTGATATATCGAGTAGTGAACAAATATTTTTGAAAGAAATTCTTTCTTCTTTTTTTGGGGGCGGGGGGCGGGAGTGCATTTTCTAAAATCATATTGACATTCCTTAGAAAGTCTCAACCAAAGTGAGATATGGATGAAAGCTATGTGTTTATTTAACTTTCATCTCAATTTACTTTACAAAATATACATTAAGGTTGCAAAGGAAGGAAATAAATTTGATCGAAATTAATTTATAATGTTCTTTTGTGAAAAAGAGAAAATCTGCATTGTAACTTCAAATTCCAATCACTTAGATATATTCCGTCCTGACCTCCGAATCATCTTTGAACACATAAAGCTGGAAAACAATTTAAGTATATTTGTTATGTATAAGTAATTATGAGTCCATCAACTCTAAAATTTATGGTCATTTCTCTTTTAAATCAATAAATTTATTCTTACTTTGAAGTTTCTCAGTTGTTACTTTATCACTTATATTTGGTTGGTTTTACTAAATTCAATAAATGCAACACAATCTCCAATTATTTTGTACAAAAGGAATTAGTTTAGTTACTTTTTTGTTTTCTGAAACAAACAAATGCATCTTTCATAATGGTGATTTTATCAAGACAAAGTTAAATCCATCTCTCTCTATTTTCTCTGGAAATTTCACTACTATAGAGTATACTTAAGCATAGTTTGTGTGGACCCATGGTACAGTACAGACTCAGTAAAGAATTATAGCCCTAATTGGACGGGACTCAATATATCATTTGAAATTGCTTAAAACTTCCCTTTTTCCCTATATTCTTTAGCAAAGAGATACTTAAGTAAAAGGTGGGCAGGGTAGAAAGAAGGTACGTCCCCAAAGTTTATTCTTGTATATGCTAACATTTGACTGAAACAGGCACTTGGGAAAGAGAGAGGGAGTACCAACAATATAATGCTGGTATATTCTCTATGGATGTCACTAATCCAAGCTACTCCAGTATAACTATTGCCACTGATAACCAGAAGTAGGCTGTATTTTGCTTAAATGCTGTGCTCTTTGAATAATCACATGTCATTCATGATTTATAAAGTGTAATCATACAAAAAAACTTGGTTATTTCACCAAGGAGCTCAGTTTTGTTCAAGTTCTAATGACGGTTCAAATGTCAGTCTTCACCAAGTGTGGTATATAGAATGTACATAGGACATATATTTCTTAATAAGGCCAGTTAAATAACACTTTAGATTGGCTCATCAAAATAAATTCAGTTCAGTGTAACTGAATACAAGATGAAATTACCAAATGAATAAACTGCCATCAACAAATAAAACTGTCAAGTCTTGCCACAGAGAAAATTCTAAAGGGAAAAATATATACATATGTATTTGTCATCATTCCATTGCTGCTTTAGTATCAAAATTTCTTAGAGCTGAGCCACAAGGGAAATGGTTACCAAGGATTAACACTTAGGGGTAATGCTTGGTGCTATGTGCTGGATTTAACAACATTAACAGAAGTCTGCACAGTTAAATCCTTCTACATCCTGCTGAAAACGTGCCCTTCGGTGTCAACTTTGCTTGACAAGATATTTTCTGGGACTCAGAAAGGTGAAATTTCTTACAGGGGTGCAAGATTAATGGCTAGAAGAACTGCATTATCACAGATATCACAAAGTATTTTTAAAACGCCAAAGGGGATTTAGTCTTTTAGACATTTCCTGTTGGTGAATAAAGAGATTTAGTAGCTTTTAGACACATGAGAGGAAAAAAGACACAAGCTTGGGTTAAATTTTGTTTTAAGCTTCCCTATTTCTCCGATTCCTAATACACTCTGGAACACTTGTTCCTGAATGTTGCTAAAATTAAAACACTATTAACAATGCAAGCAGAATGGTAATACACACATGTGCAAGCCACACACACACAGAGCTCCAACTTAAATTGATTCCTGGGTATATAGCAAATTATACAGTATATTCACATTTATTACCTAGTAGTTTCTAGAAGAACAACTATAAGTAAATTTTATAACACAGAAAAATAAATATACACCCTGTATTGTACTTGTCCTTGATCAAGCAACATGTTTATACACTAGTTTCTATAACTTAACGCTGTGTAACAGCATTTAAAATTACAAAAGAAGATATCTATTTAGAAATTATCTAACCATATTGCTCTTCAATACACTTATGTAGACAATTAAGACTTGAAGTTTGAAGTAAACTTCAGTAAACTGCAGCTTTTGTTAGCCCACAAATGGCTATAAAACTTTTCCTTTCAAACAGATTCTTGGAAATTTTGAAAAGGGCTGCCTTCTTTCTATAAAGGTGCTATAGGGGCTTCCCTGGTGGCACAGTGGTTGAGAGTCCGCCTGCCGATGTGGGGGACACGGGTTCGTGCCCCGGTCTGGGAAGATCCCACATGCCGCGGAGCGGCTGTGCCCGTGAGCCATGGCCGCTGAGCCTGCGCGTCCGGAGCCTTTGTGAGAGGGGCCCGCATACCGCAAAAAAAAAAAAAAAAAAAAAAAAAAAAAAAAGGCGCTATATATAGTTATATATTTCATGTATAAAATTTTGTAGAAGTAGTGAGAAGGATTTTGTTGTAATATAAGATGTTTAACCTCATGTTCTTATTCCATGCAGGTTATATTTGCTTCATGAAAAATGAAGATATTGAGAGGAAGATAAAGAGATTTTAGTAAAACACTGATCACAAATTCTGTGGCTGAAACAAACGCTTTCTTAAGGTTTAGAAATCACTGAGTTTTCCCTTTTACCCCCTTTTTTGTTAAAATAAATCTCAGGGCTTGTTTACAAAGTGCAGAATCATTCACTTGACGAAGTGACAATTAACTGAAGTTACAATGGCACCATCCTGTTGACCAGCTGCACCTTCATTTCTTGAAGGCTGTTCATAATCTTCTTCTGGTGACCAACAAGAGTCACTCCAAGCCGTCTCAAATCCCTGCATGAAGAAAGCACACATTGGATGTATGTATTGATTCAATTTGTAGCACACCTCAATATTTCACGCTGGCAAAGAGGCAAACATTTTGCAGAAACTAATTAGATTACAGTCCCAATTTAGACATACAGGGTCCAGTTTTCAAAAGCAGGCTCTAAAATTGTACCTGAAAATCTGTTTGCAGTCAAAGATATATTTACAACAAGGAGTGATATATTATACATTTGCCACCCTTTTTGGACATGATTATTTTGGTGGCACAGAGCAATGAAAAAACAAATTTGCACATGCTTACCAATAAATATTTAAATTAAAGGGTACAATTTCATTGAACGGTTTTGAAAATATGGACCTATAATATGAACAAGGACTTTTTTTTTTTGCTAAAAGAAGGGAGCATAAAATATACTTTAAAAAATTTCATAGCTAAGCAGTTGAAGACCAAACTTTTCAAATGACTCAGTCAGCACAATCATCTTCTATAACAGATATCTTTAGGGGATAATCAGCACTACATTGCTCTTATAACACTTACAAATATTTTATTTTTTACTTGGAACCCAAAGTAGAGGAGCTTTCTTCCTTTATCAAATACATCTAGGCTCTATTGGCATTTAGAGCATTCTGAAGATTACACGCTATCAAGCAGTCTTTTTAGCCAAGATGCTCTCATACTGTTTCTTTTAAACAAGCTTATTATTCAAAAGAAAACTACAAATGTTTAGATTCCTAAACTACTAGCATATTATGGAGCTCAAGGCCAGTGCTCATGGTTTTTAAATGTTATTTCATAGGATATTCAGGAATTCTATTTTCCCAAAATATGCATTTGGCAAATATAATAATTCAGGTACATTTGGCAAATAATAACATTAATTATAAAAAATGAGCATTAACAATTCAAGATTTTTAAATGACAAGGGATGTTTGGTATGTTAGATTTTTTAGATAATTACTCTATTTAACACATTATGCTAAAAGTAGAATATTTTTGCATTCAGTAAGTGCATCAATTTCAGATTGTCTTAGAATTCTTTAGAATTGCACACAATGACACTAGAATTATTATATGTAAAATTGAATAGTTTTGGAAGATCAAAGAAATCTCTTAATTATCAGAGGATACAAATTGAATAAAAGGGTACTTAACCTCCATGTGTATTATTATTGGAAATAATTATTTATCTAAATAATATCTTAGGTGTCTTTTTCTATTTATGTTTTCTTGATTTCTTATGAGAGTTTTAGCAAATGGCAAATAGCTAAAAAAAAAAAAAAAAAAAAAAGCAATCACTTGGCTAGATAACACAGCCAGTCTTAGCAGAACCGGGACTAAAACCAGGAATCTGACACCAAAGTCCATACTCTTAATTTCTCATTTCTCTGAGATATAATTTTGAGCAAAGAACTTTAAATTCCATGTAATTATTTATTCACTTGTAAAATGCGAACTCTGTGTATATAACATCAAATATCCAAAATTCTAAAAGAAAGAAGATATCTAATAAAGGAAACCAAACACTTACTTCTTTGACTGAAGCTATGGAAACACAATCTATAGAAGTATACTTCATGGCAACTACAGTTATGGGCTGTATAACTAATACTCATGTTTCCACATGTAATTTATGCATCATGAATTGTGAAGACAGGAGAATTCATGGGTGCTCACTACCAAACTTTGGACCTAAGTCAGGAGAAAAGAGTCTAAAATTTCTTAAACTGAAAGCAATTGACCTCTACTAGAGAATGTAAATAATTAGTACTTGAAATAAAGTTTAAAACATATGTTTTATCACATGCTTTATAAATCTACAGGTGATTCTGACAAATTCAGATTTGAAAGTACTGATTTAATATATACATACTTAAACTGCACAATTCATATGGCCAACCCAATTAATAGGAATGAGGCTTTGAAAATAGCTATTACAGTTTATTCTGAAAGACCTGAAAAAATTTTACAGGTTTTCCTGCTCAAACAGGGTGGACTTTGCATATACAATATCAAAACCTTAATTTGAAGTGTGTATCTATGGCGGGGGGCATGGGTGTATGCGTGTATGTATTCCATATTCCAACTCTTGGTTGTTTTGTCTAACTCATGAAATCATTAGTTTGACTTATTTTTGTTTCCACTGTCTTAACCTGTTATTATATTATATGTAAGTATAACCTCATTCTCTGCAAATAACCACAAGAAAGACTCTGGTTCAGTGCTTTGGGAATTTAAATTTTTTGTGGCATCTATATCATGCTAAAGAATGAATGTTTTAAGGAATTGTATTGGATTAATACAGTTATAGAGTTTGTGTTTACAGGCAAATAAAACCTGTCCTTCTTCAGAACATTTCATATATCTAGATTTTAAATTAAATTTGGTTGAATTTTCCCAAGCATAAAATTTTATTTAGGATCATCTTATGATCTGATTATCCCCTAAGATTCATACGGAAGGTCAGACCACTGAAATTCTCTCTCTCCTTCTTCCTCTCTCTCCCTCCATCTCACCTCCCACCTCTACCCCTCCTTCCATGGGATAAACGGAATTATGAGAACACAGCATTGAGTTTTACATACTGCCATAAATTATGTCTTTAATGGAATGCTGTTGTTTTTAAAATCTGATCTGTCATTTCAAAAGCTGTCAAATTAATGTGCAGAGATTTAGAAAGTAGCATTTATAATGCATGCAATATACATTTACCTTTATACAATGTGATTTACAGTTAAAAAGTGGGCAGAAATAAGATTATTAATGCAGTTAAACTTGTTCTCAGCAGCAAAGTAGTTTCTTTAAAAATCCCATTTATTATTTTTCTAATAACACTACAAATGAGAATTAAAAAGGTATTAGAAAAACGTTTCTAATAAAGGCTAAGTAACTTTATTCCAATATTGATAAGTACATTAAAGTATTTTCTTTTATGTATTTTGTCTCACACTTTTGTGATTTCCAACAATTTCCATTTTACTCCTTAAAGTACATATTAAATGGTCAATTTAACAGTAATAATGTGAAAGAAATTTGATAAAACTGAAGTATTTTACATTTCATGATGAAGGTGCTGCTCTATTTGCAATGATTTTTGAAAAACTAACTTGAAAATGTATAAGATGTATTTTACTACTTCATTTTTCTATATAGGAATTTTTGTAGCAAGGCAAAGTTTTAGGTGTGTCCCCTTTACAAATATTATACTAATTTTTATCATGACCACGTGTAATCTTAAGTAATACCCAAAGCCAATTCTAATGATGATAAACTATATTTCAGCATAGGCCTATGAATCTAAACATGATGAGAATAGTATTGTTACATAAAAAATGATTTGGATTTTGTCAACAAAGCATGGTTAGTTTTAGAAACGCTGCAAATATAATGAATTGCCATTGTTGTGATGATATTCCAATCTTTTTTTCAAATGTTATTCCATAATATTAAATAATGGAAAACACTGATATTATGGTGCTAAAATGGCAGAATGAAAAATGGAGAATAACGAGAGGTGTTTAGTTGATATTGGAGCCAGCTCTTGATTATTCAGGATGTAGTTCATCCACTTGTAGAGGAAACATTCCCTTACATTCTTCTCCCTTCTGCTTTACACAACTTTTAGCCATATCATTGGTACTTAGCCCCACCAACACTGGCTGGATAGGAGAAGGGAGAAGAGAGTTTAATGAATATTCACTAAATTTCAGTGCTTATTCTTTTTGTCATAGTTTTATTATGCAGTTGTATGTTTGGACTTCTTTGGTTCACTTAAAAGAATCCTGATAATCATTATATATGTACTGTACAAGATAAATATACATATATTTGGCAAGAGAGAACTTAACCATGACCTGGTTATGTTTTTCAACGGTTGAGACCTTGTGAGGGTTACACTAGACATTTTAGCTTACTTATGTAGAGCACAGAGGATAGTAAGCACTCCTATGTGTATTTTAGGCATATAATAAATTATGCATAATGATAAGTTAAATTTATTTGAATTAGTGTGCACAAATTTTGGCTCTAGATTTGTGACACTTTCCTTTAAAATATTTTAAGACCTTATTTTAATAAATGATACTAATAGGAATCTCTTCAGCTTACACACAATTGATATAATATTTAAGTTCATTGGACTTTGCTCATTTTCTGAATAATCAAAAGTTGACAGTACTGGTCTGACAAGTTTAAAAAACAGCTGTAATACTGTCCTTAATTCAAATCTTTGGATTCATTTTGCAACTCACCTCAAGCTCACAATTCCCCCTATCGACCATAACTCACTGCACTTAAACACCATAGTACAGATTGCATCATTACTGCTACAACAATTGTTCTAACATGAGTACTGTTCACAGAACAGCAAAGTTTAGGCACAGTGATCAGCAGACAGAAACATCTAAGGTTGAAAGCCACTTTCATTGAACACATTTTAACTCTAAGATCTTGAAATATTTCATTTCTATTCCACATCAAGCCATACGTGTATGTGCTGGCAAAAACAAAAAACAAAAAACATAAATAAAATTAAACCTTTATGAAGGAAATTTTCACTAAAGTATGTGGTTCTGAAAAACTGTAATTGTTTACTCTTCCTTATTCTAAACCCACCATGAGAACAAATTTAATGGCACAAATTATAGCACATTTTTCTTATGTAGGTATATGGCAGTTTGATCTTTTGCTTTATATTAATTAATTTTATTTTTTTTCTAAGCATTTATTACAGGTATGAATATTTCTTCCATTTCTCAGTTTCTATTATACTCTGGCAATAATACTGACACTAATATTTTATTTTTATTTTATTTTATTTTATTTTTTTTGCTGTACGCGGGCCTCTCACTGTTGTGGCCTCTCCCGCTGCGGAGCACAGGCTCTGGACGCGCAGGCTCAGCGGCCATGGCTCACAGGCCCAGCTGCTCCGCGGCATGTGGGATCTTCCCGGACCAGGGCACAAACCCAGGTCCCCTGCATCGGCAGGAGGACTCTCAACCACTGCACCACCAGGGAAGCCCAATATTTTATTTTATTATAGTATTATACAGGCTACATAAAATTATTGTTTAGATATAGGCAAAGACTATGTATATATAAATCATTAAGTAGTTAAGAGTTTGTCTTTACTGATATCCCAGTTCCTTTGCCATAGTCTTTAATAATGACTGACTTTTTTTGGTGAAAGGCTAGCAAAATGCATAGATAATTTTGTTTCTTATATTTCTGACCAAACAAGTAACTGATTACCCACTCTTGTGAGTTATTTAACATAATATTTTGATAAATATGTTCTTACTAATAGGAAAAAAATATGCTCAAAAACACAATAAACAGGACTTCCCTGGTGGTGCAGTGGTTAAGAATCCACCTGCCAATGCAGGAGACATGGGTTCAATCCCTGGTCTTGGAAGATCCCACATGCCACGGAGCAACTAAGCCCATGTGCCACAACTACTAAGCCTGCACTCTAGAGCCCTCAAGCCACAACTACTGAGCCCGTGTGCCACAACTACTGAAGCCCGTGTGCCTAGAGCCCATGCTCCGCAACAAGAGAAGCCACCGCAATGAGAAGCCCGCGCACCACAATGAAGAGTAGCCCCTGCTCGCCGCAACTAGAGGAAGCCCACGCGCAGCAATGAAGACCCAACTTGGCCAAAAATAACTAAATAAAAAATAAATAAATTTATTAAAAAAAAATCAGTCCTCCAATTCAAATATTTTAAAAAAACAAACAAAAAACCCCACAGTAAACAAGATGACATGTATTTAAAAGGTGTTGGACTCTCCAATAAATCAGCTTCACTGAGGTTAAGGTTGGCTGGCTCAGTTCCTAGTAAGGAATGTGTTATTATGGTCCCAAGCAATTGACACATGGTGACCAACATTCTCTGAACAGGAAGATGTTGGTAAGTCTCTTAATTTCACCTTACTCTTCTGGTCAGAGTAAATAAATTAAAACATAAAATATCTGACAGGAGGCAATATAACAGGAGGCAACAAGCTACCAAAGTAACAAAGAGAGAAGAAATTGAACCAAGTAGAGAAGAACTGACCAGACAAAAATACTGCAAAAGAGAAATGAGTTGCAGACCATCATAAGATGATAGAAGAAGCTATTAGGGCTTGAAAGAAAACATACAAAATGAGAGAGTTTAGAGATAGAAGGGAAAATAGGAAAGTAAAGAGAAAGGAATTAAAAGAAATAAGAAAAAGTGAAACCATAATTCTAAAACACTCAACATATTTACAGTATTTGGGGGCCCCAAAGAAAGTAAAACAGAGGTAGTTAATGCAAAAGCCATTACTGGTGATTATAACTATTCTCTGAAGGGAGAAACAAAAAAAGTAGTGGATATAAATATATACATGTATATGTGCTATTTTAATAAAAAAAGAGACATCATTTAATGCAAATAGTTTTATTATATATTTACAAGTAATCTGACATCGGGTAGAAGAAATACCTACAGTATCATTTTAATATAAAATGACAAATGACTTTAATAAATTAAAATGACCATTTTTACAGAAAAATTAAAGAGCAATCATGTAAAAATAGTTTTAAATTATCAGTAAAATTTTCTATTTATTATTTTAAGTATAGCACAGATGAGTTTTTTGAGTGTCCAAAGAAATAATGGGCAAAGTATATGTGTCATCAAATATATATGATTTAGTGGTGATGGTGAAAATGAGATTCAATAAATTAAGATAGCCAGCTGAGTGGTGATTTTAGGTCCTTTTAGCTATAGTTATGGAGAAGAGAAATGCTGAGAGAATATGACATTAATTGGTGATAAATGATGGTACCCTGCTACCTTTTTGTGGATGGGCAGTGAATTCAATGAACCAGAGAATGCCAGAATAGAAATGGTGAGAACCAAGCATTCAGTGTTCATATTATGTGAAGTAATGGAAGAAGGTCTGTGGTTTAGTGCTTTAGAAGGTTCTACCATGTTTTAAACCTTACAACAATATTTTAACCTTTGAATTTGTAGGTAATTTGAACTAAGTTATCATTTTATTCACAGGTTAAAACATCATTCGTGTTAATGTAATCTAGATGTAACCACCATAACAACAGTTAATTTTCACAAATAACAAATATTAGGCTAAAGTAATTACACATACAGAGTATATAATAAGATACAAACAACTTACAAGAATTCAATATTTAACTCTAGTGATTTTTATTTAATAAGATTTGATAAACTTTATCTTAAACGTGCAAACAGAAAAGGGCACAATTGGTTCCTCTGAGATTGTACCAAATAACAAATCAGAGGCAGGATCTAATATATCCTTGGATTGCAAGAATATAATATGCACCACTTAGAGAGTAAACAAGATTCCTGCCTGGGAAGCTTTGCTTAAGGTGATGTTACCTGGGTATTCATCAGAGCCAAAATTTAAGAGTATGTTTTGTTGTTATTTAGGGCTAGCCACACCAATTGTGCTTACAGTTTGTTTTGTTTTGTATTTACATTCATATAACATAGGTATCAGTATAAAAACTGTCAAGAAAACATCTTTTCCACAACACAAAGTACCAGTATTTTGCCAAGGAGATGTTATTCCAATTATTCAAATATGCAAATGTTATTTGTTTGAAGTAAAGAAGCAAAGATACTGGCCACAAGTAGCATTAACCATGCAGTTGTTAACAATACAGGCTAAAAATGAAGAGGCTTCTTTGAAAGCTGCCATACATGGACAAAGGTTAACTGATTTCCCTTGACCTCATCCAGATTGGTTTCTGAACAATTTTTCTCGCCCCAGCAATTATGTAAAAATTATCAGAAAAATTACTCACTCCAAGGTCACCTGAGCCACAGCGTCCATTGAACTGTATCCATTTTCCATGAAAATCTCTGTATATCGGCCCATTTTGATTGCTTCTAGCCATTCACCTACTGATCTGTAGGCCCCAGACCCCAGTGAGCCATGTTCTGCTAACAAATTAGGTACTCTAAAACACATAAAACACAAATATTAAAAGTAACATTTAAACTCTTTTGTAACAAATTATATTGTAATATTAGCTCATAATCAATGGATCTTTGAGTCTATAAGTATATTTATAATAGAAAAATATACAAATGCTAACAAGGAAGAAAGTAATTCAAAATACAGAACACAAAACAATCTGCTCAGATTTTTTCTATCGATAGTTAATGATGACTTATAATGACTTGATATGTACATTAGCTAAAAATTCCATGTAGTAATTTAGATGTATTTACTTCCTAAAGCTGTTTTGTTTGTAAAAATAATATAGAAAATGCTACCGAATAGAGATATGCAGGATAATTTTTGTAAAGCCAATTGCTTCTAGACTTCACTAGAGAAACTCATGCTCATTTAAGCTACTTTCCAGGAGACCAGAAGTTAATTATCCTTTATATTATGCTCTTACATATACAGGGGTGCTTGTTAATTCACCTAATTACTGGTTAATTCCAGTAGTGGAACTGGAAAGCAAAATGTAACCCCCAATACATAAGAAAACTGAATAGAATTAATCAAACCATGTGATGCTCTTAACTATACTAAATTTATACACTTTGGCCAATAATATATGATATGATAATGATGATGAGGAAGATGATGATTTCTAGAAAGGTATCCTAAGGAAATAATCAGGAAAAATGGCAAAAAGTACATGTGCACATTTTTGCTAATGAAAGTAAACATCAAACGCAATTTAAATGTCCATCAGTGGGAGTTTACTTAAGTACATTTCAACCATAAGATATAGGACAAATACCTTTCTTTCTACTCATGTTCTCTGTACTTTCTCACATCCCATTTACACTTCAACCTACTTCAGTGTAGTTTCTTCCACACCAATTCTATAAAAATTGCTCTGGTTAAGGTGAGCAATGACCTCGATTTTATCAAAATCTGTGAAGATTTTCCAATATGTAAGATGACTGACCTTTCAGAAACATTCAACAATCACCACAACCACCTCCCTCTTGAAATATTACCTTACCTCAACCTTTTTTGAATCATTGTTCTTTCTTTTGTGGCTACCATAACACTGTATGTGTCTCTTCAATCTCTTTTGCTTGCTTCTTTGTCTGACTTTAAAATTTGGAGGTAGCCAGGACATGGCTCTATATCTTGTCTACTCAGGCTATAACTTTATTCTACTTTAGGCAGTTTTACCCACTTTCATAGCATCTATTTTTCTCCGATTTTCATCTCCTGCCTAAATCTCTCATATATTCATATGCTTACTTCATGTCTCCATTAGTTCCTGGGGTTCTCATCACAACATGTCCAAAGCCACACTACTCATCTTCTCCACATCCAATTCTTCCTGAAGTTCTCATCTTTATACTCTATGATACAATAGTCTGCTCCTTCCTCGTTTTCAGTCCCCTCACAATCTATAATTGTGTGTACTATCCATTCGACTTCCAATATATTGCAAATCTGACCATTTCTATTTAATTTGTCACCACCTTAGTTCAAGACATCATCATGTCTTACCTGCACAAGCACTCTAGCTCATAGTTATTCTGCTAAATTCTACTCTCACTTTCACAATGTTTTTATTTTGTTTCTCTCTCTCTCCCCCAACTGTGTGTTGCTCAATGTTGTATAATCAGCACCTAGCCCACAGCATGACACAGAGTAGACACATGAATATTTATTGGATGAATAAGTGGACATTTGGTAGTAATTTGTAGCATTAAACACTACAGTCAAAGATTTGTTGAAGATAGAATGGAGTATAGAATCTCGAAGTTGAGATTATAGAAGATTTGCAATTTTTGGTAATAGCAAAGTCTGGAATATGACTATGAAAAAGAGTTCAAGGTGGGCTAGAGACCAAAATCATTGAAGGGGAAAATTTCAAGTATTGAGAGATATTTGAATATCATCTACATGGTTACTCAAATCACCTAGTTTTGTGACATGGGTTGGGATAGAGAGAAAGAGGCAGTGAATCAGGAACTAACACCTTCTAGAACCAGGATTTGTAGATGACTGAATAAAGATGGGGTAGTGAGAGATACAGTCCTCCCCCAGTATCTGCAGGGGATTGTTTCCAGGACCCCGCCCTCCACCCCATGGATACCCAAAACTATGGATGCTCAAGTCCCTTATATAAAATGGTGTAGTACAGTCGGCTCTCCACATCTGCACATACAGAGGACCAACTGTATAGTCTTAAGCTAAATCTATTTAAATGAAACCTAGCAAGCTGAATTCTACATAATACATACAAGGAAGTATGAAAGTTCTTTGGAGATTTTAAAGCTGCTCTCAAGCTGTAATGATGATGCTGATATAAATTAATATAATTTAGAACATAAAAATATATTTTTATGATTTCCTTTCCTTATATCCATTTGTGACAACTTAACATAACTCAGACAAGTAGATGAGAGAAACACAATATTTTAGATGACAATAAACAATTTAAAGCACTTATTTTGAGAACAACATAAGGAATGATCTCTAAGATGCATTCTCCAGTTGCTACCATAGAAAGTTAATGATGCCTGAACAGAGTTTGAAGATTCATTCCTCATTTATATTAAAAAATGACTTTTTGCCTAGTAAACAAATGTTATACCAGAATCATAGAACTTATGTAACTTTATCAACAAATTGTTTCTCATTTAGTTCATACTATGGGCAACCAATTCAGTTACCAGCAGGATACCTTTTCTTGTGGAGATAGACAACTGTCTTATAAATAGTGAAAATAACAATTGGGTAAATTTTCTAGTACAGAATCAAACTGATTTATTTTTTGAGAGGATAATTTTGTAATTTTTCAGGTAAAAGAGGTAAGAATGCTTTATATAATATAACATTATTTAAATGCATTCACATGCATTCAGAAAAGTTTAAAAAATGCTCATTTGTTCACACAAATTTTTTCCACAAGATTACTCATTTATTATTTTTAAGTCCTGTTCATACTATGCAGTAAATGATTATCCAAATATCTGTACTCAACTGGAAAAGGAGTTGTTGATATTCATAAAATATGACAGGTGGTGAAATCTATTCTAAGGAAATCAAAGAGTAATTGTTGTTATATATCTCCTGTTTAAAATTATACCAGTGCTTAATTGGCTTTTACCCATCATCTTATAATCTTATTTTCCCCCATCCAAACCTATGTGGGGTCCAAAGCACCTGAAAATACACATATTTGGGGATTTTTTAAAATGCTACCTGAATCTGGCTATAGTTAACATTTATCTGAAACTGGTAGGTTAGACTATTAGATTAGGTACAGGTGTTTTAGAGTATAATTTAATCATTTATATTTCACTCATTATAAAAGAATAACATTATGCAAAAACCATATTCAAATAAATTAGTGTAATATAGGTTCATAGGCTAGCATGTGTACACAAATAATTTCATTAACTTGATATTTGTGGCATCAATCTGAATTAGCAATATTCAGAAAAACCTCTACAGACTGGCCTTGTACCTGCTTGATGCATTGACCAGCGTCTTCAAGCTACTTGGGTTACGGATCAGCTTGTCCAACATGTTGACGATTTCATCAAACTTGGGCCTGCTATTTCGGTCTTTCTGCCAGCAATCCAGCATTAATTGGTAGAGAGCAGCAGGACAGTCCATGGGGCTTGGCAGACGGTAGCCTTCCTCTACAGCTTTAATCACCTGTGTAAAGTGAAACAGAACCGGTCCCCCAAAGCCACAAATTTAGTACAGAATAGCTTGAGAAATTTCCTACTGTTCAGTTTGCATCCTTTCTTACTCTTACTTTTGCAGTAACAAGCAGCATAACTGTCTCTAACAACCTTGATTATTCCATTTGCTGCAAAATACAACAAAGAAAAAATATGCTATTGCACAATATAAAAAAGATAGGCTTTCCTCACATATGGTAAAGAAAATAAATGGTAATCATCTTTACCTAAAATCTTGGTATAGGGTGATTTGTAAAATTAATTGACATAAAAATAAACAGTTCATCTTTTATTTATCCTCGCATTCTGGAATCAAATGGAGATTAACTTTTCTAGTGGCCTCTCTGAAAAGTTAATGTCTTTTTAACGAAAAATTGTGTGTAGAACAACATTTTTTAAAGTAATAGAACTGCAATTTTACTTCTAAAGAGACTTTTGGATGGCAAATGATGGATAAGTCAAAGGCTAAATTAGCATAAATGTCTTATGTATCATTTAATAATGTCAAGGTCTGGCTGTTTATTATCATCTACTGATTTCTGTCAGGAATTTGGAATGACTGTTTAGTAGTGCAGGCGTTACAAAGATCATTGATTTTAAATGCAGCCACACATATGAGTATCAGTATAATTGTTAGATTGTTTTATCAAAAACATTCTTAATGTTGCTGCTGCCATCAAAATGACTAATTCCAGAAGAGTTCTGTCTATGCTACTGAACATAATAATACAACTTTTATTCAATTATTAAAATTTTAACATTTAAATGATAACCCAAACCAATAATAATGAGCATATTTCTCAAAATCCTATTTGAATAATTTCTTAATTATTAAACTTAATTATATTTTTCAACAAGCACTTTAGATTTGATCTGACAAATGGAAAAAATATGATGATTAGAATAGAATTGTTACCAAGATAATTTTGAAAGATTGTAAAGAAACCAGTCTCTCAATGATAAAGGGAATGACATCTGAACAAAAGTAGTGGCAGATGGAGAGATTTCGGAGACATTTATAACATAAGGGTAGAGGTGAGAGTAGAGAAAGTATTTGAGAGAAAACAAGTTCAAGTCTTTCACACCGGATGGTTGTTGTGATTAATTTTCGGTTAGCACATTCATGGGGGTGGGAAATGCTGACACGTATAATTTGGGGCTTGTTTTATTTGAGGTGAGTAGGGAACCACAGATGGCAATCTACAGGAATCTGTCTGCAGTACAGGAGATATTTGAGCTGATAATAAATGTGAGGGTCATCAACGCTTGGTCACAGCTTGAAGTAGGGTATAGTTTATATCTCCCCGGGAAGGCATGAAATAAAGGTTCCTGAGAAGCACCAATAGTTAAATTTGGGCAGAGAAATAAAAAGTACTCAAAGACTCTAAAAATAAATGGTCAGATAAATAACTGAATAACTATGAGCAAAATACCTGGGAGTCATCTACCACTTTAGTTGACTCAAAAACAATACATCTTTATTATTATTATTTTATTTTATTTTCTGAACATCTTTATTGGGATATAATTGCTTTACAGCGGTGTGTTACTTTCTGCTTTATAACAAAGTGAATTAGCTATACATATACATATATCCCCATATCTCCTCCATCTTGTGTCTCCCTCCCACCCTCCCTATCCCACCCCTCTAGGTGGTCACAAAGCACTGACTGATCTCCCTGTGCTATGTGGCTGCTTCCCACTAGCTCTCTATTTTACATTTGGTAGCGTATATATATGTCCATGCCCCTCAAAAGTTAAAAGGCATAGAGGGAACTTTCCTCAACATAATAAAGACCATACATGACAAACCCACAGCCAACATCGTTCTCAATGGTGAAAAGCTGAACCCATTTCCACTAAGATCAGGAACAAGACAAGGTTGCCCACTCTCACCGCTCTTATTCAACATAGTTTTGGAAGTTTTAGCCACAGCAATCAGAGAAGAAAAATAAATAACTGGAATCCAAATTGGAAAAGAAGAAGTAAAGCTGTCACTGTTTGCAGATGACATGATACTATATATAGAGAATCCTAAAGATGCCACCAGAAAACTACTAGAGCTAATCAATGAATTTGGTACAGTAGCAGGATACAAAATTCATGCACAGAAATCTCTGGCATTCCTATACACTAATGATGAAAAATCTGAAATTGAAATTAAGAAAACACTCCAATTTACCACTGCAACAAAAAGAATAAAATATCTAGGAATAAACCTATCTAAGGAGACAAAAGGTCTGTATGCAGAAAATTATAAGACACTGGTGAAGGAAACTAAAGGTGATACAAATAGATGGAGAGATGTACCACGTTCTTGGATTGGAAGAATCAACATTGTGAAAATGGCTCTACTACCCAAAGCAATCTAGAGATTCAATGCAATCCCTATGAAACTACCACTGGCATTTTTCACAGAACTAGAACAAAACATTTTACAATTTGTATGGAAACACAAAAGACCATGAATAGCCAAAGCAATCTTGAGAAAAAAAATAAAAAACAGAGCTGGACAAATCAGGCTCCCAGACTTCAGATTATACTGCAAAGTTACAGTAATCAAGACAGTATGGTACTGGCACACAAACAGAAATATAGATCAATGGAACAGGATAGAAAGCCCAGAGATAAATCCACGCACATATGGTCACCTTATCTTTGATAAAGGAGGCAAGAATATACAGTAGAGAAAAGACAGCCTCTTCAATAAGTGGTGCTGGGAAAACTGGACAGCTACATGTAAAAGAGTGAAATTAGAACACTCCCTAACACCATACACAAAAATAAACTCAAAATGGATTAAAGACCTAAATCTAAGGCCCAACACTATCAAAGTCTTAGAGGAAAACATAAGCAGAACACTCTATGACATCAATCACAGCAAGATCCTTTTTGACCCACCTCCTAGAGAAATTGAAATAAAAACAAAAATAAACAAATGGGACCTAATGAAACTTAAAAGCTTTTTCACAGCAAAAGAAACCATAAAGAAGACCAAAAGACAAACCTCAGAATGGCAGAAAATATTTGCAAATGAAGCAACTGACAAGGGATTAATCTCCAAAATTTACAAGCAGCTCATGCAGCTCAATATCAAAAAAAGCAAACAACCCAATCCAAAAATGGGCAGAAGACCTATATAGACAATTCTCCTAAGAAGATATACAGATTGCCAACAACCACATGAAAGAATGCTCAACATCATTAATCATTAGAGAAATGCAAATCAAAACTACAATGAGGTATCATCTCACACCAGTCAGAATGGCCATCATCAAAAAATCTAGAAACAATAAATGCTGGAGAGGGTGTGGAGAAAAGGGAACACTCTTGCACTGCTGGTGGGAATGTGAATTGGTTCAGCCACTATGGAGAACAGTATGGAGGTTCCTTAAAAAACTAAAAATAGAACTACCATACGACCCAGCAATCCCACTACTGGGCATATACCCTGAGAAAACCATAATTCAAGAAGAGTCATGTACCACAATGTTCTTTGCAGCTCTATTTACAATAGCCAGCACATGGAAGCAACCTAAGTGTCCATCGACAGATGAATGAATAAAGAAGATGTGGCACATATATACAATGGAATATTACTCAGCCATAAAAAGAAATGAAATTGAGTTATTTGTAGTGAGGTGGATGGACCTAGAATCTGTCATACAGAGTGAAGTAAGTCAGAAAGAGAAAAACAAATACCATATGCTAACACATATATATGGAATCTAAGAAAAAAAAAAAAAGGTCATGAGCAACCTAGGGGCAAGCCGGGAATAAAGACACAGACCTACTAGAGAATGGACTTGAGGATATCGAGAGGGGGGAAGGGATATCGGGAGGGGGGTAGGGTAAGCTGTGACAAAGTGAGAGAGTGGCATGGACATATATACACTACCAAACATAAAATAGATAACTAGTGGGAAGCAGCCGCATAGCACAGGGAGATCAGCTTGGTGCTTTGTGACCACCTAGAGGGGTGGGATAGGGAGGGTGGGAGGGAGGGAGATGCAAGAGGGAAGAGATATGGGAACATATGTATATGTATAACTGATTCACTTTGCTATAAAGCAGAAACTAACACACCATTGTTATGCAATTATACTCCAATAAAGATGTTAAAAAAAAGGCAATAACTATGTGATAGTGTCCGTAGAAAATATTACAAAAACTATAACACATGGTTAACATATCTAATGCATTAAAATCTCATGCATATTGAGAAATAAAATAATAAAACAATAAAATAAAACGACAAATAAATAAGAAATAGGTACTAATCAAAAATTTACAAAAGGGCTTCCCTGGTGGCGCAGTGGTTGAGAGTCCACCTGCCGATGCAGGGGACACGGGTTCATGCCCCTGTTCGGGAAGATCCCACATGCCGCGGAGCAGCTGGACCCATGACCCATGGCCGCTGAGCCTGTGCGTCCGAAGCCTGTGCTCCACAGAGGGAGAGGCCACAACAGTGAGAGGCCCGCGTACCGCAAAAAAAAAAAAAAAAAAAATTTACAAAAGAAAAAAATGCTAAATCGATTTTGAGAAATTATCACTAGTGATCAAATAAATGAATAGTAAAAATTAAAAGTACCATTTACACTCATATATTAATGGAAGCTCATTTATTTATTAATTTGCTTATTATAAGACTTCCCATTGTGGATAAGGATGGTGGTATTACCTTAATAACATATATATACCAAAATTAAATGTTTTAGTATATTTTATATCATGAAATATTTAACTATGCAGTGAAAACAGTCATTCTTATTTACTTAAAACATGATATATTTTATAATGTGCTTTTCCCCAAAGCTGATACCAATTATGTCTATTTTTTTTCTTTAGCACCTATTTAAAAAAAATATTCTTTCCTTCATTGAGCAGCTATTCTTATATGTGATTATGAAATGAATGAATTAAACCAATTCCTTAGTTTTAAAGGAATTAGTTAGTTATTTGATCTGAGAAATTATTTCCAGACTATATTACTTAACTTTATTTTCAGCTAAATTTTTATATATAAATATAATACTCTGTCTCTAAGTTAACTTAGAACTTGGTCAAGTAATTAGGTCATTGAATTTAATTCTAAATTAATGTTTAGAATTTATATTTAAAATAGATTTAGAGCTATAATTTTAGATTTTATATTTAGACATTTTGAAGTGATTTTTTTTTTTTTTTCATTTTTACCTATTGTTCCTTTCATAGCTTGGGGGAGAAATGAATGGCATTAGTACTCTGGTGGTTTGTGAAATGCTGAAAATCTGCCAAAGTGCTATTTAGGCTGTTCATTTTACCATACAATTTATAATGTATGGCCAATGAGTCATAATCTCAATTGACTTTGTTATTACGATTACCTTTGTTAATTGAGGTGGTTGAGATTAACGAAAGAAAAGAGAAAAAAAATAAAAATAAAAAGACAATCAGAATTTTTACAGACAATCTGGCATCATTTCAGATTTCTATATCTGAAATATTATCATAAGCTATGCATTTTCTTGGCATTGACATGTAAATCAATAGTCTGAACACAATTTAAAGAATGCTGCCTTTCCTTCCAATACATAAAACCCAACACTGAGCACCTAATAAGGCACTCTTCAGTGGGTGGTGACTCTATTGGGCCCTTTCCATCATGCAAGGGTCATGGGCTTATCTTTCAGATACATATACCCATTCTGGTTTGCTTTTACCCACAGAGCCTCAGCTAGCATTATAAAGTTGGAATATTTGATTCACAAACATGGACTCCCACCGAGCATATACCCTAACTAGAATATCCACCTCATAGTGAAGGATGTGTGAGCTAATCACATACTTAGTGATGTGCTCCTAAATATTTAACAACTGGCTCTTCTTGCAGGGAAAACAGATTTATAACATTTTCTCATTTATCTGATATAAATATTCGCTCCATGTCAACTGCAAGCTACCAACATAATCTCATTCAGGGAGAAATGTTCTGAAACTTCACCAGCTGATATGTGCTGGTTCCAGCAACCACTACACATAGTTCATCATCCAGAAGTGACTAGCCTCACAGAATGCTGGAAGGCCTTTTAAAGGCACAGCTGAAGCACCAACATGGAGGCAACACTTTGATAGGAGTAGGTGTCATTATTCAGGATGCAATTTATGTATTAAATCAATTAACTCAGAAACTTTTATATTGTGCTTCATTCCCAGTAACTCTTGCCAGGTGACAAATGGTTATAGCTGTAACCAGGCACTTTGGACTACTTGTGCCCAGGTACAAGCACAAGAGAAGGTGAGTCACCGTGATGGCCAAGGTTATTGATACTGAACAGCAGGAGGTATTTGAGCTGTTTTCACACAGTTGGGGTGGGGAGAAATTTGTGTGGAATCCAGGTAATACTCTAAGGGGCTCTCTTGCTACCCCTTTATAACAGCTGTGGCCAGAAAATGCCGACCCCCAAGAGTAAAGGATTGATTCCGTCTACCAGTTAAGCCACGATGATCTGCCAAGTTGTTGGTGATGGGAAGTCAGAATGGATAGTGGAGGAGGGAGAGGCTAAGGACCAGATGAGGTCCTGAGATCAGCTGAAGCTACAGAGGCTGCATTTCAGTCCATAACCTGCCTCTGCTGAATTTCCCTTCAGAAAGAAAACCCCACAGAACCATGGAACAGATGCTTCCTGAACCTGTGTGGAAAAGTTGCTCTGTGTTGCAAAAGGGGTGGAGCATAGCAACCTCGAGAATCTGTCTCTCATATCTTCACCTACAGGGATGGAAATTGATCTACAGTCCTTAACCCTAAAACCTCTAAAATCCATCATCACATTTACACCAAGGCCATGTTTTACATAGGTTACTCCCAGTCAATTACAGAATATGGTAGTGATAAGATAGGCACATTCCTATGAGACTCCTATAACAGGCAATGCTGGCTTGAGGACTCCTTGGCGGCCTTGGCAACCTCTCTTAGAAGTGCATTTCAGCCTCAGATGCTGCCTCCAATCATCTTTCCTTTGATCTCTACTCTACCTGGGGTCAGATTTGTATCACAGTCTGACATCTCTCCCAGCTTCCTCTCATCCCTTCATGTTTGTCCTCACAAGCAATTCCCTTTAATAATACTAATGTGTATGTAATTCCCTCATGGCATAGGCTTCTTGAAGGATCTAGACTAGCCCAGGCTCATTGGTATCATAGGTACTAAGATGCAAATTGTATGTATATTATCTACATTCATATTTAACACATATTTGCAAAATAGAAATCATATACACATTTTACAGGTGAAATAGGTGACATTCCAGAAGGTTAACTATTGCCCACGTTCACATAAGTAACAAGTGACAAGGGAAAGATTCACATTTAAGTCTCTCTGGCATGCAGATATGCGGTCTTTCTATCCTGGTGCTGAGTCACACTATTGAAATGAGAAATAATTGCCTCCCAAGAAAATAATTTGGGACAGGTATGGATATTACCTCATGGAATCAGATTTCTTGCACCATAAGAAAAAAATTAATACCCAGAATTAAAATGAGCTATTTTGGAAGATAGTGCATTCTTTATAACAGGAGGTGTGAAAGTGTAGGCTGAATAAGTGAGTGCCAGGAAATTTATAGGGAACCTTTGAGCATTAGCTGTGTGTTTTGATGAATTAGGTTCTATATAGAGTGTGAGTGCCTGTGTTGCTTGGTATTTACTCAAAATTTCACAGATGAGTCCTTTAGTTACTATGAGATATGAAGCTTCCCCCAAAGTGACTAGAGTTTAATAATATATTCCTGGAAATTATCTCAAATGCCATAGAAATAGTTCCAGATAGACCAATTTTCTTCCTAGGATTTTTTTTTCTGTCTCCAATAGCTATTAAAAATGTACTGAGAAAAAAAAAGAAAAAAAAATGTACTGAGTATGTCTTTTTCTTTGTATATCAATCTTAGATCAATAGAATTCCAGAGATTAAAGAGATCTTGGAAATCTGTTCAAGTCCATTCCCTTTATAATCATTGAAACTGACTGAGAGTTATAGAATCAAAGATGATTCTATTCTTTCAATTTCAGATTTGTGTTTTAGTTGTTTTTAAACAACAAGGTATAGGAATTTTAGACTGCAGTATTGATATTTCTTTATGTCTCATTTTTTCCAAAGGGGTAAGAATTTCCACGAGGATACCTACCAGTCCCTAAACTAATTACTTGCATCCAAGGACAGCATTATCCTTAGAAGACCAAGAGAAAGGCAAACTCAGCACAAAGTGAGTTCACATCCTTCTGGAGTCAAAGTTTTTGCTGCCTTAAAAGTAAGATTTAGGCTGACAGAAATGGTACTAGAAACCTGAATGCCTAAAAAAAATTTTAAAAACAGATTACTTAAAACATTTTGAGTTTTTAAAACATTTTGTAATTTATGTGCTTAGTATACACTATGTATTCATACATTTCTGAATAAATACAAGAGAAAGACATTGTCACTAAATATAAAAATGCAATACAATGACATCTCTTCTTATTTTGTTTTTTATTTTAAGTTCTGAAAAATGTTGAGATTTAAAATGTTTGCTGTAAATAAAGAAGCTTCTACTGACTACAGGATGTTATCTTAGCTTCCCAAGCTTGAATCAGAGTTCATGGTCTGATATGTACCTAAAATCATCTTAATCATTTTAGTTTATTTTTATTATGTGTTGTTATGGCTTTTCTCTGTGATAACAGAGGCAATCCTAAACCAAAAAAAACCTACCGCAGCATTCTATCCCCCTGACACAGTGGAAGGTCTCCTCTGAGAGATTTAGATTATTCTGCATGTCTTGGTAATGTAACATTTTCATGGTGGCAAAGCCTTTTTAGAATCAGTATCTGGAATGTAGAGATGATGGGATACATCGTTCAAAACTGCCAAATCAGTACTTCTATTTTGATTTCTGAGAATCTTTTTTCAAAAGAAAGGTTCAGTGATCATGATTTTCAAATACAGTAGATCTGTCATGTTTCTTAGATACAAATTTTGATGGAAATTGAGGCATACCAAACTTAATGCCATATCTAGAAACTAAATGCCACTAATGCTAGTAAACTTGCTGAGAAAATGCAAAGCATGTATTGGACCTTCTATTAAAGGCAGACATTTTAGAAAGATCTTTAACTGTAAAACATTTTTCTGTAAACCTCATTTAGATTCTTGGAAAACCCAGCCAATGCCAAAATATTAGTTTTTATTTTTATTATGTCCTAAAAATATTAGCACTTCCTTGTATTTTTCTAAATAGTTTGAAATAAAGTTATCTGAAAAAAGTATCAAGGCTCTCAAATGGCTGAAATCAGGAAAAATATCTGTTCCGAATCCTTCACACCTCTTTGTTTCTATGTCCTTTTCCATATAACTTTATATTGTCCATTCACAATGAGCAGTGTGAGTGGACTGATCCTCTGATTATGGGATTGGACAATGGAATGTTGCAGGCTGGGCTTATTCTCACCCTTCAGCCATGGGGAAAATGAGCTCATATCTAGGCTAGCCTGCTGGTCTCTGAAAGAAGATGAGGGCCGTGTGGAGCAGAGCCAAGGTTTACCAGTATAGATCAGTCAATCCCCAGGAGCATGAGTAAGCACAGTCCAGATCAGTAGAAACACTTACGAGCATTCACCTAGCATTACGTTCTACTTTGATCTATCATTTTATTTGTGACAGATACAGCTATATCAGGCATAATTTCCTATAATGTGAGTAATAATCCTACACATATTATATACATAGTTGGGAAAGACTAATAATTCCTACTGATGGAATCAGAATTCAAAATATCTCAAGTGAGAAGGAGTTATAACACTAGGCAAATAAGGGGTAAATGTTTTCCTTGAGTGAAGGGAGCAGGCTTGCTGGCATTACAGAATAAAATACTTTCACAAAAACTAAAGGGAAAAATGGCATTGAAATGAGCCTTGAGAGAAGTTAGAAGCCAAACCATACATCTCAAGTTAGCATTTGGCATTTATCTGGAGAGTAACAAGTAGCAAATAGGTCTCATCTTTGTCTAGGCTAGATTAATACATAATAATCATTATATATTGAATTGAATATTTTACATTCAATTAGAAGGTTGATCTAGGCTCACTGGTTGGAAATGAAAGGGAGGATGTAAACATTGATTCAATTGGAAACAGTGTAGTGGTTAGGTATTAAAATTTTGGAGAACCAGATTGAAATTTCTGGTATAACTTTTATTATTTTTGTGGCATTAAGAAAATCATTTAATCTCTTAAGTTTCAGGTTATTAACAGCCAGACAGAAATAATATCTCTCTGATGGGTTGTTAAATGTGTGACAAGAGTTCAATACTTTGGCCATAGTCCTGCCCCTAAAATCATAAGGTTGAAGACAATAGATACTACGTTCTCTCAAATTGAGAGAAACAGAGGTCAGTATCCCTTTACTAGGTCAAGCGAACAGGCCAAAAGAAAACTAATTGTAGCAATTTAGATGACTAAAAGAAAGGGAGACTCACTGCCTTGCAGTATGCTTGTTGAGAGACGGGAATCCATCAGTCTAATTTACTATTGCTATCCGAAAAGAATGCTGTGAAATATTTCTTGGGAAAGCCACAGGGTGACCCTGGCTTCTCATCTGGGGAAATCTGAAGAAGACAGGGTGGCTGGGGCAGCCTGCAATAATATCTAAAAGAGGGAAAACTGGTAGAACATCAAACAAGGATGTGCTTTCCTCAGGTGAAGCAGACATGTGTAAGGTACCATTAGAGACTGTGAAGTGGGGAGCAGGCGGCAAGCGCAAGGAACTCTGGGACATCTCAGTTGGAGTACATCCTCCTCTTTAAGGACCTTGCAGAGAGGAAAGCAAGAATCTGACAATTCTTCCTTACCAATCTTGCTACTTAGGGTCAGGTTGGCCCTGCAGTTGTGGAAAACACTTTGAAATGGATATAAGATTGACTCTGATTTAGATTGGACTTGGATTTTTATATCTGAAAGTGAGTCAATTACTGGCATGGTACTGTTGATTCACCAAAATGCAGCCGGAGAGCTAAAGCACCTGTCTAATAATCCCTGAAGGCATAGGAGCAGGAGATTTTACAGAGCATGGATGAAAGAAATAATTGGAGAAAAAAATAAATCTTTTAAATCAGCATGGTATTTAGTTAAGACTGTTCATTATACTGGTTTTTATATAAAGAAGTAATGAGCTATTAGTTGGTAAATCATTTAAAACAAAGTATGGCATATAATAAGGGCTCAATAAAAGATAGCTTTTATAATTATTTATAATTATTTGAAGAATTATTTTATAACTATTTGAAGATAGCTTTTATAATTATCAAATTTCAATGCAATCCAAAATAGAAAGGGCTATATCGAATAGTAACAATGGAAAATTAAAAAGTCAAACACCAAAGGCCATGTAGTCAGGCATCATTCTGAACTTGAATAGAAGATTCTTGCATGGTTTCTTTAATTCCAGGATTCTATTATTCTAAGCCTGAATTATTTCTCCATGTGGGAAAAAAAATCTGTTTTTATCCCAAATTAAATAGACAATGTTACTCTTCCTACTTTTTTTAATGTAAATAAACAGATTATTTCTTTTTATCCTCTAAGAGCATCCACTATTAAAGCAATGTCATTCACCCTTTTGGTTTGGAGTTTTAGCTCCCTTTATCAAGTGCATGTCATAAAAACTTGTCTGTCAGTATTCATTCTTTGATGGCTCTTTCTTCATTTTTGAAAATGATACTGACATAAAATGAGTGACACAGCACTACAGTATTGCTAGGACTGTCTAGCAAGATTTTATATAACAGTAACTTGCTTTCCTTTGTACTAACTTATTTTGAGCTTCTGCATAAAGGATTTTAATAACAACAAAACTGATCAGAGGTTAAGCAAAGAGTATTTCACTTTTTTAAGCAACTGTCATTTTCAGAAATATATATTATACACACACACACACACACACACGCACACACACACACACACACACACACACACACACACACACACACATAGTCTCCCGACTCAGAGAACTGTTTCAATTCAAACTTTAGGGGGAGTAGTTCCATACTTACATCTTGGTTGGTCATCTCCCAGTAGGGTCTCTCTCCATAAGACACAACCTCCCACATCACGATCCCATAGCTCCAGACATCACTGGCAGAGGTAAACTTTCGGAAAGCTATAGCTTCTGGGGCAGTCCATCTGATTGGAATTTTGCCTCCCTACAATTGAAAAAGAAGAAAAAAATTCCCACATACTTCAAATGTATCTAGGGATACTGCTTCCTCACTGAAAAGATCTAGAAAGAGATGTAGCATTTTTAAGTGAATCTGTTTGACAGCATACAGTCTCTTTTCACATATCTCAGCCCATAAGCACTTGTAGGCTGACTACTAATTGGCTGGCTGGAAGCTTTCTAGTTTAAATTCTGTTTGACTACTGGAACACATACAGGACCCACATCTCAATTACAGTATCAGGATGGCAGCTTTAAGTGGGGAAAGCAGGCAGTCAGGCAAATCAATAAGGTAACTTTCATGACTTTTTAACAGAAAGTAAAGGACTCAAATTCCCCAGGTTCTTTTTTCCTTTAATATAGGACTGTAAATAGAAAGTCTTGATTGCTGAATGTAATCATGAGAAGTTTAAATGTTAATAAGACAAGCATGAAAATCAGATATGTTAAAAACTTAGTTAGACTTTCTCCTGACACCTGCAATTTCTTTTAGACTTGATTTCTCTTATTTTCCATTGTCATATTTTTGTGTGTGTTTGGTCAAACTGTTTTTTGGGGTTTTTTTTTAACCAAAAAGGTAAGTATCTAAATGAGATTCAACCAAATTAAAAATTATTAAAATTAGATTACGGGGGAAGACTTACAACATTATCAAGTTTGGGGTTTTTACATGATAAAAACAATGATTTGGTAAGTTTTCTCCTAGTTTACAAGATAACACTTTTATATCCCACCCCTTTCAGGGTAAACTTTTTTCTCCTCATTTTTAAAAGAAGAAAAATCAATGCAACAAACATTTCATCTATAAGCAAATATATTTTAAAAGAGAGAAAGAGAGAAGTGAGTGTTTTGAATATTTTCCTGTAAAAAGACTAATATATGCCTTCCTGTTTTGCAGGAAGAAAAGAAAATTAATTCACATACTAGAAAAAATAGGACAAACTTTCTTTATGAACCAAAGTTTCAGGATATATGAAGAAATAACAATTTCATGTAATGCTTAAAATTGTTCTGAGTTGATGTTAATTTGAATTATTGAAACTAAGTTTGAATTATTTGCTCCTTAGAAATATGGTAGCAGCACATCGAGAAGACTTTCCTGAAACATAACTTTTGTTAATTAATTATTCATAGGCAAGATCACATTATTAGGCCTGACTATGTGGCACTGGGATCATCTATAATTATTACAATTCCTCTTGAAATTGTAATTTGTCGATTACTTTAAACTTCAGCCTAGAAATTTTCTCCTGGTCCTCTGACCATCATATTGGACATCAATACTATCTGAAGTTCCCTTATTGGCTCATCTCTCAATATATGGATTTTCCACAAAGTGCTGCCACACCCCATTTCCCAGGAGTAAGTCTTGAGGGTCTCAGGATCTCTGGCTCCTCTCCCCCTCCCTCTCCACCAGCATGACACATTCACACAGACCTTGACAAATTTACTTTATGCATTTAACTGAGACACCAACCAGTCATGCTGGGAATGGGTTTTTCTATAACCTCAATCTTGTTTAGGCCAAGTTTATTAAATGTAACTCTAATCCCAGGAGAATTCCTAATTGAGGTTTCATTTAACTCAAATAATGACAATAATAATTAGGTCTAGAAGGAAAGGCGTATTCCACCAATTAATTTATTGATTTATTAAGCTGATAATTTGAAGGCTTTGTTTGCTTAGATAAGTCACTCATGATCTTCAGCATAGTATAATCCTTAACTATCCATAAGTCACAATGCAACAATGAAAAAAAAACAGCCTTATAATCTATAGTTTATTGTTAGACTATGAGTAGAAGTAATTTTAAAACGTTGAATTAAATAAGAAAATGTGTAACATCTATCATAAGAATAAGAGATGACAAAAGTATTCTGTATTGAAAAAAAGTTAGCCACATTGTATGGTGAAAAAGATATAATGATAAATTCCTGTCTTCATAAGAAGTTTAAACATTGAGGATATCTTGATGCCCTTCAGAAGATTTAGAATTAAACAAATGTAGTTTATTAAAAGGGATTAAAATTCAAGAAGTGCAATACATAGACTGTCCAGAAAGTTCTGTTGCATCAATTCCCACAGTTTTCCACAGAAAAAACTGTCAATTATACAACAGCAATTCAGGAAGCAATTACTTTGCTGGAAAAGGGTGTTGATTTATGCTAATTATGACAATGTGAATTAGTGACCAATTTTCCATATATGTGAGCTTAACAATTTACATAGTATAAAAGAAATTAGGCATTAAAATACCGCCAGTAATGTTAATATATGTATATATAATATATTTATTGCTTTTAATGCAGGAGATTCTCTCTTTAACTTTTTCTTTTACGTTTAATACTCTATATGATTTTATGAGTTGTATCCACTATGAACTCAAACTTTTTATTTTCAGTATCTGCAAGGAAAAAATGAACTACTAAGACTCATAAAGTGAATACTTGGCTTATCTGAATTTAATATTTGAATTTTCTGATATCTAACAAGGAGAGTTATCTGGATTTTTTTAATCCACCTTCCCCTTTTTCTCTCTCTTTTTTCCTATATTGGAGGAATTTCTTTTTTCTTTTTTTTTCTATTTCCTTTAAAATCTTTAAATATTAAAAGTCTCTAGTCTAGTATTTCAGAAATTCATTCTGTTAGCTCTTACCTTAGTGGTGTAGGCTGCTTCAGGATCATCTTCCAGTACCCTGGAAAGCCCAAAGTCAGACACTTTGCACACAAGGTTACTATTTATTAAGATGTTTCTGGCAGCAAGGTCTCTATGCACGTAGCCCATGTCAGAAAGGTACTTCATTCCTGCAGCGATGCCTCTCAGCATACCAACCAGCTGGATCACAGTGAACTGCCCGTCATTTTTCTGTAAAGATTATATAGAAATATTAGTCCTACAACCCCAATCACTAAGGGAAAATATGAAAGGATCTTCCTTCAATCCCCAAATTAATATATACTACTACCAAATTCATATGCAATTTCTATCTGAAGGAGAATGGGAAAAGTTAAGCAATAGATAGTTAACTTGATAATGCGTAACAGTCCTCTGCTCGGTCAAAGCAGATAAAGGCTTTGAAAGCCCTTGACCAAAATCTCACTTATAGTTACTCTTTTCTGCATTGTAATCCTTTATTCTCAGTCATCAGAGGAGTGTTTTCATCACTTCAACCTAGTGCCTGCCTTGGGTTAACACTGCACATTTTTGAAGTGACTTAAAAGAAGCTGGCTGGTTAGGCATATTGGGGTAAGGAAGAAGTGGCCAGAGGAAGTAAGGGAGAATCTGCAACAGCAGATGGGGGAGGGAGGGACTGAACAATGACCAGGAGAATGTTAGCATTTCTTGGAAGCTTGCTGTCTTTGTCAAGGGCACTGGACTTGGTGCAGACACACAGAATAAGGCTCAACTGATGCTTAATTTGAAATAAAGGAATGATGTGACCTTAAGAAACTGAAGAACTTAAATATATGTATTAGAAATTTGGCAGCAGAATCTGGTAGATGCTGGAGATTGAAAGGGAAGTTTGCCTTGTCAGTGGACCCCTGTCATATTCAATGCACAGGCCCTTCTTAATAATCGTCATTAATGCCACTATCCCATTACTTTTAATAATAGCAATAGTTGCTATATTGAAAGTGAAAAGCTGCCAGACTACAGGTTTAATCAGGCCTGCAAACATGTTACATTGTCTAGCACATGCTATTTATTAATAAAATGAATTGCCAATGTTTAAAATTTGAAGACTTGCATATTTAGAAATACAATCTTTTCCTAAAATCCAGAAGATCTGACAACATTGGCTATTGTCTGTTATCACATAATGACTCTGCTGGTACAAGTAGTGACTGGCCCTCAGATGAGTTATGAGTCTATTTGACTCTTTCATTAATATAGATGATTTTCATGGACTTTTTAGACATTTTCCTTATTCTGCCTGATATACTTTGAGAGAGTTAAGTACTTTTATTTGTTCTTTTAAAAAAATTTTTGTTGAAGTATAGTTGATTTACAATGTTGTTTTAGTTTTTGCTGTATGGCAAAGTGAATCAGTTACACATATACATATATTGACTTTTTATAGATTCTTTTCCCATATAGACCATTACAGAGTATTGAGTAAAGTTCCCTGTGCTATACAGTAGGTCCTTATTAGTTATCTATTTTATACATAGTAGTGTAGTGTGTATATGTCAATCACAATCTCCCAACTTATCTCCCCTCCCCCCATTTCCTCCCCTGGTAACCGTAAGTTTGTTTTCTACATCTGTGACTCTATTTCTGTTTTGTGAATAAGTTCAATTGTACCATTTTTTTAGATTCCACATATAAGCGATATCACATATTTGTCTTTCTCTGTATGACTTACTTCAGAGAGAGTTAAGTACCTATAAAAGCTTCTCTTTTTCTCCTTTCCTTCCTTTCTTTCCTCCTTCCTTCCTTCCCTCTTTTATTTTTTTTTGGGGGGGCACATTAACATACACTTAAATAAAACCGTAGAGACACATAATTTGGATTTGTATACATTTTCTGAAGTGGATAATTTTCAAACCAAAGTTAATTTTTGTAGTATAATTATCCTGACTCCAGATATTTCTATTTAAAATTTAGCTTTAAAGTGGCTGGATTTCAACTTCAACATCATGGTCAATATATGAATAACACTTTGAATAGTTACATTTGTCTCATATCTTACCTTTAAAAATGTATCTAAAGAGCCATTTTCCATATACTCTGTCACTATCATCACTGGTTTACCTGAAAAGAACACAGTGGTATAAACTGTTGCTTTTAGATTTTGTACGCTTATCTAGGAAAAGTTTACTTGGAAGTTTTTATTGTTGTCCAAATTATATACATCTGTTAAAAAAATAGTCCTTTTTGAGTAGCAAGTAAATTTATGACATGATGATATCTTAGTATATACTAAATTGGGTCAGTGAGAAGAAAGTATCACAAGAATGATAAAGATTGACATTTAAGATTCAAAAACCCATAATTTTCAATACCAAAATCAATTTATGTAGAAAATGAGTTTAAGGATGAATTTTATTTTAATAGAGGTAATGATATAAAGTGCCAAATAATAATATCCAGCAAAGCACTGAAAACATATTCATCTTCCTCACAGTTCTAAATAAAAACTCCTGTCCAGTCTAACTACCCTGTTTATGATCCCTGGAATATATGTTGTATTTTCCAAACTTTATTTCTATGTTCTTATAATTCATTTACTTATGGCTACCTCCCTTTTCCCTCTCTGCCACATACTTATGATCTTTATCAACCCCAATTTTTTCATTCTTCAAAACCCTGTTCTGATTCCTCTTGCTGTCTGGAAACTTCTCTTGTAATCATCATACTGATGGATGAGGTCCTCCTCTTTTCATGTCTGATATAAAACTGTAGCTAGATAGACTCTGGAGCTATACTGCTTGGCTTTGTATCCCAGATCAATCACTTATTATCAAGTGATCTTGGGCAAATCAATTCTTATCTCTGTATCTCATTTTTCTCATCTGTAAAACGGAGATATTAATGGCACCTGCCTCATAGAGTTACTGTGAGTATCCACCAAGTCATATTGTTACCCAGGTCACTTAAAATAGTGCTTGTCACTTAGAATTTGCTATGTATTATTATTTTATAAACTTTATCAACTTTGTATCTGTGGGGTTTCATTGCTAGATATAAGTCGACTAAGAGAATAGATCATATTTTATCCCTCATAAAATTATGGCAGTTAGTGTGTAATATGTCTGTGATACAAGATGAAAAATATAAGATCAAAAATCTTTGAGGGCTTCCCTGGTGGCGCTGTGGTTGAGAGTCCACCTGCCGATGCAGGGGACACAGGTTCTTCCCCCGGGCCGGGAAGATCCCACATGCCGCGGAGCGGCTGGGCCCTGGAGCCATGGCCGCTGAGCCTGCACGTCCGGAGCCTGTGCTCCGCAACGGGAGAGGCCACAACAGTGAAGGGCCCGTGTACCGCAAAAAAACAAAACAAAACAAAACAAAACAAAAAACCTTTGCTATATGAAAAAATATCTAAAACATGGTTGTTAGTTTTATCACTCCACGCTAACCTCACTATTTTAAAACATGCCCCTTTACTCTTTGATAAAAGTATACTACATACAATTTTAGTGTTAATTTAAACTATTTTTAGGTAAGTAAAAAAAGACCTTATGATAGTAAAATTCTATCTTGTATATCTATTAATTAACTTTTTATATTATAAAGGGAAACAGGGCCTATTCAATTATGAAATGCACTGTAATTAACTTAATGGCATTCTCCAGAAGGGTATCTGTATTTTACTTGAGGAGTGATTCATTCAGGTCATAGAGTTAGAACTTTTATATTTATTCATACAACATTAGTCTGAAATGTAAATAGAGATATAGAAAGTTAGACAATTGCATGAAAAAGAAATAACTAGAAAGAAAAAGGAGTTTTCATTCCAAAATCACTTAAAACTCACTATTTAGTATAATAAGGTAGGTCAGTCTAATTTCTCACTCAGACAATTATCTTCTTTTAAAATACTTTAGAAGCATTATTCTTTGAATGAAATGTGACAAGTAATGCTACAAAGGCAGATGCATTTCTCCTTTGTAAAAGTTATTTAAAAAGGTTGTCTAAAAAATTCATTTGTCATATATTTGTACTATGCCTACGTTAGGTAAAACATCCCATGTGTAGAGAATATACATTGGAGATGTCATTTGATTTGAATTTGGAAGATTGAAAGGGTCACTGGTGTAATAAATGGTGACAGATATTTCAGGAAGAAGAGGCAGCATGGGCCAAGGTATCTTGTCATGAAAGAGTTCATCAAGTTCAAACATGGCTAGAGGGCTGAATTTTGCTTTGTAATTCAGGAAGTGACAGGAGATGAGTTGGGGAATGTTGATTTTTAAAACTGACTGGAAATACAATACCTTAGTTAGAAAAAAAAGAATGACTCGTTGTATTTGTAAATGGCCAAGACAACATAACAGAAAAAAGGATTATAACTGCATTTTCTCCTTACTATGGCTGTAATCTAAGTTCATGAATTGAGATATGCTTCCAATTTAACTTCATTTTAATGATGCCACACCCATTTTAATGGTCCTCAGACAAACTCTAAATAGACAAAATTTTGCTTTAGGCCCTTTTGGTCCCATTCTTACATCCTAGAGCCTATTTCTGGCTTTTATTAATGTTGAAGCCCCTTTTCCTTCAAAAGTCCAGAATTAATATGCTTCCCCAAGGGTGACAGCCAAAATATTTGATAACTGCTTTGGCACAGGGACCTACATGTCTGAAGTTCAACCAACCGTAATGCTGGAATATCAGAACGTCCTGGTGTACCAGACATCACCTCTTCATCTGCCTGATTTCAGGAATTCAGAAGTACCCAGAGATGAAGCTGAGTAGGCATATAAAAGGGTAACCCTGGCTTCAGCTTTTTATCAAATAGCATGGGAGTATTTCAATAAATTTACAGCTAATAGAGCCAAAAAATATGTATTTGCTGAACACCAGCCCTGATCAAATTAGGAAAAGGGCTACATTTTCTAGAATCAGCCTGTGTTTCTAGGAATATGTCCTGTGTAGATCTGACTCTCACTTACAGAAATCCATTGAGGGAGTTGTCATAGTTTAATTGGAATTGGAAGAACTGAATTCCAGCAGATATCCAGAGAATATAGTCTTAGCTTTCCCTCATTGGTACCTCTCAGTTCCTACCACATGAGCAGATGCCTTGTCCCTCAAAGTGAAGGCCTAATCAATGTCTACAATTATCTACTCTACCCCAAGCCTTTTATTATTACAGCACTTCTCCTATATTACTACATCAAAACCTTCAGTTTCCTTCTATTCTCTTTTTCTAGAGAACAGAAAACTTTTTCTCAGTTTCTTTCTCTTCTCTCTGTCTATCCTCTAATTTTTTAGACCCTCTTCTTACAGCTATGGGTTAGTGTTAAATATTTACTACTCCTCACCCAAGGTCTCCTGAGCAGGAGTTGGACAAAATCCCTATGTAAAAATACCTCTTTCTTGGGTAAATTTGTTCCTTAAATTCAACCCAGATTCACTGAGCTTAGACGAAAGAATTCATACTCTAAAGAGAATGACTGATCAGAAACTTTATTGATATTGAATAATATATATTTGGAAAGAAAAAGTAATTGCTTTTTAGGGAGATCTGCACCTGGTATTCCTCCTGTAAGATTTTTTTTTAGTATTCATCACTTAGCTTTAAAAGTCAGATTCATTATTTATGATAGTGTAGGTTTTGAAAAATATGATAGGGACCTAAAACACCTCTTTTATTTCAGAAAATGGGGGAAAAGCAATTAAAATGCATGTTTGCAAACAAGCATGATCTTCTTTTGTTGACAAGAATAAGACAATTCAGGACTCATTTGATTATTTCTCATGCTTAAGCCATTTTAATGATAATTATATTTAGTTTGGCATATGTTTTGTCTCAGTTCCTGCTAGCCTGCAAAAATGACATAGCATTAATTAATGTGGCTTTACTCTAACCATTGTAAATTCAATAAAATGGTATAAATCATTTTCCATTATCCAGCTTGAAGTACAGACGAAGAGTAAATCTGCCAATAATTTTGAAAGCATATTATCAAAAATCAATATAAAAAGAGCTCATAAAGCATGTCAAAACATGATTTTAATCACAGAGTAGAGTTTTTACATTACTTCATAATATTTACTGAGGGCCCAGTGCAGGCAGAGTCTAAGTAGTAATAGAAACACATTATTTGTGGAATTCACCAACCTCATATTTCATCATTTGGTATTGATAATCATAAAAGAACTACAGGTTATTGATATACTGAGTGCCCACTTACAAGGCATGATGTTATTTTTAATTGTAATCAAAATTCTATAACAGTGATATTACAAAAGACTCTTTTCAGAGAAAGAAAAGTGAGGCTTAAAATGATTCAATATATTACCTGAGTTGATTAGTGCAAGTCGTATAAGAAACAAAGTTGGGAATCAAATTCATGTCCACCTGACTATAAAAGTTGTTTTCCTTCCCTCCATACTATGATGCCTATAATTTCCAAATATTTATTTTAAATTTAACTTTAAAATCTCACAAATATTTAGTCTTTTGTGATAATATAAGTTTGATAATCATGACTATGCCATACCAAACTATTCATGCATTAATGGCAGATCTGGTAGGGTTTCAGTTGCTTTCAACAAATAATATGTTTTTATGTATGATCATTATTTATATATGCTCCAAGCGTTTGAAGTGTT
This sequence comes from Globicephala melas, assembly GCF_963455315.2. Taxonomy (NCBI): domain Eukaryota; kingdom Metazoa; phylum Chordata; class Mammalia; order Artiodactyla; family Delphinidae; genus Globicephala; species Globicephala melas. The sequence goes on from NC_083318.1 coordinate 83,350,221, forward strand.
CGATAGTGAAGTGGATAGGTCTTGGATTCCACTTATATGAAGTATCTAAAGTAGTCAAACCCATAGAAACAGAAAGTAGAATGGTGGCTGCCAGTGGCAGGGGGAGGGGGAAAGAAGGAATTACTGTTCAATAGGTATTAAGTTTTAGTTATGCAAGACAAAAAGTTTCTAGAGATCAGCCACACAACATTGTGCTTACAATTAAAAAAACTGTATCTACACCTAAAAATTTAATAGGGTAGATACCATGATATGTGGGTTTTTCTTACCACAGTAAAACAAAACTGCATTTGCTTCCTTAGTAAGTGATTTTTTTGGTGCTAATGTCCAACAAAATCCAAGAGAGAAGAGAACACGCCACTTCTGGTAAAGCAGTCTTTTTTCACAAGCTCTCTCAAAGTTAGGTGAGACAAACTTTGGGGAGTGTTGATTTAGTCCTTGCTTTTCAGAGCATGGCCTATGACAAGTGGCATAGCTATCACCTGAGAGCTTGCTGGAAATGCAAAATCTCAGTGCCCAATCCAATCTATTAAAACAGATTCTGCATTTTAGCAATATCCTCAGAGGCACGTTGTATTTTGAGAAACACTGAACTAGGCTACATCACAAGAGTTGCAACTAAATCTGGGCTTATTATTTTATTTGCATTGGTACTACCTGCTTTTCTGAAACCACGAGTGCATCAAAAAACACGTGGTACCACTTAAGGGTATAAGGGAGCATTTGATTTAGAAACATCACAATTCACTGGAAAACAACTGTCACTGGTTTCTCTTACAAACATTTTACAAGATTTGTAAATAATTAAAAGTAAGCCTGTGCTTATACTTATATATCTATAGTTTTATTTCACTACGCCATTCTATTTGGGTTGTATTCCATTTAGTACATTAACACTTGTAGCTGTTTGAAATTACTTTTATTTTTACTCCAAGGGAAGCTTGGAATAAGAAATATCATGATTCAATTATTAATGGTTAATGGTCACCCAGAAAATGGGACCCTGTGCTTGTAGTAGGAATAGATAATGCTTATCAAGCGGGGGAATGTGAAGGGAGGATGAAGTATGGGGCAATCAGAACTTAGAAAGGTACTCAGATATTTTAATTCCATTATGACCCTTATTTATTGGTTAACACTTTAGGGAAAACTACTTTTAAAATTATGTAATTTTAATTTTAGGAAAGACTATAAAATCAAAAGCCTCTATACCTTACCTGAAATGGAAACACCAAATGTTTCTATTAAATAGAAATTCCAAATTTTCCATAATATCCTCTTTTATTTCAGATTGTTTATATTGATATAAACTTTCTCATTAGCTGCTCATTTCTCAAATTAAAAATAAATTAGAATTGCTTTGACATTAGCAAAGGTGGATAATTACTTGTGGAGTCAGCAGTGATCGACTTTGCAGAGGAGCTAAGCAATCTAAGAATTAACAATGTGACAGCTTTGTTTTATTAGTAATGAAAATGACTTTAAAAACACAAGGTTTAATTTACTAATAATCAATCTTTGAGCCAGTAAATCTCTGTTTCTATAGATATATATCTTTCAGGTGAGTAGAATTTAGATTTTATCAGAAAAAGCCCTTGTAAATATCTAATAAATATCTTATGTTTATTTATTATACCTTTCTCTATGCCCTCATAATGAAAAACTAGTATCAAATTAATGAGCTGGCTTCCATTTCTACTGCCGTGTTAAATTTGTTTATTTCCATCATGGTTTATCACTGATAATGGCTCATAGAATTGTTTCCTTTTGTGAAAGGGAAGATATAAAATTCAAGCTTATTCATACTGCAAACATTTTCATTTATACTTCTCAGAATCCAATCTTATACACAACATCTGCAATTGGGTGCTTATAAGCCTCTCAAAAGTAACGTGTCCAAAACGGAACTACTGATTACCAACCACAATCTTGCTCCTCCTGGAATTTTCCCCATAACTGACAATTCCTTTCTTCAAGGTACTCAGGACAAATAATTTATAATTATCATTGACTTCTCTTTTTCTCATATTCCACATCTAATCCACAAGAAGACTTACTGTGATTGCCTTCAAAATATCTATAGAATTCAGCTACTACTCACCATCTTGTTAGATTACTACCCTGATCTAACCCATAATGAGGTGTGAATAATGACAGTAGTCTCCTCCCTGTCTCCCCATTTCAACACTGGCTTCTACCATCTTTATTCAACACAGCATCCTGACTGATCCTGTTAATGTAGAAATAAGATTCTATCACATCTTGGCTCCAAGGCTCAGAATAAGAGGCACTCTTTGCAGGGACCAAAGTGTTCATATACTGTCTATTCTCCTATTAAATCTTCAAGTTAAGCTCTTACCAGACTCCTCTCATTCATTCCACTGAAGCAACGCTGGCCTTGTTTTTTCTTGAACATTCTATGCAAGTTCCATTCGAGTCTTGCAGGTTCTTCTTTCTACAATGCACTGCCTGCCCCCAGATATCTGTAAGGCTCACACCTTCACTTATTCAAGCCTTATCAGAGAGGTCTTTCTCTAAATAAAATAGAAACCACCAACCCTCAATAGAAACAATCCATAATCTCCTAACTTAGCTTTACTTTTTTCATTTAATATATTATAAATGTATTTGTTCAATTAGTTTTTCTCCCCTACCCAAAGGTAAGCTCCATAAAGGCAGGAAATCAGTCTGTTTAATCTCTGCTGTATCCCACTGATAAATAGGAATAGACATGTATTAGGTGATCAATTAATACCTTTTGAATAAATAAATGTTTCTTGTCAAGTGTATACCAAATAATAAAAATGAGGTTAGTAATGTACACTGTAAGAGCTTGGGTTTTGGAGTCATGCAGAACTGCTTTTAAATCTGGTATTATCCTATGCTAGTTTTATGATATTGGATAAGGTATTTAACCTCCTTAAGGTTAATTTTTCCTATCTGTAAAATGAGAACAAATACTAGTGTCTACAGGATAGCATTATTGTGCAGATTAAAGAAGATAATATATAAAGAACATTAACTTAGCACATACTTAAAGTAATATTAATTATTAGTAGTAGTTATAACTTATATTTATATGTAAGATCCTGTGAAAAGATCCTCATGCAATTTTCTTCATATGCATTTTAATTATTTTTCCTAAAACACCCATAGTTTTATAGAACAAAGTTGCTTAAATTAAAATATAAATTGTATATCACTCTAACTCATTTTAACTGTTTAGATAACTGTAATTTAGTCATTGATTCATTTACTATCATTCATGTCTTTTAAAAAAGTTTTGAAATTCCCTAATGTGTCCGGCCCTGTGACAGATACTAGGGGTGCTGTAAACATATATCAATTTCAAGAAGTTCATGGTGTAGTAAGGACAGAACATGTTGAGAGATAACTATGATACAATGGACAATATGACAAAGTGCAGAGAAATGCAGCTAGAGTTTGTAAGATTGTCTCTGGCTGAGAATTCATTCATTCAACAAATACATGAAATGCTACACATGCTGAGCACAGATCTAGGAACACACAGGTGAGCAAAATAAAACAAATGTAGAACTGGGATGCTTTCCTTTATTCAGCTATTCAACATTATTGAGTGGCCTACTCTATGCCAGGCAGACACTGAGGATGGAAGGAAAAATGAAGAGAAATGACACTGATCTTATGGAGAAGGTCACATTTGAATTAAACTTGAAGGTCAAGTAGAACTGAGGAAAGTGGAGAGGACATGCTAGGGCAGAATGAAGTATCTCCAAGGGCAGAACAAGAACTAGGTAGAGTTTTCTGGAAAGGAAATAGTGTAATATGGAGATATGGCCAAATTATATCAAGTTCAGTATCAAAGTATATGTATTTTGCTTGATTTGTTTGCTCCTGGTGATGAAGCAAGAGAGGAAATTGATTTAGTAAAATGTATGGAATGGACTAATATCCATTGGAAAATACCAAAATGGAAAGACTAGTCTGAAGATTGTTGGAATAGCCCTGGGTCATATATAATAAGGGCCTGTAAAATAAAATGGACTTTTACAGGATAGAATGAAATACTATATTTGAAAGATAATTACAAATTTATATAAGTCAGAATTATCTGACAATTTAAATAATCAATTGCCATTGAATGTGTTATTTCCTCAGACATGGAAAGAAAAACAGGGAGACATTTCTTTAATTTTTCTCTAATATTTTGTTTAAATTTATTAATTTTACAGGAGAACTAAGTTTATTTGTATATTATCCTAGATTAAGAAATATAAGTATGAATATTTAAATAGAAATATACATATTTCAATAGAAATATTATATAACTATAAATATTTCAATAGATATATTTATATAACTACATTGTATAAACTATATTACATAATTATATTATATAAATATTTATATAACTATAAATATTTCAATAGAAATATTCCTTTGGTCAATTTTTATAATATTTCCATGGGTGGAAAAAATAAATCTTAAAGAACTAAGGCTGTGCTGCAATGGGAAAATTATTTTTCCACTTCTAAATTTTATTCCTGAATCTATTTGAATTGTAAAAGCTGGCTCTATGTATGTTACATTAAAGCATCATGCATTGTGAATGAGTCAATTAAGCCAGGACCTGTGGGTTTCTTACGTCATTTGTCATAAGTCTCTCTAGAATATATATTTATTTATGATGTCTCCTGTTTAACCACAAATCACAGAAGGAATTTGAATGAGGCTCCATATTTCTGTCACGAAAGGCAGTGATAGAGGAAGGAGGAAGGTTCGTGATGGCACCACCCAGAGGAGTGCTACTTCAGACTCCCCACCTCAGCTTCAATCAAAACAATCACAAGATTTAGTTGCACTTATGTCTCATTATCTGTGTGCTGCAGGTTGAGAATAACTGCTGAATAAATTAGCATCAGATCAGATAACATGAAATTAAGGACACAAATAAAGTGAGTTGCAACATGGTAAATTAAAAACAAGTTGAAGACTTCCTAAGTTGAACATCAAGAGCTACATTTATTAAGGGGAAATACAGTTTCAATTCAAACAGAAAAAAAAATAAGACAAAGAAGTATTTTAAATATTTACATTTTGCTTTACCTGTATGTGTAACTTCACCGCAGCAACATCAAACAGAATATTTGATTAGAAGATTGGAAATTTAAAGTCCGTATTTTCAACCACAGCCCTGTTTTTTAGACTAGACTTTACAGAATTTAAATATGATCATTTGCTGATAATGGCATTTGCTTCTTAAAATAAAGGTCTCAAGTGCATATAAAATGGTCTATGACAAATTTAGTTGTTTTACTATGAGAAGTTTAGTTGTCTTATATTGCTCAGTCAGGACCCATTCACATAAAACAAATTCTGTAATAAATTAGAGATCTATAAAAGTAGGTGACTACTGGCTCTAATAATTTTGGGATCTTGTCTCCTAATATCTGATATTATTTGATGAATTCACCTAAACAGATTAAACTAAATACTACTATAACTACCTGCAATTTTGTTCACACACACACAAATATATCTTAATTTAATCTGCATAAAATTTTTATAAGGCAGGTATGATTTTTTTCTTTTTTGTGACATTGAGGCTCAGAGTGCTTAACTAAAGTGACCATAGATTGGTTTTAGGTTTAAGTGTAATGGGTTTACATAAATATTTATGACATAATCTGTTTCTTTAAGGAGCAGACTTTTTTTTTCTTCATGGAGCAGACTTTTTTAGCTAGGGAGCTAAAAATATATGCAGAGGAGATAAAATTAAATGAAAATTTGAATAAGAGTTTTGGACAAAGGAGGGAACATTACTGACAGTTGCAAAAATCCTTATACAGGTACAGTGTTCGAAAGAAGGAGCGATTATTTCAGGGCTAAGTGATGAGGAATTATTTCATGGAGATGATAGAATTTGAATAAGATTTTGAAGGGATTGAAAAGGTAGTTAAGTTTCAGAGGAAGAGGCAATGTAGGCAGGGCAACATATCAATTAAAATGGATTAGGAATGAAATGGATATAGAGGAGTTCAGAGCACAGGAAGAGAAATAAATGGGAAAGTAATAACCATGTGTTTATTAATTACCTACTCTGTGTCATGCCCATTTAAACTTTACCTGTATTAATTCATGTCACCTTCACAACATCACTGAGGCATTCTTACCCCATGTCATTAGCGAGGAAACTAAGGTTCTGAATGTATAACCAACTTGTGCAAAGTCACATAGTAGTTTATGGCAGAAGCAAAATGAAAATTGGTGGCTAGAGCCATAGCCCATGTTCTTGACCATTATGCAGTACTGTTTTCCATGATCATAATAGTGATCTGACACTCTTCTACACATTACAGCTTAACTCATTACAGGATGGATTGGCTGTCTACATATAGGCATTAGTTTTACATATACCCTGGGTAAGAGGAACTCATGGTCCTAGTTTATTTGAGGAAGTGAAACTTAGCAGTCATATTATGGATGAAAAGAAGACATGAAATATATCAAATATTTTGCATCCTATTATTACTATGACTACCATTAAGAAGTATGTTTTATATTAGATAATACCTTTCCAGCATAGGAAATAATTTTACTCAATCACTGTTATAATTCTTGTTCCCATAGTATCTAGTCCAGCACATGCTATCACTAATGTCCTTTCAAAGTCCTTCCCCTCAGATAGAGTATAGTCCCGTTCAAATTCTGATTTCATTTTATTGTACCTGTGACCATGTCCCTCACATCATATTCTCACTTAAAATATTCCTCCCCATTCATCATAGGGCATGATTTTGTAAAATATTTTAATTTATTTTATTCCTTCAAAAAAATATATATTTTCTTTGTCTCTCACCTGCGTTGTGTCCCTACCTCTTACCTATTTTTAGGCATGTACTCAACTGGGGGAAAGAAACACATCTAAGTTTTTTTTTTTTGTTTTTTTTTTCCTTAATAGATCTTTATTGGAGTATAATTGCTTCACAGTACTGTGTTGGTTTCTGTTGTACAACAAAGTGAATCAGCCATATACATACATATGGGCAGAGGATCTAAATAGACATTTCACCAAAGAAGACATACAGATGGCTAAGAGGTACATGAAAAGTAACACATCCAAGTTTGAAGAAACCCACATGGCTGCAGGTAATTTTATTCCTATGCTACATTCCGCTATGGGCATTCTTACTGGAGATGTGTATCTCTTTGAGACATGGAGAAAAACAATCTCCCAGCAATACAGGCTGATTCAAAAGTTCTGCCAATCATCAACATGATAATTTTAGCTAAGGTATTTTTCTTCTGTGTTCTCATCTGTGACCTACTGTGAATGAATCATGATTTGGGAATTAACTGGTTATAAACCAGTAATTTTTTTGGTTGTTGTTTCTTTTGTTCCTCTTTATTGGGAAAAAGTTTTTATTGTTGTTGTTTTTGTTTTGTTTTCCATATTTAAAAGCTAAATGGCATAAATGGATATCCAATAAATTTAAATTACTTCATCGGTTGAGAACATTTATTGAACATACATTGCTGCTATGCACATTTGGCAATATATAACTTAAAACTTGATTAACAGCAAATGGAAGTTGAACCAGTGCTTGAAAAAAGTCTAAAGCGTGTTCCTTGCCAAATGTTTCAGACGATTTTACAAAGTGGTATGAAGTGTATGAGGTATAAAGGAAGGAAAAAGATACATAGGAATGGCAAAGAAAAAATGGATTAAAAGAAAATAAAGGCCTCAGTTATGTGTCACATAAATACTTTATTGAGTGACTGAAGAATTATTTGAAATCCTTATATTGGGAAGCTCAACACATAACCACATTTACAAGACACTAACAAGAATCTGAGAGATGTGAAATTCCAGACATATCTGAGTAAAAACAGGATTTCCTTTAACAAAATAATTAGTCTCAAGGAACTTTCCCAGTCTTCTGAGGCAATTGCTTTCCTTAGAACTATTAAAATATCTCAATGAAAAAAATCAATAAAAGAAATACATCTGGCTATAAAAAAAACCACTTAAAAGGTGGTGGGCATCTATGGTTACAGTAATCCTATTAAATGCTAAACATCAATGCCTCAATCAAAACTTTGAAGTTAATATTTCATTAGGATAAAAAGTGAAAGAGCCAAGAGGAAAAAAAATTGATACTTTTACTGCTCCTTTTATCTGGATACATTTTCTCTGGTGCTGAATTCATAGTAAGTGAGTTAACACAAATATTTCAAATAATAAATAGAAATTCGGGTTCACTGAAGATCAGCTTTGACAAGAATCTACTAAAATATAGGACAAATACTATTAATATTAGGGAAATTGTTAATCACATTATGGCCAGTTTTCTCTTTAGCCTGAAATTAATAATAATCTAATAGAAGAAATTCAGATATTTATGATCACACACAAATGCATAATTTGCCATTGTACTTACTTTTGGTCACAACACCTTCTAAGTGAATGATGTTAGGATGGTCAAACTGCCCCATGATACTTGCTTCACCCAGGAAATCTCTGCGTTGCTTTTCAGTATAGCCTACTTTAAGGGTTTTAATTGCCACAGGTAATTCTCTTTTTCCTGGAAGTTTCAAACGTCCGCTACAAACTTCACCAAATTCACCTTGTGATAAAGATATAGAAAACACAGAAACTCATTACAAATCCCTACTCTAACAGTAGTCTAAAGTTCTCTTAGAATAGTAAGCTTTAGATAAAACAGAGTTGAAAGGGAGTCAAACTTCCTTATCTATGTTAAATTAATGGTGCATTGGGAAAAATCATTTACAGGTGATCGTAAGACACATTGGGGGCTATTAGTTTCATCATTCTCACCTACAGAAACCTTAATGGAAACATTAGAAAGAAATTAAAAGCAACTGACTGAAAATCACTTCCTTCTTCCTTGCTTTCTACTCTAGCAGTGGCACTAATGAGAAAAGAAAAGGGCCATAGCAGGACAAAAAGGAAACAGTCTTAAGGAAGAGATGATTCATAAGTAGAATAATTGGGTGCTTGAATTTTGTAAATACTTTTGGGTATTAAAAATTATATATATTATATATGAAATATAATAAACAGTAGATGGTGCAAAACACTATGTTTGAATATACATTTTTGCTCGTTTGTTTTTTTTCATAAACCAAACATTTGTTGGTTTAAGTATGAGCTAGGCAGAAGGTAATATTAAAATATGGTCAATTATATACCACCTTGAAAGCAAGTCAATTACAAAGGATTAAAAACATTCTGAGTTAGATCAGGACATTGATATATTACATGTTATAATATAAACACAAGTTAAAAGTCCGAGTTAAACACACCGTCTTACCGGCTCCAATAACTCTTTCAATGGTGATGCATGAAGCTTCTATCTCCTTGGCGAATTCATGGACAGCTTGATTGGGATCCTCATAGGTGTGTGGATCAATATAAGTTCTTACTCCTGGCAGTTTAACTGTAAAAATAAATGGGCATTACAATCGAAGTGCTTGTGATGGATGAGTGAAATTATAAACGTTATTAATGTACAACTATGGCTTAAATCCCCAATTCCTAGAAGTGACAGAGCTGCAAGGACAGACCCTCTCCTGAATTATAGGAGTCATTTGTACAGCTCTCAGTTTTATAATTTTAGAAATCTGGATTGTTGGCACGCACAAGAAGAAGTGCATATGTGATGACGTATTTGAATAAGGACATCTTTCAACACTAATGTTCAGGAGTCAGTCTCTGAGGCAAACTAAGACACTTTTGTTTACTAAACTGGACAATGAAATACTACTGGTTTAGTTGTTGGTTTGTTTTCTTATGCTTTCCTTAAAATCTCATCACGGATGATTAGTTTAGGTTTTACAAAAATAATTTAAAATAACTTTTCTGGTGCTTTGGTCCTATAAGACTGACAAAGAAGTCAAGAAGAAAAGAGAAATTCACTCTACTGTTGCTGCAGGGCATTATGCAAGTCTCTTATGCTCTATGAGCCTCAGTTTCATCACATTTTAAAGGCTACCAATATTACCCTCACAGTATTTTTTGATGATAAATAACATTAAATAAGATAGTACTGTGAAAATGGACTCAAAAATGCTTTGCAGCATGAATTATGGCTTTCATGATTTTGACTTTCATGGTCATGGCAGACTGACAAAAACAAAAAACCTTCTTTTTGTCATTTACTTGGCAAATCAACTCGCACTGTACTGTTTATTAAAAAATGAACATATTAAAATAATAATAAAATTAGAACCCATTTAGGCAGATTTGTTTTTAAATTTTTTATTATTGGAAAATTTTAGTTACTCAAAGGTAGAAAGAATTGTTTAATGCGTCTCCATGTACCCAGTTTAAAACTGTTATCAATTCATTAGATAGACATTTAGTTAATGATTTTGAAGGAAGGGATTTTGTAAATTTCTTAGACTTAATTTGTCCCATCCTCTTTTTCTTTAGAAGTTTATAATCAGTATGAACAATAATATCAGAAAATCATATTTCCTATAGTAGTTCTCACTACGTTAATCACATCTGAGAAAAAAAGGCAAAAGTCTTAGGAACTTTTCATTCTGGGTTATTTGGTAAAAGGATTATAAAATAAACATCTTGATTTTATAAAGAGCAGAACCTCAAACTATCTGCTACTCATGCTTGTGATTAATAGTTCGTCTAGCTTCAGAGTTTTAAAAAACATTTTGGCATGGGAGGTGACTGAAACCCATACCAGGACTGACTTGTAGGGTCATCAGCTCTCTGCTTTGACTGTGATATGGTTGGAATGGGGCTAAAGTCTCCATGTTTCTTGGTGTTTCTATTTTATTTATCTTCCACCCTTGTTCTGTGGGTTCTTTATCTTGAAGGACACAGATAACAGGCCACGGAGTCTAATATGTTTGCTTGAACAGCCTTTTGGCAGTTTTCAACTTAGTTTTCTGGGAAGACCAGAAAAAAGCCCACCAGTGATCCGGATTGAGGTGGGCATCCTAGCTACGAGACTGTGAACGTTTGGGTGGGTTTCTTCCCTTTGGGGTTTCTGTTTCAGTAAAATGAGGCTTTTTGGTATAGTGATATAGTGGAGAAAATACAGCCTTTAGAGTAGAAGAGACCAGTAAAAAAGACCAGTGTTTGAATTTCCTCTCCATGGTTTTTATATTTCTCACCTGTAAAATGGGTTGTTTCAAGAAAAAAGTTATTTTAAAGCACCGAGGGCAGTGGCTGGCACATAGCCAAGTGCTCAATATATTGTGGCTACTCTTATGATCAAAATGAGGAAGCTGCAAGCAGAAAAATAGGCAAGAGAAATGGATAGGTAATTCACTCACTAAGAAATATAACTGGCCAGGAAGTGTATACTCAACCTCACTTGTACCACTGTTTTTGCTCATCAAATTGACAAACATAAAAATATACATAATATCCATTGGTGAAAGTTTAAGCAAATGGGCATTCTCCTATACTGTTCATAAAGCCTCTTCTGAGGTAGTTTTGGTAATATCTATCAAATTTTAAATGCATTGCTCTTTTTTTAAAAAAATTAATTTTATTTATTTTTGGCTGTGTTGGGTCTTCGTTGCTGAGCAGGCTTTCTCTAGTTGCGGCGAGCGAGGGCTACTCTTCGTTGCTGTGCGGAGGCTTCTCACTACGGCGGCCTCTCCTGCTGCGGAGCACGGGCTCCAGGCGCACGGGCCTCAGTAATTGTGGCACGTGGGCTCGGTAGTTGTGGCTCGTGGACTCCAGAGCGCAGGCTCAGTAGTTGTGGCACACAGGCCCAGTTGCTCCGCGGCATGTGGGATCCTCCCGGACCAGGGCCCGAACCCGCGTCCCCTGCATTGGCAGGCGGATTCTCAACCACTGAGCCACCAGGGAAGCCCCTGCATTGCTTTTTAACTCAGCAATTTTGTTTCTAGGTATCTGTTATATATAAATATACACATGAGTATACAAACATTTATTGAACTATTGTTTTTAATAGAACTGGAACAATATATTATAGAACATTGTAGTATGATCCTATTTATGTTAAGAAAGATAACTGAGTGTGTGTATTTTATAAATGTATAAAAAGAGGTCTGGGAGGATATACTTCATAAGATTACTTTTAGGGAACGGAGTAAGATTGAGGGATAAAGAGAAATTTTTACTTTATATTCTTTATTCTTCCCATTTAGGCAGATTTTTAAAGCTCATTATTAAAACTTGATTTTCTGCATTTCTTAAAAGTGTAGTCTTTTTCAAGTCATTTGAACCAAGGTTGCTGCTACAGGATGTCCTCAGGGAAATTCCTACCAAAATGTTAGAAAAAGAAGAAGAAATTTATTCATTTAATCTGGTGGTGTTATTTAATGACATATTTCTACTGACTGTTGCTAGGAATTAGAACTGGACTGGAAATTTGGTTCGAAATATAATAGCTTTTTATATTAAGCAAAAAGTTTTTATTTTAATGATTGTAATGAAAGTATGCTTTAAAGAATTGAAAAAGCCATCCAGCTGTTGCCTAGGGTCAGCAGGCAGCACCACAAGCCCATACACTTTAGAGGAATGTAACAAAACACTTACACTTTACACTTTTTATCCCAATATTTTTGGTCAGTTATTACAAATCTCTAGCCTGAAAAGAAGCCAAAATAACAATAAAGTGTCCCCTACTTTGTTTTATCTTGATTTTTTTTTTACAGTTTGCTTACTGTGCCCATTATGAAAATGCATCTTTTCCTCTTCTGGATCTTGTTTTGCTTTGCTGTAACCACACCGCCTGGAACAGAGTAAGCTACGATTAGTCACATCTCCAAGTGGTGAATCACATCCAGCCCAGAAGCAAGCAACACAGTTGAAATGATTGCAACCTTAAGTGATTTTCACACCAGCAGTATGAAATAACACCAATACTCTTTTGTATGAATCGAATTTCCCCAGCTAGTATCCCTCACTCTTGCCCAGATTTCACTGAGAAGTCTGAAGCTCTCCAAACCTATTTTTAAACATGACTTCACCATATACCATACACCAGACATTTCTCTGTTCCCTTTTTCTTTTACTGTTTTTTTTGCCACCTCAGAGGCCCCTGCCTTTTCTCAGGATGAACTGTCCCAAATGTCTCTGATTCAAAAGTCTCCTCCTTTCAGCGCCTTACTTCATTATTCTGTTTTATTTATTTCTCTTGTTTTGGAGTCTTTAGTGTCTCCACTGGTTTCCTGTCAATCTATCCATTTCCATCAATTTAATGAATACATCTATCCCTCTGGTTTTATTCTTTTGAGAGTTATACTGTTATTCCCTGTGGATTTATTTTCTAGGAATATTCCACTGGCATTCAAACTCAATAGATCTGAAAAAGAAAAGAGTATCTTTTTCTTGACTTTCAGTCTTGATCTGCTGCCTTCTTTTCCTCTTAATAACATTTTCATGGCTTTGGTACCTTAAGATCAAAGCCCTGTTCTCGTGTACCTCACAACAAATTAGTTGCCAAATCCCAAGCATTATATAACATAAAAGTCTTATGATCCACCTCTTCCATTTCACTAGCTCTACCTCTTCTTCAATTAAGGTCTTGCTGTTTTTCATTTGGGTTACTATCACTGCCTCTGAACTGATGCCCCTGCATTCTATAACTGCTTTCCTAAACTATACTAGACATGGCTGTAGCCAAATTGCCATAAGTAAGGTACTTTTCTATTGTGTTAGCTCTCTTCTGCAAAGTCTTCAATAAAATAATAAGGTAAAGATTCCTAAACGAAGCCCCAATGCACATTTCCCACATCATCTCTGAGATATTTCTCCATGCTTCCGTATGTTCCTATATACTGGTTCCTGCACTTAGGATGCTCTTCTTAACAATTTCCAATTATCAAAGTCCAGTTCAAGTGTTGCCTTCTTCACATTTGTTTTTTTTTTTCCCCTAATACCCTGGATTAATGCAATCTTGCCCCCTCTGAACTCAGTAGCTTTCTGTATCCCTCTCATGGTGTGACTGCCATTCTACAATGCAACATAGTCATTTGAGAATGTTTTTTGGCTCTCTTGCTATTGTTGTTAGTTTCTTAAATGGCAGCAACTCCCATTCATCTATAAATTTCTGAAGTGACCTGGCACCTGGCTCAGAGTTGGCCCCAGAAATATTCGTCACATTGATGAATGAATAAATGAATGAGTGGATGATATTCTGGTTGAGTCTACATAAGGACAAGTGTTTAGAGAGAGAATACGCTGATGAATACTAAGGTACGTGAATAACCATATAACATTAAAACAGCTGACCAAAATAAAATATTTAAATTACTTTTAGTGAAACTCTAAGGAAGTGAATTTATTATTCACAAGCTCTTATAACAAAATTGAGTTTATTAAAAACAAAATTTCATTTACTTCTGCATAAAGAAAATACAGCCAAAGTGTCAGATTGACAAAATATTTTCATTACAAAGTTGACTGAAAACTACTATATGATATAAATGAAGTGGCCAATTGACATGCACTGAGGACTGTTCCTTGGTTTTATATTCTAAAATGTTTCTTAAATATGTGTATATTTTGATATAAAAATGAAACCTATTTTATTCTCTATCTTTCTTAGTGTATAATTACATATATTATACAACATAGATAACAAAACCTTTCCTTGTGCCATTTTTGAAAAATATGCAATTATCTTAATTTTATCGTGTTAAAGAACTGGCAGTTTATTAGTAAAGTACAGCTAGGAAAATTTAAGTAAACTTGAAGTAATATACTTAATACATATAGTGTTCTTGGGTGAGGAAAATTACACAATGAGGAACTGGTGGTTTTTCAAATTTTATTCATAACATGTAGATGCATTTGTCACTTAAGAGCCCTTAAGACATCTTGAATCACTTCACCACAGTGAAATGGAGAGAAAAAAATGAACACATGATATCATCCTGAAATAATAGTTGGTCTATTCAAGCTGACATTTAAGATATTTTAATACATTGTTCATATTTTTTAAATATTACTTATTCTTTCAATCTTTAATGTATGTGTCTCTAGAGAGAAGTTATTGATACTGTTTATTTTTTTTACCAATGTTCTAAATACAATTGTGTGAAATCATCCTGAGATTTATGTTATTTAAATAATACTGACAAAAAACTTTGTTAGAGGAATTCTAAAGATACCTCAAAAGTATACAAGTTCTTGCAGTTTACATTAGAAAACAAACATCCATTCCAACTTTAACTCTCCTACCTTCAAAAAAAAAAATCAAGCTTTGAAACTTATATCCTCAAATAGTCTTTATCAATAAATAAGCTTCATGGATATTTAAATTGCATGCAAATGCCTCATATGAAAATGGAAATAAAACTTTGGATCTCATCTAAAAAATGATTTGGGAATACCATGGTGAGGAGTTGTTAACATTTTAATACCTAGGGTGAGAGTCAAGAGGGCAATAAGAAGGAGTTATTTTTGACTACAGGCATCTCAAGACTTCTATAACATAATACGGCTGCATGTCACATTAACATAAAAAATTAAGTTCTGGAACACCCCAAAGCAACATTAAAACAAACCTCAACAAGATACAGCAAGTAGAAGTGCAGCTGGCAGAGACTGGCACTCAAGCAGTGGTTCAGCCTTTCTAACAAAGCATCGCAGGGAGCCTGTTCATTCAGTATCATCTTCTGTACCTTGTCCAGATGCAACATTTTAACTCAGCATACACTAGAGTCAATAAATATGCCATTCTGTACATCAATTACAACTCCTATCTTCTAGAACCGATTTCTTTTTCAAACGGAAAAGAAACAGTTTCTTCATTTTGCTTCAGTCACAATTTTAATGAACTTTGATATCATTTTACTAAAAACAACTGTAGTGCAAGTAGAGGAATCATCTTCTAGCCATTTATACTTATTTTCTTCTAGAAAACAATGTTATTTTATTTTTTAGTAGTAGAGGTGGGCATGAGAAATCATATTAAGTGTAAGCATAATTCATAGAGTGATGCTTCCTATATAAGTGACTCCATGGGTAATTTAGAAATCAATCTATTTTCCCCCATTTCTAGCCTAAGGATTTAAATAACACAGCCTTGATAATATTAATGCAGATCTTAAAAACTTGGCCCAAGCCACAACATCTAAATTTGAATATTTGAAATTTCTGTAAGACATGAAATAGTAAACAATAATATTTATGAATGGATGGATGTGCCAATGAGTAATGTAGTTCTTGGATGTAAATTAAAGATTTGATAATAAATTAGTGGTATGAATGTCAAGCCCTCCAGAGTACCAAGTGAAGCACAGAATCAGAACTTTACTAAATGACACCATTATGGACAATGAGAAAAGAAGAGTGAATGAAAGAGCAAAAGGAGATTGTAGATCCTTACTCCACAATAACCTCCACAAAATCTGATTTTTCCATTGCTTTAGCCTATGGAAATAAACACTGAATAAACACTTCTTTCCCCTTAATTCTAAATAAGGTGGGGAGGGGGGAATGGTGAAAGAAGGAATGTTTTTGCATTTTGATGTCTTTGAAAGAGTGAGCATATGCAGTGCCTGGCTCAGAAATGGACAAGCCTATAACTGTTCCTCTATTATCCAGATGGATTAAGAGATGCTTTACCATACTTTAAAGCAAAAATATTCAAAAGGCAACGCTGGAGCAAACATTAGAGTCAATACGTGTTGCTTATGGAAAAGAAAAGTTCCTTGTATTGTAGCCTCTTTTAAAAACACATTTATCCATATATGCACACTCTTTTGTTCTGACATAACGACCTCAACCACTGCATATGTTGTGTTTAAGAATTTTATGCTGGAATCTTGAAAAAAATAAGTTACAGTTTTTTTGGGAAATAGTTTGACCTTTTCACTTCAAGAGTCTCTACAACTGTAAAGTAGTTTGAATAAAACCTCAGTTAACTCAGCCCCCATAAAATAAAGAAGCATATGAAGATTAGCCTATTAAAATATCTAATAAATACTGAAAATAGATTGTTTTATTTTATAGAACCACATTCTTCAATAAGAATGTGAGTGCAAATGCAGAAAAATGGGACATTGTATATATAGGCTGTCTTGCTAGCATTTGTATACTAGGGTACTGGATTTTGAGTTCCTTACAGAGAAATTTAAGTTACACAAAAAATGCAACTGATTTATTATTATTTACTGAAAATTCTCAGACATACTTCTCAAAGAATATGTACATGTTTTTGAAAACATGCCTTCCTTGGATAGGGGAATGGAGTGATGATTATACCACACAAAATGAGGGCACAGCTCACTGTGTTCCCATCTCACATTCTTCCAAGGATACTAACCACCCTATGATTAATGGCAATGTGAGAAGCTAGCTTATTTCTTATTTTATGCCTTATATATCATTTTTAATTTCTATATTATAAAAGACAAAGAAAAAAACCCTTAGAAATAATACTTCCAAAATAATGTAGTACATATGAATTTGTAAAGTTTTTCATTAATAACCTCTTCAAATCCTTTTAGAATTAGCAATAAGAGAAAGACTTGAATAATTTGGAATACTTCAGAAAACTCACAGATGAATTATAGACTCTTCATTATTGAGTTAAAATTTAATTACCTTAGAATTTTGATATAAAAACACATTTCATAAAGTATGACATGTAAGTATTGTGTCTCCCTGTTTTCAACAAATTTTGTTCTAATGTGAGAGTAGGTAATTTCCTACTAATTTTTAAAATAGTTCATGGATGTGACCATTGGATTTCTCAATTAGAGTAGTCCCACTTAATATCTCCTATGGTCTGAGGTTCCACAGGTATTACAAAAAAGGATTTGGGAGCAGTTCATAGCAAGCCCTCAGTTGGAATTTAATATATTATCTCTCTATATTGTGGGCAAGCCTCATATCTGCCTGCCAACAGCACTTTAAATGGCGGTCTAGAATTATAAGGATGATTTTATTCTCTATGTCTTTTTCCTAACTCTATAAAATGGAATAGCACTTCCACATACCTCCCCGACAGAAATCTGTTGAAGCTGAGTGAAATAATCTGTTAAGTATGTAAAAATAAAATTTTGCTTACTTCAAATTTCAAGAAACTTTCAGTTAATGAATTAACTTTCAGTTAGTTCGTTGAAAAATTAAGGTAATAATTAATGTTTCAATGTAATCCACAATCATTTTGTTCAGAGAACTATGTTTTGTTTTTGTTTTATTCTCTGAATTATGAGAGAAGTTAGAGTTTTTTCCCTTGTGCTTCTGATTTTAAATAGTATTTAAAATAAATAATAATAATTTCTAAAAAAATGAGGTTGATTTTCTAAAAATCACAGAGTAGGTAAATAAACAAAATAAGAATTTAATATCTCTATTTTCAGAATAGTGAACTCCACTTTACTTGCCACATGAATCCCTCAGAAGAAGTAGTAAGGGATATAAAAACACTGGAAAGCTTGACAACTGATGAATGAAGGAATAATCTAACATATGTTTGAATTTAAGAAATGCAAGGAAAAGCTACTTTGGGACTATGGGAAATTTCAGAAGAACTTATAATAAACATTATGTTATAAATATATATTGGTTCCTGTAAGCACAAACAAAAATGAATATCAAGGGGTAAATAGTAATGTCATTTTAGAAATTGCACATATTTATATCTTATTTACATTGAAGACAATCAATTCAACACTGGATGCTTGTAAAAATGGATGGGGTGAGGGTGGGAGGAATGAAAAGATGACTAGAGTCTCAAGCCAGCTGTGATGGTATGAAGTCAAAGATCACAGATAAAAAAATACCCCTGCTAAAAATGTAGGCCGTCTTGGGGATAGGGTGCCTAAAATCTAGGCATCTGGGTTTCATTAAGACATATTACAGAAATATCTTCCATCACTGGGTAGATTTCCATCAAAGCAGGAAGAATATTTTTAAAATTAACATTATGCATATGTGTAAAGATTTCGCAACAAAGTAGGCAACTAGAGTGATGAAAAATAATTTGAGATCAAAGATAACAACATGTAATTACCAATTTCATCTTATAAATAGCACACGAGGCATTTGAAAAATAATGGAGTATGGTTTCCTGGAGGGAACTTTGAGAGTAAAACTCAGAACTCCATAGCCCTGCAGAAGATTTAATGTAGTTGAATTGCAGAACAAAGGATCTAGATCAATGGTTTTGAAATTATATTTTTCGGACCCTGAGATTTCCACAAGGTATATTAAGGTACTTCTAAAAGCCAGTATATTTACAATGGGCAATTTTAATGTATATGTGTTGCATTATATTAAGGTCAAAACCAATCACACATATTCATGAGTGGTCTTTCAAGAAATGAAAAACTATGATATTCCAAAATCTCAAAATGTCTATCTAACCTCTGCTCTGTAATTTTAAATATGTCTGTTCACAAATGATCAGAGAATGTTCCTTAGAAATTATTTATGTGGTAATTGACAAATGCTGATATGATTATACATACAAAATTAGGTGACAAGATTTTAGGTCAAGATTTCTTAGTATTTTACTGATTATAGTAGGAAAATTCTCAGCCCTTAATTTCCACTACCTAAGTTTTTTTTTTTTCCTTCCCAATGTTTTAATCTAAGCAAATAGTATCTTTAACTGAAACCTCATATTGACTAGAAATTGTAAAATGGAAGTTGAGAAAGCAGAGCAATAAAAACATATTTAGCTTCCATTCTTCCCAATTAATAATTTTGAACAACTTTCTTGCTGTCTAATTTATGTAAGCTCAATTAAAGTTTGTTTCTTTTGCTTTATTTTGTTTTGTTTTACTAAGAATGCATTAAAAAAATTCTGGCTTTTCCATAAATCTTTGCACACAAATTGTTAACATTTTATTGGGTACCTAAGCACATTTGTGGCTCAATAATTTGTTTATTATGTATACACACACACACACACACACACACAAATACACATGCACACACACAAACACACTCATTGAATAATTGCTGACATTATTTGAAGAAAGATGTTAGAAAAAAAATTGCTTTCTTAGGTTTCCTGGTGTATGATTTGTGAAGAAAATGTTCCACCTTCCCTCTTTTCCTCTGTTCTTTTATTTCTTCACTGCATAAACTCCCTGAAGTCAACTACACAGTAGAAAGAGATGCCATTTTTTTAAAAAAATGAAGCAATTTAGATCCAGCTAAAGTTAGTTTTCATCAATACTTTCTAAGTCACGGCTTTATAAATGTTCATACACCCATATCTTTGAGGTTTAGTTCAAGGTATGTCTGGATGTCATTTTTGTTTTCTTTCAAGATGTAAATTCTGCTTATTCTGCTTCAGTGATTTATCTCTTATAATAACCAAATTTGAGAGTCAAGTAGAATGAGCAATTCAGTGACCATTTTTAAGTTTTTCTATGGAGCAGTAAAAAAATAAAGTCACAGTTTCAAGCCATTTATATTATACTTCAGCCTTTGCCAGGTCTCAGGGCTGTTTTGTTTTTGTTTTTAGTCTGTCACTGAAGCCCTAGGCTCATACAAGAATTTCCTAAGGTAAATAATTCGGAACAAATCTGTACTTTCATATTAACTTAAAAAAACTTTCAAATATAAAAATTTCAAAAGATTGAGTAAAAAGATCAACAAATCTTATTAATTTGTGTTTGTTTACGCTCTCTTGTTCTCAGAAGATCATTGGTATCAATTCCACCACTTCTCACATCTATGCATGCATGCACTTTCATTCACACCAGTTTTTTGAATCAACAAAAATTAATTTACACCTAGAGAACATAAGTAACAATTTTAAATGACCCAAGGCAGCCCTATAATTCTCTAAAATGCATTTCATCTCTTTTCTTGGCAAATTTTGACTACGAATAACAGCTCAATATAGTAGTAGAGGGATTTAGACTCCTTAATCTAGACAGAAATTATCTGGAATATTTCATTTTTTTTACAAGGTAGCTCACTACTGTGTAGGAGAGTTCCTCTAAATCTGTGAAGAGTGTTCTTTGGTCTTATGTTCTAGCCTATAGTTTCATAGCTATAACCCAGATATATTTAGGATTTGCATTTGTAAATAATTAAGACTATCCCATTTGGACACTGATCCCAAAAATGTGCATATTTTTTACTTAATTGGTATCAACTTAGGAATATCACTTCTAATATCTGAAGTAATTCAAGCTTAAAACTATTAAGTAAACCATTTAAAATTAACTGTGGTTCTGTTCTCCAATGCCACATATATCCACAATGATTATGAAAACAGAAGATCCTACTTAGGTTATGGTCACTCCATGGGTCTGGGAGACAGAAAAGGTGACTTCACTTTGACAGAAGTGGCATTCTACTTCCACGTATGATATGGTTTCACTCTTGATGGAACAACAAAAACACTGACATGTTAAATGTAAAACAGATGTTATGATCTTACAACTTCCTGCTTTAAATCAGGACCACAGTAAAAGCCTTGGAAGAGAAGTATGAATGCATGACTTAGGGGTGATATGCTATATGCATATTTTATTTGAAAGTATCCATTGTGAAATCACTTAAGATTCTTTTTTGGGACTCAGTTTCAGTCTACTCTTCTGTTAAAGCGTAACTTGAATACTAACTATTAAAATGTACACAAATGAAAAAAAAAAGGAATGCTGACGATAATACATATAGGTGGGACAGCACATAGGAGTGAAAGCAGGAGGGGAACACTAACCATATGAGGCTTGGATGGGCAACAGCGCACAGGGAAGAAGCCCTTCCACAGCCACAATCGCAGCAACTGAAAAGCAAACAAGAGAGCCCAAGATAAGGAAGAGATCCCACTCCCTCGATATAGCTATAAAGACACTACGAATTTAGACAGGTGTCTGCTTTGCTTTTCAAAAGCAAAAACTCCTAAATGCACACAATTAATTTTCCCACAATGCTTTTCAAATTAAGAAGTATTTTATGGGTTTAAGAAATACAGAGCTGTATTACATAGTTATTTTTATTTTACTTAAAAAGCTTATTTGGTAGGAAATATAATGAGCCAATGTATTTGATTATCCAATTAAAACAGACATACAAATAAAAATGTAAACATTTGAATATTTCCTCAGAAATTCCTGCAAAATTTTACTCAGAAGACGTTCTAAATAGCACTGTAAATAAATGTTTTGCATAGAGCTTAAAAATTTAGGATGGAGAATAATGCCTTGCTCATTTGACCCACTGATTTCTTATAGCAGTGGCATCATTTATCACAGACTATTGAAAATGTTATGCTTACATGACTTCTCCAATCATTTGTGGAAAGCTGCCAATTTAACTTTAAATTTTCCGATTTTAAAAATGCGTCTCCATAATATATTTGCAGAGCTATTGTTATATTTTTTAAAAAACAACCTATATATAATACATGCACTTTTCTGGATACTGCAAGATTCAATATTCTTTTAAATTTTCCACATATTCATAGTAAAAAATCCAGAAAATACCAAGTAAATTGTTTAATATAATGTACTTTATTGCTAGAAACCAAGTAAACTAATGGCAGAATATAACATAGAAATTATTTAGTGCTTCAATGCATTCACTTTCCAGTATAGTTTATAAATTGCACTTAGAGTGATTTCAGGAGAACTGTGGGATGAGCTCAGTAACAGTACCACACACCAGCAGGCCAAGACTTTTATCTAAACTCTGTCTATTTTGAACTTTAATTACTAAAAAATGTACCTAGTCTATTTTATATCAAATAAGGAGAAGAAAATACAATATAAACATCCAATATATTTGGGAATGCTAATGAAGATAGACAAGTATTTCCAAATTAAATTCCAATGGATCTTTTTCAAGGAAAGATAGGCAATGTTCCATATATTTTCTTTGGAGTATTGACAATGCTTTAATTTTTCCACTACTAAGTATCTGAGAATTTGGCTGTCACTAAAATGGCAACTGTGACATTTATTTCCAGATAGACTATTTGTATTTTAAAGACTATGCCAAATAATTATTTTCACTGTAGAGATATTGAAAGTCAAAGTTACAGTATATCAAATTGTTAAAATACTTATAAGAGTAGATAAAGCATCTGTAAAAACCTTTGGCAAATCTTGATATATTTCCTTATAATTACATTTATTTCATTAATGCCTTAATTACTAATATCTTAGATATGTTAACTTTTCTACTGCTTCTGTTTGTATCAGCACTCAGATTTGGGGTTGGTAAACTATGGCCCATTGGCCAAATCTAGCATACCACTTATTTTTGTAAGTACAGTGCTATTGGAACATGGCCACACTCGTTATTTATTGTTTATGGAGTCTTTTGTGCTGTTGCGGCAGACTTAGGTAGTTGTAACAGAGAATGTGTAGCCCGAAAAGCCTAAAACATTTACTATCTGGCACTTTAAAGAAAGTTTGCCCTCCTCTTTTTTTAGACTATTAGTTTTGTGAGATGAGGATGATTCCTTGACCTTTTTTTCCATCACAGTTTAAACATAATTAATGACACATAAGTAGTTTCACTGTAATTGGTATTACCTAATGGCACAATTATCTCAATTTACTGATAGCTATTAATATGGAAAGTTTGCATAGATGTGTTAATTTTGAATAGCACAGTTCCAACTCAATAAATAATAAATAAATGATAATAGATTGTTGACAAATGTATACAACTGTTTTCCAGCAGTTAAAAAAAGATGATGTCATCTCCTAATAAAGTACAAACATCCTTCTAGTTGAGTGTGCACAGCTTATAAACGCATGTAGAATTGTGCATAGGAAAGCAAGAACTGCACTGTGATTGGCCATTACCTATAAGGATTTGTTTAATGCTTGATCAGTGTTCTAAGACTCAAAAAATACACTAATGATTCCAAAAATAATAACATTTTATTCAGTCCTTTTTATTTGAAAAAATATAATAAGGCTTTTGTCTTACAAATTAGTACATATACACGCACATACACACACACATACAATTCACTATAACACCAAATCTACAAATTTTAATTCTGAAGAATTTAACTCACCTTACCTATCATTAGATTTCAAATTTATAGTTTTTAAAAAGTTTAGTCAAAAAATCTGAAATCTTATAAAATCAAACACTCCTACTTTTTCTGAGTCATTGCTTTAGATTTGGTACTGATGCTTTCTTTGACTTGTTTTAAGATGGCATAAATAAATACCCTGGGTAACTTAGTTAACTTCTTTGTGTTTCAGTTGACAGCCATAAAATAGGGATAATAATGGATTCTATCTCATAGGTTTTGTGAAAATAAAGTGAGAGAATATATGTATTCACTTAGATCAGTGTCTGGCACTGATGTACCTGGGAGAAAAGCGGTAGCTATTATTCTTAGTAATACCATAATCAAAGTGATAGAATAGATTCTCATTATTTCAGAGAAATTTATTTTTTCATGATCCATATACTATTACCATACTAAGTATTTCCATTTATAACACAACTAAATATCTAATTACCTTCAGACCAATTCATATAAATACAGATGGCCAATGTAAGTTAAAAAAATCATTTCCACAAAATACATTTTCTTGGGGTTTAGTGATCAGAGCATACTGTTCATTAATATGTCATTGAGAAAATTAAAACTGAAGCTCCTTTTCTGTGAATGTCTGAAGTGGAATAGTAATCCCCCAAATTACTCTTTTTAAATTAACTCCAAGGATGCTGTCACAATAAAACTTAGACACCAGATGGTATAAAGAACATGTTCTTTCCTTAATCAATAAATACTCAAAGTACAGGTTGAAAATGCTTACAAGTCTCAGAGATAATTTAGAAATAGAAACCAAAATGTGCTAGAAATAGCAGCCAATCTAATTTATGTGAGCTATGGTTCAACAAAGTCCATCTGCATTCCCATAAGATTTTAGCACCTGGAAGCCTGTAAGTGACTGCATGCAGCTATAACAAGATCGTTATTATCAAAGTTTAAACTAGGTTAGCCCTTCTGGACTTAATATCAAAACTGTAGACCTTTGTTTTAAGAGATATTTTGATTTGTCCTTCCGAAGATTAAAATACGATAACGGAATCTTTCCAGATCCAAAGAAGATTCAAATGAAATTACTTTAGCCAGGTCTTACACAGAATTGATCAATATATGTACCAAGTGTGTCAATGTAAGTAAGATAACCTCCCTTCTACCCAAGAAAGGTGATTATAACTCTAGGGAAGAAATTCTCAAAGATAATAGATCAGAGAAGTAAGACTACAGGCTGTGGATAAATGATGACTTAAATTCTTAAACAGAGATCATACAAGTGGATAAGAAAAACACTAAGATCCCAAAAGATAAATGAGAGGGGCAGAAAGAGTAATTCTGAAAAAGAAGTATTTTAATTAAATAGAAAGTATTTTCAGTTTACTGGTTAAAAAAAAGAAGAAAATGAAAAGGTTGCATAATTTACCCATTTTAAATAAAACAATGACAACAACAAAATTGGTGGTACTTAGTGCTGGAGAAAAGACTGTAGTTTGTGCCCTCAAAGGTCACAGTGAAAAGTACCACTGGTACTTTAGAAAACAATCCTCCAAAACTTATTAAGAGTGATAAAAATATCCTTACCTTTTGACACCACTGGGTAGCAAAACAGTTAAGATCATGGTAGTCAAATTAAGAGCAGTCCTGGATGTATCTACTACTAAATGTATAGCTTTTGGTAAACTTGTTATTATGTAAATGAGATAAATAGTAGAAACTATATTACATAGGATTGCTTTGAAGAATGAGTTTGATTATAAATGTAAAGCTTTCTGCACTGTCCTGGGCTCACAGTCTGCACTTAAAAAGTTTTTTTTTTTTTTTTTTCTGAAGATGTTGGGGGTAAGAGTTTATTAATTAATTAATTAATTAATTTTTGCTGTGTTGGGTCTTCATTTCTGTGTGAGGGCTTTCTCTAGTTGCAGCGAGCGGGGGCCACTCTTCATCGCGGTGTGTGGGTCTCTCACTATTGCGGCCTCTCTTGTTGTGGAGCACAGGCTCCAGACACGCAGGCTCAGTAGTTGTGGCTCACGGGCCTAGTTGCTCCGCGGCATGTGGGATCTTCCCAGACCAGGGTTCGAACCCGTGTCTCCTGCATTAGCAGGCAGACTCTCAACCACTGTGCCACCAGGGAAGCCCCCTAAAAAGTTTTTTGTAACTGGTATTATTATAATAACATGGACTTATGGCAAAAAGTGAGGTGTAGATAATATGCACGAGTCTGGCTACAGATTTTAAAAGAACCAATGACCAGCAGTTAATAAAATCTATTTGTGGAGTCTATGATGCAACGAAATTAATATGGTATAATATTAAATTTTTTAAACTTTAGGCAAAAATTACTGTGCAGAGAAACAAAATGAATGCAAAAAGTATATAAAATCTTTAAGAGCTACTGTGTTGGAATGTTTCATGAATTTGCATTTTTATGAGACAATTTTAATTTCCCTGATTTCAAAATTTTTTGTGGTTATTCCACTTTGTAATTTTAAGAAAAACAAAGAATTCAAATAATTCCAATTATGTTGCTGATCACAATATACTGTCATTTACACTGTATCAGTTTTAACATGCTAAAAATAATTTAAACATGTAACAAATATTTACAACAAAAGAAGCTTAGGTTATTGTTCAGTGGTAATTAGCATTGACAGTGTTGTTTTATACATTTGTTAAAATATCTCATAATGCGATACCTTTTGCATCTGTGTCTTTATTCTTATTCTTCTTAGATTTATTACTGATTTCCTGATGAAGCTAGGCTAAAACTGAAAATATCTTTTGCAAAAACTAGGAAGGAGATACGCCTCAGTCCCCATACTTCTGACAAAAAGGCACAAAATTATTCCACCCTCCAAGAGGAGGTAATGTAAAATGGCTGGAAAGAGGTTTGTTTTCATTTTTGTTTTTGTTTTCGTGTGTTTTTGAGTAACTCTGAGGGGAATCCCCATCTACAAGACATGCATAAATTTATCTGTGCAATCCAATCAGTATTCCCAAGTCGTAGTCTAGGCAAATTGGAATAGGATATAGTTATACACAGTAATTTTAAAATCTTTTCCAGTTGTCTGCTTCCTTCCTATAAAGAGCTTCTTACCCTCACCAATGATTATAGCTGTCTCCCTATTACCCTCTAGGGCCACTTGTCAAAAACTGTCCTATCTGAGCACTAGTCCCTGGTAGGTGAGTTTTGAAATATCAATGGATCTTAGTCTTACCTAATCAAGTTCCAATCCTGGCATACTCATATCTTGATGTGAAATAATAAGAAATATATATATTGGTCTCTGCTCCCAGCTCCTGACACAGAACTCCTAAAACTCTTGTTAAATAGGGGTACCATGAGAATCTTTTGTTCTAACTTACAGTTCCTGACGCGGAGCTCCTAAAATGCTTGTAATTTCCTAAGTTACAGAAGAACTAGGAGCATCTCTTGTTCTAATATTTGGTCTTTGACTCTGGATCCTGACACAAATCTCCAAAATCTCTTGCAATTTCCTGTGTGATAGGAGTGTCTTTTGTTCTAATTAGGTGACCCTTGGTGGGTTGGTTGCCAGAAAGTCCAAGTCATGATTAGAAACTTGGAATTTTCAGCCTTACCTCTCATTCTCCAGAGAGGGGAGAAGGGCTGGAAATGGAGTTAATGATTCGTTATGCCTACATGATGAAGCCTCCATAAAAATCCCTAAAATACATCCATGTACTGGAAGGGTAGCACACCTCAACTCCA
This sequence comes from Globicephala melas, assembly GCF_963455315.2. Taxonomy (NCBI): domain Eukaryota; kingdom Metazoa; phylum Chordata; class Mammalia; order Artiodactyla; family Delphinidae; genus Globicephala; species Globicephala melas. The sequence goes on from NC_083318.1 coordinate 83,377,893, forward strand.
CAGGATAGAAGCTCCTGTACTTGGGACCCATATAGACCTGGTCCTCCATCTGTCTGTCTATCTGTATCCTTTATCAAATCTTTTATTATATAATCAACTGGTAGTTGTAAGTAGATGTTTCCCAGAGTTCTGTGAGCTGTTTTAGCAAATAATCAAATCCAAGGAGGGGGATCATGGGAACCTTTGATCTGTAGCCAAGTCAGAGAGAAGCTGTGGGTAACCTGGGGATCTATTAGTTGTGACTTGCATCTGAAGTAAGGGACAGTCTGGGACTGAGCCCTTAACCTGTAGGGTCTGTGCTAACTCTATTTAGTGTCAGACCGAATTACAGGACACCCACGTGATTTCACAGGGAATTGCTTTGTGTGGAAAATATAACCCCAGACATCTAGTATCAGAAGTCTCGTGATTGTGGTAGCAGTGTGAAAGTAAAGGAGAAACACACAACAGGACTTTGCCTTTCTAACACACTTGCTTTCTCCTTCTATTACCTGTTTCAAGCCTGAATAGTCCTATTGTAATATTCATCCTAAAAGTAAGAATCCTGGGACTCGGAGACAGGGAACTGCTTTCGCAAGGTGGCACTCATAACAAGTTGTGGAGGTAAGATGTGGGCACCAGTTACTGCACTGTAGTGTACTGGAAGCACAACTTCTTCTTCCATGTCTTCCAGCTCCTTTCATTTCTACCTCTCCCCCATGCTCAGCTCCCCCTTCCCTCTGTTGAAAATTTAAATACATTTGCATGGGGAACCCTGTTATGAACACTTCTTTCTTCCTTCACTAATAGCTAGTTACCAGCTTTAAAAAGTCTGATAAATTTATTCACAATAAATTACATACAACTAAATTGCCTTTATCTGAGTCTAGCTCTTATTGTAGCAAAATATACCTCATTTTGTTTTAAAGTATTAAAACGTGTGTGCTGTAAAAATACTCAATGATCCAAATTCTACTACATTATTCAAATGCATGTATAAAATAGAGATTAGATCATATAAGTGACTGAGGTAAACTAAATAAATCATACATATTCACAGATTTCTAAAATAAAAACTAACCCCCAAATTCTACAAATCTAAGTGTTCTATGTGCAGTCATCCTTTTTTCTTAAGGACAAAGTCACAAAAATACACAAACAAACAAATTCACTTCAACTTACTCTGAAGACAACTATTAAGATCTAGGAATATCAAACTACATGAAAGTGATACTGACCAGGACCCTGTGGGGCTCCTGGGCACAAAAGCCTTTCTGTGTTCCCCATTTCTTCATTGTATGAAATAGGCTTTATTCAGCCTCCATGGCCTTCCCTGAGTTCCAATGGGCAGGTTCAGATATTGATAGATGCTAATTAGGGAAGGGGAGGGTATGCGGAGACAAGTGAGGAACAGTCAAGAAACAGTAGTGCAGCCTTGGAGCAGAGTCCTGGTTCCCCCTCAAGGGATATATATAACAATATCTTCGAGCTGTTTTGCAGATACTGAAGCCCCCGCCAGGTGGGAGAAGTTAACTGTATGCTGCCCACAAGCATGTAGCTCCCAGACCAGTTGGAACCTGAAGGATGATGGTGCTAGCTCCCACAGCTCCCACTTACATCACCGCCAACCAATCAAAAGAATGTCCACCAGCTGACCACACCCTCTTGGAACCATTAATGTAAAACTCCTCACTACCCCCTCCAGGTCAGGACACACAGTTTTGAGGGCATTAGCCTGCTGTGGCCCCCTTTGCCTCGCAAAGCAATAAAGCTATTCTTTTCTACTTCACCCCAAACTCTTTCTCTGAGTTTTAATTCTGTGTTGGGGTACAGAGGCCAGATTCGGCTTCAAAAGCAGAAAGAAAACTTGTGGCAAGTTATCTTAGACTACTCTTCAGTTGGTTTATTCCCCAAGCTATACTTTAACGATGATTCACTGTACTTCTTTTAATCATTCTAATGGGCCAGAGAGATCATTAAAAAACAAGCTCTTCTTTCATGAATGCCACAGGTAAAAGGACTGATACAACTAGCAAACGTTATTCAACATGTTAGATTCAGTTTACTTATGCCAGTATATATTTGGGAACGCAAAATTAATTTCACCAAATACTAACCACCTTTTATAAGCTTTTTTGCTACAGTAAACACAATCATTCTCATTATCTGCAAGCATTTACTAAGAATTGATGTGCTATGTTTTAAGAATAAGAAATTATATATAAAAAATGCTTTCTACTCACATTATATAATGATTCTAAACCTGGCTACAGACTAGAGTCAACTGGGGAGTTTTGGAAAAAGAACAAAAAAACCCACAATGCCCAGGCCTCAGCCCAGAACAATAAAATTAGAACACCTTGCCTGTGGGACACAAGCATTATTATTTTTCAAAAGCTGTTAGTTGATTTTGTCCATGTTGACAACAACTGATCCTATAGGTACTCAATAAACACTTGTATTGAATGATGTGTCTTATAATAGTCTTAGGGGAGTTTACTTAATGAATACAAAGGAAAAGGTTTGTAGTTAGCATATTAATGGTCTGCATGTTAATAAAAACTTCTAAAGTGCCAGAAGGTGCTTTAAAACAATTTGTTCTCTGGTAAGTACTTTAAATAATTCTCCTGCAATTTGTTTACAGTGTTAATTTACATTATCTACAAAGGAAGATTGGTTTGTTAAGTAACTGTAAATTCATCCTATCCTCTATCTTTTTAATTCACAATTTTTTCCCCCATATAACATTTAACTTTACAGGTTTCTTTCAGTTGCAAGTTCTATGATTAATGACAGATTTTTGTACTTCTATATTTTAATACTAGCTACTTGGATTCTTTAGGAGTCATAATATCTCAAATAAAATAACAAAACAGTAAAACTATTCTTTATTCAGTGTCCTCATTTTGCCCTTCTGAGCTACTGGACCACAGACTTAAAGTTACGTGAAAGTAAAGCTCAGTTTTCTCGAGGCTTTTCTGCCTCATGGAGCTCAATATCAAAAAAACAAACAATCCAGTTAAAAAATGGGTGGAAGACCTAAATAGACATTTCACCAAGGAAGACATACAGATGGCCAAGAGGCACATGAAAAGATGCTCAACATCACTAATTATTAGAAAAATGCAAATCAAAACTAAAATGATGTATCAGCTCATGCTGGTCAGAATGGCCATTATCAAAAAATCTACAAACAATAAATGCTGGAGAGGGTGTGGTGAAAAGGGAACCCTCCTGCCCTGTTGGTGGGAATGTAAATTGATACAACCACTCCGGAAAACAGAATGAAGGTTCCTTAAAAAACTAAAAATAGAACTACCATATGACCCAGCCATCCCACTGGGCATATACCCTGAGAAAACCAGAATTCAAAGAGACATGTACCATAATATTCATTGCAGCACTATTTACAATAGTCAGAACATGGAACCCACCTAAATGTCCATCGACAGATGAATGGATAAAGATGTGGCACATATATACAATGGAATATTAACCATAAAAAGAAATGAAATTGAGTTATTTGTAGTGAGGTGGATGGACCTAGATTTTGTCATACAGAGTGAAGTAAGTCAGAAAGAGAAAAACAAATATCACATGCTAATGCATATAAATGGAATCTAAAAAAAAAAAAAAATTGGTACCGATGATCCTAGTTGCAGGGCAGGAATAAAGCGGTAGACATAGGAAATGGACTTGAGGACATGGGGTGGGAGGGCGAAGCTGGGCCGAAGTGAGAGTAGCATCGACATATATACACTACCAAATGTAAAATAGTTGGCTGGTGGGAAGCAGCAGCATAGCACAGGGAGATCACCTCGGTGCTTTGCGGTGACCTGGAGTGGTGGGATAGAGAGGATGGGAGGGATGTTCAAGAGGGAGGGGATATGGGGACACATGTATGCATATGGCTGATTCGCTTTGCTGTGCACCAGAAACTAACACAGTATTGTGAAGCAATTATACTCCAATAAAGACCTATTAAAAAAAAAAAGCCTTGCACTACTATTTACTGAAATGTATGAAGTGAGAGTATGAATATACAAATGGGCAATGATCAAACCAAGTAGAAAAATAGAACTCTGACTCCAAGTCTGCAGCAACCAGTCCAGGAAGGCAAACTACAACCTCTGTAGTAATTGTCTCAAATGGTCAGAACTTTATCAATAAATTTCCCTAATTTTTGTCTGTACTTCCAACTTAGGACCAACTAGAGGAAGCCTAATCAATCACATAGGATGCCCCACTTCTGGTTAGCTCACCTCCAACTACCCCAGGCCAATAACCTCCAATCAGGGCATACCTGAAGCCTTCCTTTTTTTCATTATAAAGCTTTTACACTCCTCTGCCTGCCTTTGGGTCTCTGCCAAATTCAGGTGATGGTGGCTGATTCCCTTGCTATAGCAAGCTCTTAATAAATAGCCTTTGCTTGTTTTAATTTGGGTGTCTTTTTGTTTATTTCCACAGAAGAGATCACCTTTACTAGTTCAATAAAGGGAAATTACATAGATTCATTTTTGCAGTCAACCACTATCTTTGTTCTGTTCTGGCACAATAATAGTGTTAATATACAAAGTACTGAATTATGTGTTTCTCCTGCAGTAATGACACCTCCACCGAGCAAACATCAATTTCCTCCATTTCTAGAAGCCGAAAGTGACTACAAGCTCCTTCCTCTGAACTTCTCCTTCCCAGTCATTTCACAGCTGAATCAGTCTATCTGCAATGCTTCTTCGAGAGGAGCATACGACTAACTTGATTGTGCTTATCTATCCTTATCTATTTTAGGTTTTAATTTATTTTGAGAGGAGTAAAAAGGAAAAAGCAGGAGAAAATAAAGTTGTAAAAAAAGTGATGCTAATTTTGCCAGCTTAAAAAAAATAGAATATTTACACACAGTTCTGATAGTAACATTTGTTTCACACATTCCTTTGTCTTAATGGAAGTGTAATATTAATTAAAAATATGAGTGGGTCAAAAAAAGGGAAGAGATTATGCAAAGAAATAAGCCAAATATTTAAGTTCTGATTTATTTAGCTCCCTCCATTGTGGCTGTTAAATATTTTTCCAAAGTTGAATCACATCTATCAGCATTAAACTTATAAGGTAGAGAAACCAGGACTAATGTTTTAATTTAATTACATAACTCACAAAAAATTAAAGTAACTGGGGAAGTACACTGAAATTATTAAAACAGAAGGAATGTGTATATTTTGTGATAAGCAAATTATGAGAATTGAATTAATTACGAGAATGATTTAAAAGAAAGCTAAAGGTTCATTTTCATATCGAACTATTCAAATTCCATGTAAATATATTTTGTTTTCTATTAGTATTGGTCAGGAGTACCAAAATCATATATTATGGTAGTTGTGTTTAAAATTAAATACAAGGGTGATAAATGTTAACTATTTTAATACATTATGCACATATTCAATATGTAACATAACAGTGGTTAATTATGATTAAAATTGCTTTATATGCATGCAATGGTGTATACATGTGTATATATGTGTGTGTGTATATATACACGCAAAAGTACTTATGTCAAATATTTATAATTGTGACCATATGTGATTTCCCAATATGAATTTGCCTGAACAAACATTGAAAAATATGGTTAAATTATAATACTTAAACTAATATGATCCTGGCATCAGCTAGAAGAATAGCTTTGATAGCCCACAGGCAGTATAGATAAAAGAATTCCTACATAGACACTTATTTAGTATATGCTACATGTAGAGACCTATAACAGTATCAGGAGAGGGTGATAAACAGTGCTGGTACTTACATAAATCTATAGAAAATATCAATTTAGAACCCCAACCCCATAAAATTAACATTTTTTGTATCCCATGTAAAATAAATATTATTGAAAAGCAAAAAAATCTTGCTACTTCTAATGATATATTTTCACTATATGAAAAGCTAAGATCCCACTAGCATAAATGGGTAAAGAGCATGTACACCTAATTTACAAAATAGGTAATAAAATAGCTAATGACTATATACTCATTGCAAATATATTAATGATCCTATTAAATCTCAAAAATATAAAGAAATTCAATTAAAAACACAGAACTATTTTTTTCCTATTAAATTAGCAGAGATTGACTAGTTTGTGAACCACCAGGCAATTTCATTCACTGTTGGGGGGTATAGTAATTGGTACTATGATTTAGGAGGGCCATTTGTCAATATGTATCAACAGCCTTTAAAATATTCATATTCATTGACCCTTACTTTGAATTATACAAATGTGTTCTAAGAACATTAGAGATAAAAAATAACAACCCCCTTCCCCTAAACCAACACAATAAAAGAAAACAAATGAACAAAACAAAAGGAAAAACATACGGGAAAAGTTAGATATCAAAGTAGCAATAAATTTTTGCTTTTAAAATATTTCCAATTACGGAGGAAATTTTTGTATTATAATGTTAATCAAAGAAAAACAGAAAACAAAACTATATTAGTTGAACTCAAATATATATATAAAATATTTTAAATATATATGGCAAAATATTAATATTGATTACCTCTGGTAGATATTTATGACTAATTTTTTTTCTACATTTTGTCTTGAATGTTCTATATAATTTTTATCATAAAATTTAAATATGCATACATAAATGAAATAGCAGCTAGTAAGAAATTAGGACAATAACTGTAACCGTGCCAACTATGTAATATTCAATGTAAAAAATCAACTGAAATGTATAGGAAAGGCAGACAGCAAGAGGTCTTGATAAAGTCAAAAAATCAGGATGTTCATCTAAGGAAATGGCCATTAATGTAATCTCTGGAGATATTTTAGGATATAGCTGAAATAGTTCAGCAAGTTGAATATTTGAGGTCTAAGGAGACAAAATGCAGTGTGTGGAAAGATAGAAGCAGGATTGAGAGTGAGTTTCACTTTAGGACATATTGTACTGAGATGACCCCCAGTAGACTTCCAAGCTAGGTTATTTAAGAGTCCTCTTAGAGTGAGGGGGGTTTCAAAGAGTTGGAGATGCAAGAGCAGGATTCAGTCACCCTGGCTTTGGGGAAATGATAAGAACCAATAGGCCAAACTGCATCGGCTCCAACCAGATATTTGAGATGTACAGAAGGACGTCCTATTTCCATTTCCTGCATGAAGATTTAGAAGCCTCAGGGCTTGGGTAGAAAGATACTGGGTGGTAAAATAGACATCAACTTGGAATTCAAAATAGCTATTTCCCTTTTGGGGCTGGTGAGCGACAGTACACACTAGCACAGGTTTGGAATGATTAATTACAAATCTTTAGGACTCCAGGAAAGGCCCAGTTTGTCCTGTCCCTTTACATTCCAAATGACTAGAGAAGAGGTGAATCTAGAAGAGTACATTTGTACATTTGAAACAGCTAGAATAACAGGAGGTCAGAGAGAGTCAGATATCAACATCAAAATAAATAAAGAGGTCCTTATGTATTAGAAAACATACAAAGTCATGCTAATATAGAATTCTGATTCATCATATATTTGTCTCATGAAACTGTGTATATAAACAATGCTCAATATCACTTATCATGTAAATATTGAATTCATGCTGATTTGATGATAACAGATTTTATATCATCTTTGGCATGATGAGATAGAAGTTAGTCATTTGGGTAGCTAAATTTCATCTTAAAGTTTTTTGAGGAGGATTGGACCTATAGATTGACATTTTCCTGATAATTTTACTTGTAACAAATAAAGAAAATCAGAATAATTCTACAAATTTAGTATCTACTGATTAAATACTTATGCTGAACTTAGTATCCTTAAAATGTAGCACTGTGTTGCTGGCACGTATGGAGATCTCACAAACAACTTCATCAGTGAGGATTGGTGGTAAATTCCAGTATATCTAGGAAAAATTAATATTAACATAGAAAATGTTTCACTTAATCTTATATTCTTACTTTTTTTTTTTTTTTTTTTTTTTGGTACGCGGGCCTCTCACTGTTGTGGCCTCTCCCATTGCAGAGCACAGGCTCCGGACGCGCAGGCTCAGCGGCCATGGCTCACGGGCCCAGCTGCTCCGCAGCATGTGGGATCTTCCATGACCGGGGCACGAACCTGTGTCCCATGCATCGGCAGGCGGACTCTCAACCACTGTGCCACCAGGGAAGCCCGGTAGAGTTTTTTTTAAATGTTGGCAAATGTGTACATCATCAATGAATAGAATCAGTTCAAACCAATGTCTATTAAATTTGCTTCAGGAAAATCAAATGAAATAGGCATAGGAATGTGAAAGCAGCACTAGGATTTCTCAATATCAGAAGCATGGAGGGCTCTTGGAGGTGGAGAAGCAGTGTTTGTGAGATACATGAGAATATTTGAATCCTATGGAATATTTAGTCTGGAGGGACCCTGAAAAGGAGTTATGCAGTTGGTCTAAGAAGGGCCTAAGAAAATCTAAGAAACAAAGAAGCTTTCCTCCACTAATCACCACACAGAGGTCTCAACTTGCCAACTTGATATTTTGCTACTCAGGATGAAAGTGGTAGTGTGGAGAGGAAGCAAAAACAAAAACAAAAGCACCTACGATAAGCTCCCAAGCTTCTGTCTTGCCTTTCAATTGACCCTGAATCAAGAGAACTCATGACCGTCAAGGAGATAAGCAAACCAGTGCCAGACCACAAGAACAGGATGATAAGTCTTTATAGATAACAATTAAAAACATATAATTAAACATAAAATAATAATTAAAACTCACTAACATCATTACCCGCAATACTGATGGCTCAAGAGAGTGGACAATGCCTGTAGACTATTGATGGCAAATGTGTGCCAAAGATCTGATACAGAAAAGTATGTCATTTTTCTGTGAGATTAGAAAGTCAGGGGAGTAAGAAAGAAGAAAGAAGCAATGGGTGAGAGATAGTAAAAGAATTTGGTAAGCAAGATAATTGGGATATAGTATGTTTTGTAGCACTATAGCTATCACAGCCATCAGACAGATCTCAAGTCAATACTTCCACATGGTATAATAAAGAGTTCAGCTGTTTGAGTCCGAGTTGCTAATCCATTAGAGACATTTATTTCTTTCCAGGTTCATGCAAGTTTAAAAAAAAGAGCACAGGTCTTGAAAACTGTGGCTTTTACCTGGTGTTTAAAATCATTTGGAACATTTTATTGTTCATTTGCTTCATTTCTCAGCAATAATTACATTCCTAGACATGCCTCAGGAAACTGACTGATTTTTTGTTGAATAGATGGTCCACGTTTTGGCATAGGGCAGTGCTATTGATCTTCTCTGTAGAGCTGGCTATCAGGCTCCTATGAAAGCCTGTGCTATCGTGGGCTCTGAGAGACATGGTAAGGTTCCCAGAAACTAGCAGAGTTTCCTGCCAGAGGCCAGCATCTACTGGCATGCCAACATGCTCTCTCTTTCAGGTGGGGATCATATTCTAAAAGAAATGGAGCTTCAGGCAAATGGAGCTTCAAATAAAAAGTGTATTCAGCTCTTGTGGTTAGGCTTTTGACCTGTCCTGTGTTTCACAGTACTTAAAATCTGAAAGTCTCCAGATTCTTTGCTAAAATAATTTTCTTCTTTGCAAAACAATGACATTAACTTGCTTCTAGTACCATAAATAGAGTTTTTCCTTCCAAATGTTTGCCTCAATATAACTTCCTGAGAATTGCAGTGATGTTTACATGTTTGATCTGTGAGAAGTCGCAGGTGGGATGTTCAATAATGTTGAGCAATTGAGCCAGTAACCCTCTTGGGTTCAGTTTCCTAGGACGATTTATTTCCCACAGTGGGCAATTAGTTGTTGCTATGCCCCTAGTCTTTCTGGCACTGCTCTGCCCTGATCCCCATTTGTATGTTATTAATAAATTATCATCTGCTCTCTAATTATCTTTGATTCAGATTCTGAAGAAAAAAGCACGTAATCATGAGAAAATAGAAGGGATAACTCTCAGATATTAAATCAATATACATGCCTGGATTTATTACAGTTTTATAAAATCACATCTATTGCTAATCATTAAACCACTGAGATTTGTTTTTAATGAGCTTTTTTCTAAAATCAGCGATTGCATGTGTGATTACAAATATTTGTCTATCATTATTTTAAAATAAAGTAGTATTTGATTAAAATATTTTAATGTAATACTTATCCTTATCAAAACTTATCAAGTCTGAAAGTACATAATCCTAGTTGTTAAAGGTGCCAAATATATCAACTATCCATGCTGACCATAACTTGAAAAGATTGAGAGGGAAATACAGTTACATTAATGTACATTATCATTTATAAAAGTGAATACTGATTGATATCACCACGTGCATCACCACACTGGCATTAGGATGCCCAGATGTCAAATAAATAATATAAGCTAGTGAAGATTTCTTATCTCCTATACAATACTTCTTTGATATCATTGCATTTATTTTGCTGATGGCACAAGAAGTTCCATTTTTCAGGAAGAAAGCACATTTATGGGTTAGGTATTTTATTGTGCTTATGTCAGAGTTACTAACATTTTTCATTTTCCAAACTATCAACATTAATGGGAAAAATGAGACAAAGCACTTCAAATAGAGATTGATGCTCAATTTATCTTTAATTCAATAATTTATGAGGTATTCATTCAATTAGGTTATGTGGGAGAGCCACAGAAGTCTTCATCCTCTATATACTTACTGGAGGGCAGAAAAGAAAACATATTTACTATAATTTGTGGTTTGAAAGTGTTACATTCCATGAGAAACACTGGTATATTGTTCTGAGACTTAAGTGGAAGGGGAGAATACTTCAGCTAAAGGAACTGAGTATGTTTTTATGATAGAACAGTTGATGTGAGTTTTGACATGTGGGTGAGGTTTAAATATTGAGAGATGAAATAGAGGATATGAAAAAAGAAACCACGCTCACGTGGTTTCTCTTCTTTCTTCATTCTTAGTTCATGTGCGTTGTCTGAGACTGACCCTACTTCAGGTTCAGGCATGAACTGTAACTGTACTGCCATGCAGTATACATTCCCCATACTCTTCTTAGTTAAGGTCTCAGTGCTACTGATTGGTTTACTCTGTGGGGCTGTGTATTAGGTTCCTGTCAGAGCATGTGCCACCTGTGAGAGTGAAGGGTCAAAAGCTCTAAAGCAGGGGCTGGATTCAAGTTGGTGACCATTTCTGCTTCTGCTTCAACAATTGTGTGGTCTCCTGCTACTTTATGGACCACTCCTTCTCAGTCTCCTTTGGCTGGATCTTCCTCCTTCACTCTATCTCTCAATACATGTCCGAGCCCCAGGGCTCTACCCAAATAGCTTTATTTTGATCAGTGCCTTTAAATACCATATTTGTGCCAGAGCTTTCTTGAATCATGTGTCTCCAGTTGCATAGCAGAGAATATTTTACCATTTGGATCTATTAAGTGCCTGTACTTTGGATTTTTTAAAAATCTCTGGAACTTTTCATCTATATGATCTACAATTATCTTTTGGATAAAACCACTTTGAATTTGTCTTCTGTCATATGCAACCAAAGGAATCCAGGTCAAAAACACATAGTGATAATGCTGGAAAGCTAGTTCGAAGCATGTTTTCAATAGTCTCCAACTCCAGCTTCACTCTTCCAGTCATCCAGTCATTGGACATTTATTGAGAAACTACACTAGAATCTGTGTTCAACATGAATACATATCTATCAGGGGAGACACATATAAAATGATGAACTAAAATCATTTCAATTGGGAAAAACAATTTTTGAGGGAAAACAAAAGTGATATTAACTAGCTTTCACAAAATCAGGAATGGTCATGGGGTTGGTGACATTTGATATATGTGATTCTAGAATCGATATAGTTTACCAGGTATAATTGCCAAGTGTAGAATAGAGGGAAAAGTCACTATAACCTAATGTATTCCTTAATTTACTTTAGTGTTAAGATATCACTGACTTTAATTTCTAAGAGTTATTTTATTCATAGCAGTTTGGAAGGTTCTTAAATGTTAATACTATTATCTTTAGTAGTAAATATTCAGTGGCTTTACATATAAGAGATCAGAATTTCACCAAAATCATATAGTTGAATGATATAAGTCATGGGGAAGTTATACAGTGAAGAGCAAATGCCTTAAAGTTAGAGCTGTGCTCAAGACCCAGGCCCTCACTAACTGACTATATAATATAATCTATGTTCTAGACAGTGTTCTAAGGGGCAGGAACCCACAGATAAAAATCCCTATCATTTTAGAGCTTATAATCTAGTATGGGAGACAGACAAAAAATCACCAGAAGAAATACATATATTGGGTGGGCCAAAAAGTGCCTTTGGTTTTTTAAGCAAAAATAAAAGACACATTTATCACTTTCTCCAAGAACTTTATTGAACACTGTATTCAGCCTTTTGTTCCACTACCTTCTGCCATTTTTCAGGCAACTTCATAATTCCATCTTCCCAAAACTTTTTATCTTTTTGAGCAAAGAACTGTTCCAGGTGCCTTTTAGAGTCTTCCAGGGAATTAAATTTTTTTCTATTAAGAGAATTTTGTAAAGACTGAAATAAGTGGAAATCGGAAGGTGCAACGTCTGGTGAATATGGCAGATGAATCAGAACTTCCCAGCCAAGCTGTAACAGTTTTTGCCTGGTCATCAAGGAAATATGCGGTCTTGCCTTATCCTGATGGAAGATTATGCATTTTCTGTTGACTAATTCTGGACACTTTTCGTCAAGTTCCACTTTCAGTTGGTTTAATTGGGAGCAGTACTTGTTGGAATTAATTGTTTGGTTTTCTGGAAGGAGCTCATAATAAAGGACTCCCTTCCAATGTCATTATATACACAACATCACCTTCTTTGGATGAAGACCGGCCTTGGTCTCTGGTGTGGTTGGTGGTGGTTCATTTCACTTGCCCCATGATCTCGTCCCTCCATTCTACACTGCTGTACAGTATCCACTTTTCATCGCCTGTCACTATTTGTTTTAGAAACAGAATGTTTTCATTACATTTCAGTAGAGAGTCGCATATGGAAATATGGTCAAGAAGGTCTTTTTTGCTTAACCTATGTGGAACACAAACATCAAAGCAATTCATATAACCAAGATGGTGCAAATGATTTTCAGTGCTTGACTTGGATAGTTTGAGTATGTTGGCTATCTCCCTCATGGTATAACATTGATTGTTCCCAATGACTGTTTAGATGTGATCACTATTAACTTTAACTTGTCTACCCGACCGTGGAGCATCGTCCAGCGAGAAATCTCCAGAACAAAACTTTGCAAACCACTTTTGACACGTTCGATCAGTCACAGCACCTTCTCCATACACTGCACAAATCGTTTTGTGCATTTCAGTTGCGTTTTTACCTTTCTTGAAGTAATAAAGCATAATATGCCAAAAATGTTGCTTTTTTCTTCCATCTTCAATATTAAAATGGCTACACAAAAATTCACCAATTTTGATGTCTTTTTTTTTAATGCATGCTGATCTGACAGCTGTAACATACAATCTAACAAAATTGTTTTGAATGAACTTAAAGACAGCTAAGTGTTACTAGAGCCATCTTATGTGAAAAAAAACGAACGAACCTTTTGGCCCACCGAATATATTATAATATATATAAGATATACATATTATAATGGCAATGAGTGTTATAAGAGACAAGCCAGGGTAAGGGATACCTGATGTGCAGAGGAAGGAATAATGGGTCATCATTTTAGTCAGCTCAATTGAGAGAATTAGATTGAGCAAAGAAAGAAGGAGGAAACCATGTTGTTCTCTGGGTCAAAAGAGTTTTAGACAGGATGAAGAGCCAATGCAAAAGCCTTACAGCTGGACTATTTTTACAAGATTCAAGAAACATCAAGAAGATAACTTTTATGAAGTATAAATTGGATATAGAGCTGATACTGAGACATAGTGTTGTAAAATATTACATGTAAAGTCCTTGGAACAGTGCCTAGTAGTAGGTAGTATGTAATTCATGCTAAACAGTATTAAACTTATTATCATCAATATTATTATTGTGTTACTTCTGTTAGGCAAAGATGCTTCTCTGATGGTTTTAGAATGCTACATAGCCTTTAAAAATCATTCACTTTGGAAGCTATTATTCTTTGATATCAAATGTGGGCAGAGCTCTGGCATTTGTCTGAATTAAATAATTACATTCAAGATGCCTGTACAATTATTTTATTTGGCTCCAAATGAGCTTGAAGAAAAGTTTCTAAGTCCAGCATATTTTACTATCAAGCTATTGCTTTCCCTAATATAAGAACTGTGGCAGGCATTTAATAAGAAGTCGAATATTTCTTGAATTAATGAATCATACCATCATTTTGGTCCAAAAGAAAAAAAGTTATCATGAAGGAAATGATTCCAACTTAAACTCTTTTACTTAACCCCAGCTGTTGTAATTCTGTTTATGAAATTCTGTCCATTTATCAGACTACTAATTTAACTTGGAAACACTTTGAAAAAAGGACATTGCCTTTTTATTTTAAATGCCTGGGACTTTTCTTGGTGTTTTATGTGCAATAAATGCTCAATATATGTTTGTAATGGATAATTGGGAAGAGTGTGTCATTTACAACATGTTAGACTTTAAGAGACTTGAAAAAAATTACAAAAGGCTAAATTTTAATATTATTTTTAAGTAACAAAAAACCCCAAAAGCAGTGTTTTCATAAATCTATTTTTTCCCCTAAATTTCTGACATGGTCTGAGTAACATAAATTTGTACTTAGCCTCCAAGTACAGTATTAACTGATTTCTGAAGAATTTTTTCCTCAGGAAACAATTTGACATTTCAAATCGATTGAGTTTCAATTGTTTAATGAAAGACAAAGGGAAACAGGATTTAGCATGTCTAACCACAGTATTTGAACATGATCAGAACACGCAAGGGAAGATTTTTTGCCTAGAAAATAGTTAATCCTTTTTATAGGCATTAAACCACTCCTTAGACTAAATTTATCATATCAGGAACATCACAGAAATAAAGTCACATATTAATAGCCTTAGAATCATATCCAAGACTAAGCATCTTGAAAGATTCCTTCTGCCCCTTCAGGAGCTATAAGTTTTTTGGGGTTTGTTTTCCAATTTTAAAATTGGCAAACGCTTTACCTTTTTTGTGTTTATATGAAAGATAAGTACACATAAGTGTGGGCTTGCATGTGTGTAACATGTGTGTATCTTTAACCTCTCAGTGTACATGTGGAATTAATTGAAATAAAAAAGCAAAGCTCTGAAATTTTCTTAAGATTTAATTAAGTTCATAAGTAATAAAAGAGACAAAGTATTAAAATATATTCTTTTATCCCAGAGTGTCTATATTGAGCAAGTTTCAAAGAAATAGTTTCTGTACACTGAAAGATGTTTTCCTATACAACTAAATCCTGTTAATTTAAGCTTTATATCAGACTAAGAAAGTGTCCAGTAGTCAATTTTCAGAATGAGGTCCCAAGTTTAAGATAGGGACACAGAAAAAAAGTCAATCTAATAGTATCAATGATTGTCTTCAAAGGAAAGAAAAAGAGAAGGTCAAAGTAGAAGACTTTCTCAAACATGTAACTAAAAGAGTGTGGAGATGACATCATTGGTTGAAAGTCTGATTAAACAATTTATATCTATAAAATCGTATATATAAGAGACAACCTCACAAAATTAGGTTATAATAAGAAAGTTATCAATGTGCAGTGTCATTACTGATGAAAAATTAAAAAACAATTACAAAAATACAAAAAACAATTACAACACGCTGTGCATATTAGGAGGTTTAATTTATATTCAGCCCAGGGTAATTAGCTCATAGTTTGCTGAGAACAAGTCAATTATTTTGTAGTCCCATGAAAACACCATTTACAAGTAATAGAAAAGAAAGTAAAAAGGATAGTCTGAAACCTGCAGAAAATGCTCTACGGAATATTTAGCACCTTTAAACAAGATGGTCACATGATTTCCAAAACTGATAGAATCCTAAGATGTTACAATTCTTTGTCATTTTTTAAATAGAACTTTCTCCCTTCAGGATCAATCCTTGTCTATTTTATTTTAACTGTGTCTAGGTAAGAAGACTCCAAGAGGTTTCTGCATAATCAATTTTAGCCTAAAAAGATTAGAAAGTCTCTATATTTAATTTATTTTTCATTTTCAATGTATTTTAGAATAAAAAAGTTTATTGCTTTCTTTGAAATAGATTATTCTTATAGTATTCAATGTGTTATATTCCTGATTTTTTTCCTTTGGTCTGAATAAAAATTCAAATTGCCAGTGAATACGTACTTTCAATACATAGCTGCTTCTGAGCCCAAATGATGATATAAATTGTCAATGAATATTACATACAGAGGATAGTAATATATTTGCAATATATCAGAATTAAGTCTATATCACCACTGAGTTAAATTATTTGTAATTAAAAGACATTTTACGTAAGAGCAAATATCTGGTTTATAACATATTCAAGAGGTTAAAAGGTGATATAAGAGAGTAAGTTCAAAGTGAGAGTGGAGTCTAAGTGTTATTATGTTTTTGTGTGTTTATCAATCATATTTTAGCACAGTGAAGAGGGAGAAGTATATATAATTCAGTGTCCTTAGAACATTCCCAGAAAAGCCTTTTTTTTCAATAATTTGCTATTGCTTAAAGATAACTCCCAAATTTGTGTTAGGCTTTGTTCACATCTCTTCATTTAGTTTTTCTTTTATTTGACAAAACTTTACTTAGTTAATCAGTATACTCTATGTACTAAGAGGTAGGTTCAATTTTCTTAGTCCCAACAAAAATTGCGAAGTTCATTGCCTTGAATGAAATAGGAAAAGCCTTTCTAGAATCATATCATTTAGCTTTTGAATAAGTATGTTTATATAATACAAACATAAAATAACCTGTTTATGAAAAGTAAAATAAAATGGCCAAATATATTTCTTTTTTTTCTTTTGATTGCCAGTTAACTTTATTTATTTATTGGGAATATACATATCAAGTATATAAAAAGGGGTTTAACAAGCAATTACAAAGGAAATACTTTGTACAACTACCACCCAAATCAATAACCCCCAAAACCCCAAATATGCACACCCCATTTACAACTTCACCGTCATCTTTGCCTGTAGGCAGCATCTAGTTGGGTTTTGCCTTTTTATTTAAACTGACAGTCTCTTTTTAATTGGTATATTTAGATTATTCACATTTAATGTGATTATTGATTGGATTAAAATCTACCACTTGGCCAGCTCTTTTCTATTTGGTCCAAACTTTTCTTTGTTTGGCCAAATATATTTCTATCATAAGACAAATGACCTTGAAATTCAAGAATGTGCATTCAACAAAATGAAGTAAAAGTTTGGTGCAAAGAATTTGCTGGTAAAAAAAATATAAATCTCAAATTGATTTTTAGTAAAGTGTATTTTCCTTTAAATTGCAAATTCCTAGTCTCAGCATCACAGTCTTTGTAATTAAGAAAAAAAATTAAAGTGAATAAGCAATGCACAATTTGTAAGGTATTGCTATTTTTAAAAAGTAATATACTTCCGTAAGACAGTAGATCCAAAATTATCTTACCATGTCTTGGGTTTAGTTATGCTGAAAATTAAGCTTTGCCTTTTGGGTATAGATGTCATTTTTATTTAACTGAGAAATACACTAAACATTTCTATATACTAAAATTTAGTTATTCTTCTATGGTATTTTCAGATAGATATGGAATTCATGTGTGTGTGTGTGTGTCTGTGTGTGTGTGTGTGTGTGTATGTGTGTGCTAAAGCTATACTCTTCTTCAGCTACCAAATAGTAGGTAGATTGAACCTTCTCTCACTTTGTCTAATGCTGCAGGTGTAACGAAGTGAATTGCTTTTAAGTCAATTTTGTATGTATTAGGGAAAAAATGGGGGGGGGCAGGGGCTGATTCATATATAGGTAAGCGAGAATCCTTAGCTGAATGTCATCAGTAAATTCACATTAACAATACTTAGGTTAAACAGATAAAGTGTGCTAAGTCTACAATAAAATACTTCCTATACTTTATTTGTTCTTTAATAAACCTTCAAACACAAATTTATTGGCCTTTAGACATCTGCTCTTTCCTCCATTTTTATTCAGTGGACCCAACAAATAATATCTTCTTATAATCCCCATGTCCCTAAATATAACTAACACTTCCAGATTTATTGGAAAGGAAGAGGCCAACCATTTCTCAGAAGTAAATAATGATATTACAAACCAGCTTTGCAAATGTATCATAGTTATCCACCCTTCTGGGGTAGAAAAGATACATTACCTCGTGGTAGTTTTCTTAGTAGTTACAATTCACTCAATTCAATTATTTTACTTGATCGAAACCTGAGCAAAGTTTTTATGACAAGACTGGTGGAATTAGCTTATCTTCCAGAAAGCAGGGACAATGGTAGATCATTCTCCCTAAGTGACTTCAGATCAGTGGGGCACGAGCTAGCCAGCCTCTGACTGGGGAGGGCTGGCTGTCCTCAACAGAGCACAAACTGTTTCCCAGTTTGTGGGAAGAATTTAGAATTTAGCAATTCTAAAAATGTGTCACTGCTATTCTAACATTAAAAGTAAGCAATGATTTCTTAGGAAAACTTTCAACACTCAAATGACCAAGAACTAGAAGAAAGGGAATTTTCAGAAAAGAGAAAGGATGTTCAAAGGAAGTAACAGTGTTTTATTAAAATAAAATGTCACTACTGTAATTTAAGGATGTAGTCATAAATCTTTTCAGAATACAATATGCAGTATATTGAAAATGTCTAATTCTATATATTTATGAGTTGAATAGGTGCTGAAGAGTCAAAAGTAAATGAGTAAAACAGTACAAAATCAATATGAATATTGATTTCATGACTTTTTTTGGACCTTATAGTATATTTTTGTATATTTGTGCAGGTTTAAATATCTTCATGAAGATTTTCATGAGATTTTCTATAATAGTCTAACACCAAAACATTTTCAAATTGACAGCTCTCATTACAGAATATCCCTTCTAATAGTGGCCTGGATGAAAAATGAAAATACATTTGTTGTAGGAGTAGAACACACTCATGCTCTTATTTGTTTATTTTTTTAGGAAGGTTTATTATGCTCAGCTCAATGTCAGGAGATACCTTCTACATAAGCTGTTGCTGGGGCTCTACCTCTTTTATTTTTGTTCAAAATGAAAAATGTAGATAGATAATACACATATTAATGTATCTATTGATATAACATTCAATAAAATTCACTTTAAATCAGTATACACTATGATTGATGTATTCAGGTTGAAATCATTCAGAAGCTGAAAATAAATGCAACCATAAAAAAAGGGTGGTTATTTGTCAAAATGCTTGTTTGCGGGTGTGTCTGCTTTGTATCCATCACCCTGTTAGGTAGAACTCTGGCTAACTAGAATTATTAGTTTTATTCTTCTAAAATATCAGACACAGACACAGGCCTTCCCAAACACTAAAATTGAAGCTTTTGAGAGGATATGTCAATACTTTTGAGAGGAAAAATAAAATTCACGTTAAAATAAACTATATCAGAAAAAGATATGGTTATATTAACGACATAATAAATAATAACAAGTTAATACTATTCTGTGTAGAGAGTATACCTGGAAAAGAGGAATTGTGCGCTTAAAAGTTAGCACTAACATGGACAAGGTAAAGCTTGAGAAATACATCCTACATACAGGTTATCTACTGATATATTGCTCGCCTCATTTGTTTCAGAATGTGCTTAATAGCCAAATGGTCAGATCAAGGTAAGGAAGAGATCAGCTGCAAAAGTTCAGAAGCACAGCTTCCTGTCTTACCTTCCACTGAGGAGGAAGCCAATAACCACTGCCAACAAAATGACTCCCACTGTCACAGACACAGCAATTATAGGAATCTGGCTTTGATCGCTGGATGCTGCAACTGCTGATAGGAGACAGAGAAAATGTAGCCTGTGGTTACAGGGATCATATGCATTCAAATAAGAGCTGCTTAATAGTCAGTAACTAATGCAAGGTTTAAGCAATTCACCCACACTTGGCTGAGATTTCCCCTTAATATCTCTTCTCAATGGTGTGTAATTGAAAAGACATCTTTAGGAGAAAATATTTATTCTCCAAATGGAAATTTGAAAGAACCACTAAGTCACGGATTATTTCCTTATCATAGAAAAGAATGTCATTGTTTGTATAGTATTAATTTAGCAATCTTAGGTTTGCAAGACAAAATGGAATTTTGTTTTTGATTTCAAACACCTCCTAAATAGGAGGTGCTAAGTATATGAGATTTGACATTTTTAGAGTTTGCATGTGGCTGTTCTCTAGGAAAAAAAAAAAGTCTCATTATATTAGATAGGACTTTCTCTTATAGATATAGGTTGAAATGTCCAAAATGATGTGGCTGTGACCTCGTATGATATCACTATTTTGAATATAATTTTAAAAACTATAATTTCAAGCAGAATATAATCACTAAATATACTTTATTAGTAGGAACGCTTTTTCAAAAATATCAAGGCATACATTTAGAACTTTGTATCTACAGTAAGATTAGTTTACATGGTCTTTTTTAAATACATGAATTTAGATGAAATATTTTATATTTTAATAACACAATTACTATCATAAGAGGAATATGGACATAATTAGATAGTTGTACCTAAAAAAGCAAGGGACTTTTTCTTTTGTGCTGATAGCTAAGTTGATTAAAATAAGAAACTTATAGAACAAAATAAATTTTATTAATGTTCTCAAGAAACCCTCAATAGGATAACTTAGCATGTGTATTGTTTAATGACATTATCATTTTGATAAATTCAGAGTGGTATGATAACAAATTTTAAGTCACCAAAACTAATAACAATTATGCATCCCCATGTTTTGTTTTTCACAGTCTCTTACATGATCTTGGCCCTATCAATAGTTTGGGGACATTTAAATGCTACCGTTTCTAGTCTTGTCACCTCATCATTGATTCTTTTAACCAAAATTGACTGACTCTCTGACAACCGTCTTACACTGATCTACATTTTCAGCCCTTTCAGATCAGTCTTCAAGAGCTCAATATCGGCAACTAGTGGTTCATGTATGAGGAAAACTACTACTTACAATAGAAATCTATACTCTTCCCCTCCCTCTTCTTGGATAATAATAGTTGCAATTCAAGGTCGCTTTACCCTGTTTTTTCCTATCCTCTGATGCTGAGGTCTGTGGTAGAGAATTTATTCCTGGTGAACAGTATAAATGTCGTAGGGCAAAGCTACCCCACTATCACTAGTAGTAGCCTTCCCCAAGATTTGCTTTATTAATTTCTAAATTCAAATTACTTATTTTCTCAGTCAACTTTCTTTTTGGCAGGTGGCACTGTTTCTAGAGAAAAACATGCAAATTTGGTCCAAATAAGTTCAATGTTATTTCATTTGTGCTCCAAAGCTTTTGATTCTCTCTTTTAATTTCCTTACAAAGTCATCCCCATAATGAGTCTTCCTCATTTTCTCAGTAGACTAATCCATGCTAACTTCCCACATTTTAGAAATGTTAAACTTTATAGATAAAAGAGAGTGATCAAGTCTGAACTCCATGGTTAAATACAACTCTATACCCTTCTTTTGCTTTACCTAACACCCCTGTTAGAATCTTTCTTGTCTCTTCCAAGACAATGATCTTTAAAGATCTCCCTCCAGGGGCTTCCCTGGTGGCACAGTGGTTGAGAGTCCACCTGCCGATGCAGGGGACACGGGTTCGTGCCCCGGTCCGGGAGGATCCCACATGCTGTGGAGCGGCTGGGCCCGTGAGCCATGGCCGCTGGGCCTGCACGTCCGAAGTCTGTGCTCCGCAACGGGAGAGGCCACAGCAGTGAGAGGCCCGTGTACTGCAAAAACAACAAAAAAACCCCCCAAAAAACAACAGATCTCCCTCCAGAAGTGATTATCATTTCCTTACAGACTACCTCTCTTCTACTTACAAGGCTACAGATAATTTCTCTTGGAGAGAACAAATTCTTATACATAAACTTACTGCTATTATTAGTTCAAACTGAATTTGAAAACAGGTCCAACATTTACTATACGTTTGGGTTAAGGCAAATTATTTAACCTTGTAAAGTCTCATTTCATTAATCTCCAGTTAGGGATAATTTCCCTGGATCATTATATTTCTGTTTAGAGATAACACTTAGCATAGTGCTTCAACTATTGCCAGCCTTATTTAAATGGAAGATATTACATATACATATTATCTCCTGTTTTATTTGTCATTCTTACTCTCTCCTATTTTTCAGCATCTTGACTGAGTCATCTAGAACCAGCCTCATCTTCTGAGAACCAACATTACTAAATTTACTCTGAAACCTCTCTTCTGCCTTTGAGTTCTATGCATGATATATTTGCCATATGTAATGAGTACTTCTCCATTTACCTTACCATACACTATAATGAGGTATTTGACCTTGTTGAACACACACTACGCCCTTTAAACTCTTCTCTTGTTTCTATACATCAGATAAGCTGTTTTCTCTTTTTCCCACTCTGAAGCACTGCTTTGTCAGTTCTATTGGCTCTGAATTCTCTTCCAACATTTTATGTGTGAGCAATTCCTGATGAATGCTGGTTCTTAATCCTTCCCACTTCTTTCCATCTCTCTTTCTATCTCTTTCCATCTTTCTCCCTTTCTACCTCTTTTTCTCCCTACCTCTCATAGATATTTCTTTGCTCATGGCATCAGTTAACTATAAGCTGAAGAGTCCCACATTTATATCTCCAACTATTATTTGTCTTCAGAGGATCATTCTATTAAAAAAAAACAAACTCTATTCCCTTTATTTGGATTTTATTTTCACATAAAAATAAACATGTTTAAAATCGACCCTTATACCACAACCACCCCTAATGGCATTTAAAAAAAAGCATCAATAAATAAACATACCATAAATCAAACCAACAAACCAGATGAATTTTATCTTTTTCTGGTTTCTTTTAAGCAGCACTGAATTTTTCTTAACCCCTACTTACACTTAATCACCAAATATTTTTGTGTTTCTTTTATGTTTCTCCCCATGCATTACTTTTTATTTCATCCAACACTCACCTATTTGATTCAAATCTGCTGGAATATGGTTCATATATTTTTTAAGTGCTCCCTTTGACTTCTATGTACTCACATGAAATATCAGAAAATATCACTTTGATCATGTTTCTCTGAACAAAAAGTTAATAGATACCTACTGCCTATGGAAAAAAATTTCCAAATTCTCCATCAAGCATTCAAAAGCCCTTCTAATCTGACTCTAACAAATCTTTCTGGTCTCAATGTGCCAGTTTGGGACTCTGAGAGATAGGGTTTTGGAGGAAGCAGGCATGAATAATCAGAAGTAGGGATCAAAACAGGGCAATTTCAGACTAACCGAAGTATTAATTTTGAGAAAAAATACAGTGCTTAGAAGTGTGAAATGCTTCATTTTTGAGTAATTGCCAAGATCTCTAACTTAACAATGTGCTAAAATGTGCATGTAGGTATAGGATAATATCTTGCAATAAAACAGTTGTTAATGGCATGCCAAAATTTTCAAAAATGTTTAAATTAATATATTTTATGAAAAATACTTTGTAAGTAATGTCAAATCACAAATGTTCATATTTACATGTTTTTATCTGCTGTCCACTGAAATCAGATCTTTTTGTATAATAGGCAATTAAATAAAGGGGCTGTGAGAAAGAATTTTAAAAATTTATTTTCATTTATTTTTATTTATTTATTTATTTATTTATTTGTTAGTTTCTGCTTTACAACAAAATGAATCAGTTATATATATACATATGTTCCCATATCTCTTCCTTCTTGCGTCTCCCTCCCTCCCACCCTCCCTATCCCAGCCCTCCAGGCGATCACAAAGCACCAAGCTGATCTCCCTGTGCTATGCGGCTGCTTCCCACTAGCTATCTACCTTACGTTTGGTATTGTATATATGTCCATGCCTTTCTCTCGCTTTGTCACAGCTTACCTTTCCCCCTCCCCATATCCTCAAGTCCATTCTCTAGTGGGTCTGGAATTTAAGAAGACAGGAATAAAGACATAGACCTATTTTCATTTATTTTTTAAAAGTTTGCAGCATTCTTTTCTGAAGTTAGCTTCCTTCCATAGGCTTTCTTTCTATTTTTATTTTTTGAATTGTTGAATTTTCTTTTATTTTTTTAAACAGCAGGTTCTTATTAGTTATCCATTTTATACATATTAGTGTATACATGTCAATCCCAATCTCCCAGTTCATCCCACCCCTGCCCCAACCCCCACTTTCCCCCTTTGGTGTCCATACATTTGTTCTCTACATCTGTGTCTCTGTTTCTGCCTTGCAAACTGGTTCATCTGTACCATTTTTCTAGGTTCCATATGTATGCATTCATATACAATATTTGTTTTTCTCTTTCTGACTTACTTCACTCTGTATGACAGTCTCTAGATCCATCCACATCTCTACAAATGACCCAATTTTGTTCCTTTTTATGGCTGAGTAATATTCCATTGTATATATGTACCACATCTTCTTTATCAATTCGTCTGTCGATGGGAATTTAGGTTGCTTCTGTGACCTGGCTATTGTAAATAGTGCTGTAAAGAACATTGGGGTGCATGTATCTTTTCGAATTATTGGTTTCTCTGGGTATATGCCCAGTAGTGGGATTGCTGGGTCATACGGTAATTCTATTCTTAGTTCTTTAAGGAACCTCCATACTGTTCTACATAGTGGCTGTATAAATTTACATTCCCACCAACAGTGCAAGAGGGTTCCCTTTTCTCCACAACCTCTCCAACATTTGTTGTTTGTAGATTTTCTGATTATGCTCATTCTAACTGGTGTGAGGTGATAACCTCATTGTAGTTTTTTTTTTTTTTCGGCAAGTGGGCCTCTCACTGTTGTGGCCTTTCCCATTGCGGAGCACAGGCTCCGGACGCACAGGCTCAATGGCCACGGCTCACAGGCCCAGCCACTATGCGGCATGTGGGATCTTCCTGGACCGGGGCACGAACCCGTGTCCCCTGCATCGGTAGGTGGACTCTCAACCACTGAGCCACCAGGGAAGCCCTCATTGTAGTTTTGATTTCCATTTCTCTAATAGTTAGTGATGCTGAGCAGCTTTTCATGTGCTTCTTGGCCATGTGTATGTCTTCCATAGAGAAACGTCTATTTAGGTCTTCTGCACATTTTTGGATTGGGTTGTTTGTTTTTTTAATATTGAGCAGCCAGAGCTGTTTATATATTTTGGAGATTAATCCTTTGTCCGTTGATTCATTGGCAAATATTTTCTCCCATTCTGAGGGCTGTCTTTTCGTCATGTTTGTAGTTTCCTTTGCTGTGCAAAACCTTCTAAGTTTAATTAGGTCCCATTTGCTTATTTTTGTTTTTATTTACATTACTCTAGGAGGTGGATCAAAAAAGATCTTGCTGTGATTTATGTCAAAGAGTGTTCTTCCTATATTTTCCTTTAAGAGTTTTATAGTGTTCCGTCCTAAATTTAGGTCTCTAATCCATTTTGAATTTATTTTTATGTATGGTGTTAGGGAGTGTTCTAATTTCATTCTTTTACATGTAGCTGTCCAGTTTTCCCAGCACACTTATTGAAGAGACTGTCTTTTCTCCATTGTATACCCTTGCCTCCTTTGTCATAGGTTAGTTGACCATAGGTGCCTGGGTTTATCTCTTTCTATTTTGTTCCATTGATCTATATTTCTGTTTTTGTGCCAGTACCGTATTCTCTTGATTACTGTAGCATTGTAGTATACTCTAAAGTCAGGGAGTCTGATTCCTCCAGCTCCATTTTTTACTCTCAAGACTGCTTTGGCTATTCGGGGTCTTTGATGTCTCCATACAAATTTTAAGAGTTTTTTGTTCTAGTTCCATAAAAAATGCCATTGGTAATTTGATAGGGATTGCATTGAATCTGTAGATTGCTTTGGGTATTATAGTTATTTTCACAATGTTGATTCTTACAATCCAAGAACATGGTATATCTGTCCATCTCTTGCTATCATCTTTAGTTTCTTTCATCAGTGTCCTATAGTTTTCTGAATATAGGTCTTTTGTCTCCCTAGGTAGGTTTATTCCTAGGTATTTTATTCTTTTTGTTGCAATGGTAAATGGGAGTGTTTCCTTAATTTCTCTTTCAGATTTTTCATCATTAGTGTATAGGAATGCAAGAGATTTCTGTGCATTAATTTTGTATCCTGCAAATTTACCAAATTCATTCACTAGCTCTAGTAATTTTCTGGTGGCATCTTTAGGATTCTCTATAAATAGTATCATGTCATCTGCAAACAGTGACAGTTTTACTTCTTCTTTTCCAATTTGTATTCCTTTTATTTCTTTTTCTTCTCTGATTGCCATGGCTAGGACTTCCAAAACTATGTTGAATAATAGTGGTGAAAGTGGGCATCCTTGGCTTGTTCCTGATCTTAGAAGAAATGCTTTCAGTTTTTCACAATTGAGAATGATGTTTGTTGTGGGTTTGTCCTATATGGCCTTTATTGTGTTGAGGTAGGTTCCCTCTATGCCCACTTTCTGGAGAGTTTTTATCATAAATGGGTGTTGAATTTTGTCAAAAGTTTTCTCTGCATCTATTGAGATGATCATATGTTTTTTATTCTTCAATTTGTTAATATGGTATATCACAATGATTGATTTGCTTATGTTGAAGAATCCTTGCATCCTTGGGATAAATCCCACTTGATCATGGTGTATGATTTTTTTAATGTGTTGTTGGATTCTGTTTGCTAGTATTTTGTTGAGGATTTTTGCATCTATATTCATCAGTGATATTGGTCTGTATTTTTCTTTTTTTCTAGTATCTTTGTCTGGTTTTGGTATCAGGGTGATGGTGGCCTCATAGAATGAGATTGGGAATGTTCCTTCCTCTGTAATATTTTGGAAGAGTTTGAGAAGAATGGTGTTAGCTCTTCTCTAAATGTTTGATAGAATTCACCTGTGAAGCCATCTGGTTCTGGGCTTTTGTTTGTTGGAAGATTTTAAATCACAGTTTCAATTTCATTACTTGTGATTGGTCTGTTCAAATTTCTATTTCTTCCTGGTTCAGTCTTGGAAAATTATACCTTTCTAAGAATT